>NC_091375.1:12862644-12947644 GCF_038502225.1 Cherax quadricarinatus
GGTTGATGTGTAGCTCTGGTGGTGTACCAGGCACTGTGTTTACCTCCCTGAGAGAGGTTTACAGTCTCTGACCCTCGACTTTCTACACTGCAGTAGAACAGTACACCTTCTGTAGTGCTCCTTCCTTCTTGTGTTTTTATGCTGACTAGAATTTAACTGGAGGGTGACCCATCACCTGTTCTCTAAGACCCCAAGGAGAGCTATTATCTGGCCTATTATCTCGCCTCCCACTGTATGTACTGTGTCCAGTACTGGCTGGTGCACTCGTTGATTCTCTGGTGTGTTTGATTACCTGTAAGATAAGATAAGATTTCGTTCGGATTTTTAACCCCGGAGGGTTAGCCACCCAGGATAACCCAAGAAAGTCAGTGCGTCATCGAGGACTGTCTAACTTATTTCCATTGGGGTCCTTAATCTTGTCCCCCAGGATGCGACCCACACCAGTCGACTAACACCCAGGTACCTATTTGCTGCTAGGTGAACAGGACAACAGGCGTAAAGAAACGTGTCGAAATGTTTCCACCCGCCGGGAATCGAACCCGGGCCCTCCGTGTGTGAAGCGGGAGCTTTAGCCACCAGGCCACCGGGCCTGTAGTTTACCTGTGGTCCATTCTGGGAGTCCTCGCTATCTCTGCCTAGTGCCAAACATGGCCTCCTGACTGATACGCTGACGAATCAGGCTGTGGGTGCTAGTATCAGGCAGAAATAGACATCTGAGGAGGTAATTTGAGGAACTTGTCTAGCTTGTTGGGAACACCTGGTATGAATAAAGGGAGGGTGTTAAGAGTCGGGGCCCCAACACACTTATTGTGTTCTATCTTAGTGTGCTCAGATCGTCTGTTTTATTCATATTTAGCACAGTGTAGTGAACCTCGTGCTGAGAGTAGTTTGTGTGAGTGTGTGTGTGTGAGTGTGTGCGTGTGTGTTGTGTGTGTACTCACCTATTTGTACTCACCTATTTGTGGTTGCAGGGGTCGAGTCACAGCTCCTGGCCCCGCCTCTTCGCTGATTGCTACTAGGTCCTCTCTCTCCCTGCCCCATGAGCTCTATCATACCTCGCCTTAAAACTATGTATGGTTCCTGCCTCCACCACATCACTTTCTAGGCTATTCCATGGCCTGACTACTCTATGACTGAAGAAATACTTCCTAACATCCCTTTGATTCATCTGAGTCTTCAACTTCCAATTGTGACCTCTTGTGTCTGTGTCCCATCTCTGGAACATCCCGTCTTTGTCCACCTCGTCTATTCCGCGCAGTATTTTATATGTCGTTATCATGTCTCCCCTGACCCTCCTGGCCTCCAGTGTCGTCAGGCCGATTTCCCTCAACCTTTCTTCATAGGACAATCCCCGTAGCTCTGGGACTAGTCTTGTTGCAAACCTTTGCACTTTCTCTAATTTCTTGACGTGCTTGACTAGGTGTGGATTCCAAACTGGTGCTGCATACTCCAGTATGGGCCTGACGTAGATGGTGTACAGAGTCTTAAACGAATCCTTACTGAGGTATCGGAACGCTATCCGTAGGTTTGCCAGGCGCCCGTATGCGTGTGTGTGTGTGTGTGTGTGTGTGTGTGTGTGTGTGTGTGTGTGTGTGTGTGTGTGTTGTGTGTGTGTGTGTGTGTTGTGTGTGTGTGTGTGTGTGTGTTAGATGGCAAGAATGGTGGTAGATGGCAGGAATGATGGTAGATGGCAAGAATGGTGGTAGATGGCAGGAATGATGGTAGATGGCAAGAATGGTGGTAGATGGCAGGAATGATGGTAGATGGCAAGAATGGTGGTAGATGGCAGGAATGGTGGTAGATGGCAGGAATGGTGGTAGATGGCAAGAATGGTGGTAGATGGCAAGAATGGTGGTAGATGGCAAGAATGGTGGTAGATGGCAAAAATGGTGGTAGATGGCAAGAATGGTGGTAGATGGCATGAATGGTGGTAGATGGCAAGAATAGTGGTAGATGGCATGAATGGTGGTAGATGGCAAGAATGGTGGTAGATGGCAGGAATGGTGGTAGATGGCAGGAATGATGGTAGATGGCAAGAATGGTGGTAGATGGCAAGAATGGTGGTAGATGGCAGGAATGGTGGTAGATGGCATGAATGGTGGTAGATGGCAGGAATGATGGTAGATGGCAAGACTTGTGGTAGAAGGCAGGAATGGTGGTAGATGGCAGGAACAGTGGTAGATGGCAAGAATGGTGGTAGAAGGCAGGAATGATGGTAGATGGCAGGAATGGTGGTAGATGGCAAGAATGGTGGTAGAAGGCAGGAATGGTGGTAGATGGCAGGAATGATGGTAGATGGCAAGAATGGTGGTAGAAGGCAGGAATGGAGGTAGATGGCAGAAATGGTGGTAGATGGCAAGAATGGTGGTAGAAGGCAGGAATGATGGTAGATGGCAGGATTGATTGTAGATGGGAAGAATGGTTTTAGAAGGCAGGAATGGTGGTAGATGGCAGGAATTGTGGTAGATGGCAGGAATGGTGGTAGATGGCAAGAATAGTGATAGAAGGCAGGAATGGTGGTAAAGGGCAGGAATGGTTGTAGATGGCAGGAATGGTGGTAGATGGCAAGAATGGTGGTAGATGGCAGGAATGGTGGTAGATAGCAGGAATGGTGGTAGATGGCAAGAATGGTGGTAGATGGGAGGAATGGTGGTAGATGGCAGGAATGGTGGTAAATGGCAGGAATGGTGGTAGATGGCAGGAATGGTGGTAGATGGCAAGAATGATGATAGAAGGCGGGAATGGTGGTAGATGGCAGGAATGGTGGTAAATGGCAGGAATGGTGGTAGATGGTAGGAATGGTGGTAGATGGCAAGAATGATGGTAGATGGCAAGAATGGTGGCAGAAGGCAGGAATGGTGGTAGATGGCAGGAATGGTGGTAGATGGCAAGAATGGTGGTAGATGGCAAGAATTATGGTAGATTGCATGAATGATGGTAGATGGCAAGAAGATTGGTAGATGGCAGGAATGGTGGTAGATGGCAGGAATTGTGGTAGATGGCAGGAATGGTGGTAGATGGCAAGAATGGTGGTAGATGTCAGGAATGGTGTTAGATGGCAGGAATGGTGGTACATGGCAAGAATTGTGGTAGATGCCAAGAATGGTGGTAAATGGCAGGAATGGTGGTAGATGGCAAGAATGTTGGTAGATGGCAAGAATGGTGGTAGATGGCAGGAATGGTGGTAGATGGCAGGAATGGTGGTAGATGGCAGGAATGGTGGTAGATGGCAGGAATGATGGTAGATGGCAGGAATGATGATAGATGGCAGGAATGGTGGTAGATGGCAGGAATGGTGGTAGATGGCAGGAATGGTGGTAGATGGCAGGAATGGTGGTAGATGGCAGGAATGATGATAGATGGCAGGAATGGTGATAGATGGCAGGAATGATGATAGATGGCAAGAATGGTGGTAGATGGCAGGAATGGTGGTAGATGGCAGGAATAATGGTAGATGACAGGAATGGTGGTAGATGGCAGGAATGGTGTAGATGGCAAGAATGGTGGTAGATGGCAGAAATGGTGGTAGATGGCAGGAATGGTGTAGATGGCAGGAATGGTGGTAGATGGCAAGAATGGTGGTAGATGGCAGGGATGGTGGTAGATGGTAGGAATGGCGGTAGATGGCATGAATGGTGGTAGATGGCAGGAATAGTGGTAGATGACAGGAATGGTGGTAGATGACAGGAATGGGGTAGATGGCAAGAATAGTGGTAGATGGCAGAAATGGTGGTAGATGACAGGAATGGGGTAGATGGCAGGAATGTTTGTAGATGGCAAGAATGGTGGTAGAGGGCAGGAATGGTTGTAGATGGCAAGAATGGTGGTAGAGGGCAGAAATGGTGGTAGATAGCAAGAATGGTGGTAAATGGCAGGAATGGTGGTAGAGGGCAGAAATGGTGGTAGATAGCAAGAATGGTGGTAAATGGCAGGAATGGTGGTAGATGGCAGGAATGGTGGTAGATGTCAGGAATGGTGGTAGATGGCAGGAATGGTGGTAGATCTCAAGAATGGTGGTTGATGGGAGGAATGATGGTAGATGGCCGGAATGGTGGTAGATGGCAGGAATCGTGGTAGATGGCAGGAATCGTGGTAGATGGCAAGAATGGTGATATATGGCAGGAATAGTGGTAGATGGCAGGAATGGTGGTAGATGACAAGAATGGTGATAGATGGCAGGAATGGTGGTTGATGCAGGAATGGTGGTAGATGGAAGGAATGGTGGTAGATGGCAGGAATGGTGGTAGATCTCAAGAATGGTGGTTGATTTGAGGAATGATGGTAGATGGCCGGAATGGTGGTAGATGGCAGGAATCGTGGTAGATGGCAGGAATCGTGGTAGATGGCAAGAATGGTGATATATGGCAGGAATGGTGGTAGATGGCAGGAATGGTGGTAGATGACAAGAATGGTGATAGATGGCAGGAATGGTGGTTGATGCAGGAATGGTGGTAGATGGAAGGAATGGTGGTAGATGGCAGGAATGGTGGTAGATGGCAGGCATCGTGGTAGATGGCAGGAATCGTGGTAGATGGCAAGAATGATATATGACAGGAATGGTGGTAGATGGCAGGAATGGTGGTAGATGGCAAGAATGGTGATAGATGGCAGGAATGGTGGTTGATGCAGGAATGGTGGTAGATGGCAGGAATGGTGGTCGATGGCAGGAATGGTGGTAGATGGCAGGAATGGTGGTAGATGGCAGGAATGGTGGTAGATGGCAAGAATGGTGGTAGATGGCAAGAATGGTGGTAGATGGCAGGAATGGTGGTAGATGGCAGGAATGATGGTAGATGGCAGGAATGGTGGTAGATGGCAGGAATGGTGGTTGATGGCAGGAATGGTGGTAGAGTTAAACACTCCATTATACACAGTTTACGGTCTAGGTATGAACGGGCAAACAAGGTTAGGAATTAATGCCAGTGGAGGCGGGACGAGGAGCTGTAACTGAACCCCCAACCCTCCACCCTCCCAAAACACCCAGCAAGGAGCAGTGACTCGACCCCCCCTTAACAACAGCCAGAGTTAGGTTCACACACACACCCGTCTGGAAAGTGAAGTAGTGGAGGCAGGTAACATACATAGCTTTAAGAAGAGGTATGATAAAGCTCATCTAGTAGGGAGAGAGTGATCTAGTGGCGACCAGTGAAGAGGCGGCTCCAGGAGCTGTGGATCGACCCCTGAAACCACAATTAGGTGAGTATCATGAGTCGATCGCTAGTGGTGTTCGCCCTCGCCGCGACAAACGCAGCCAGCGACCTCCCTTGAGAGGCAGCGAACCACCCCAGCGACCAACACAATGACACTGCCAACACACATACTGACTCACAACACATCTTGCTAATACACTCTCCAATTCTATATATATATATATATATATATATATATATATATATATATATATATATATATATATATATATATATATATATATATATATATATATATATATATATATATATATATATATATATATATATATATATATATAATGCCTTAATCGCGAGCAAGCGACAGAATATGCAAAACAGCCACCGGGGGAGAGAAGTTGAATGACAGCTCTAGGCCTTTCGTTTTGCAGTCAACACATCAGGAGCTTGCAGTGTTGCAAACTCATCTTTTCTGCAGCATTCCAAGCTGCTGATGCTTCGATTGCAACACGAAAGGCCTAGAGCTGTCATTCAACTCCCCCCCCGTGGTTGTTTCTAGGTCTGTATTTTCGTAGGCTGAATCAGCGTTTCCGGGTGTGAAGTTGGGTGAGGGGTGTATGTGGGGGGTAGGGTGTATGTGGGGGTGATGGTGTATGTGGGGGGTGATGGTGTATGTGGGGGGTAGGGTGTATGTGGGGGTGATGGTGTATGTGGGGGGTGATGGTGTATGTGGGGGGTAGGGTGTATGTGGGGGTGATGGTGTATGTGGGGGGTGATGGTGTATGTGGGGGGTGAGGGTGTATGTGGGGGTGAGGGTGTATGTGGGGGGTGAGGGTGTATGTGGGGGTGAGGGTGTATGTGGGGGTGAGGGTGTATGTGGGGGTGAGGGTGTATGTGGTGGGTGAGGGTGTATGTGGGGGTGAGGGTGTATATGGGGGGTGAGGGTGTATGTGGGGGTGAGGGTGTATGTGGGGGTGAGGGTGTATGTGGGGGGTGATGGTGTATGTGGGGGGTGAGGGTGTATGTGAGGGTGAGGGTGTATGTGGGGGGTGAGGGTGTATGTGGGGGTGAGGGTGTATATGGGGGGTGAGGGTGTATGTGGGGGTGAGGGTGTATGTGGGGGTGAGGGTGTATGTGGGGGTGAGGGTGTATGTGGGGGGTGAGGGTGTATGTGGGGGGGAGGGTGTATATGGGGGGTGAGGGGGTATGTGGGGGTGAGGGTGCATGTGGGGGTGAGGGTGTATGTGGGGGTGAGGGTGTATGTGGTGGGTGAGGGTGTATGTGGGGGTGAGGGTGTATATGGGGGGTGAGGGTGTATATGGGGGTAAGGGTGTATGTGGGGGGTGAGGGTGTATGTGGTGGGTGAGGGTGTATGTGGGGGTGAGGGTGTATATGGGGGTGAGGGTGTATGTGGGGGTGAGGGTGTATGTGGGGGTGAGGGTGTATGTGGTGGGTGAGGGTGTATGTGGGGGTGAGGGTGTATATGGGGGTGAGGGTGTATGTGGGGGTGAGGGTGTATATGGGGGTGAGGGTGTAGGTGGGAGTAAGGGTGTATGTGGGGGTGAGGGTGTATATGGGAGGTGAGGGTGTATATGGGGGTGAGGGTGAATGTTAGGGGTGAGGGTGTAGGTGGGGTGAGGGTGTATATGGGGTGTGAGGGTGTATATGGGGGGTGAGGGTGTATATGGGGGGTGAGGGTGTATGTGGGGGTGAGGGTGTATATGGGGTGTGAGGGTGTATATGGGGGTGAGGGTGTATGTGGGGGTGAGGGTGTATATGGGGTGTGAGGGTGTATATGGGGGGTGAGGGTGTATGTGGGGGGTGAGGGTGTATATGGGGTGTGAGGGTGTATATGGGGGGTGAGGGTGTATATGGGGGGTGATGGTGTATATGGGGTGTGAGGGTGTATATGGGGGTGAGGGTGTATATGGGGGGGTGAGGGTGTATATGGGGGGTGAGGGTGTATATGGGGGGTGATGGTGTATATGGGGGTGAGGGTGTATATGGGGTGTGAGGGTGTATATGGGGTGTGAGGGTGTATATGGGGGGTGAGGGTGTATGTGGGGGGTGAGGGTGTATATGGGGGGTGAGGGTGTATATGGGGTGTGAGGGTGTATATGGGGGTGAGGGTGTATGTGGGGGGTGAGGGTGTATATGGGGGTGAGGGGGTATATGGGGGTGAGGGTGTATGTGGGGGGTGAGGGGGTAGATGGGGGGTGAGGGTGTATATGGGGGGGTGAGGGTGTATGTGGGGGGTGAGGGTGTATATGGGGTGTGAGGGTGTATATGGGGGTGAGGGTGTATGTGGGGGGTGAGGGTGTATATGGGGGGTGAGGGTGTATATGGGGGGTGAGGGTGTATGTGGGGGGTGAGGGTGTATATGGGGGGTGTATGTGTGAAGGTGCATTTGGGTGTTGGTCCGGAACAACGGTATCAACAGGGGAAGGTAACAGCATCAGGAGCGACAATGGCAGCGACAGTGCTAGTAGCAGCAGTAGCAGCGACAGTGCTAGTAGCAGCAGTAGCAGCAACACCTTTATATTATAATAATAAGGTAAAAGGACCCCAATGGAAATAAGTCACTCTGTCTGACTTTTTTGGGTTATCCCAGGTTCTCTACACATATGCTGCTATGTATGATAATTCTATGTAACTGTATTGTGTATACCTGAATAAATTTACTTACTTACTTACTTACTTACTTACTTAACAGTACCACCAGAAACAGTAGCAACAACAGTACCACCAGAAACAGTAGCAACAACAGTACCACCAGAAACAGTAGCAACAACAGTACCACCAGAAACAGTAGCAGCACCAGAAACAAAAGCACCCCCTCCCCCCCCAAAAAAAAAGATCCAGCAGCAGCTACATTACCGTAATTAGTAATATTCACTGGTAAACTGAAAGGTCTTCACACACACACACTCTACCCACCTTAATGGCCGCCTGGGCCCCTTAGCCTTTTTACCTCCACTTTCCAGACATTTTTTGGGTCCAGTAGGGGGGGTAGTGGATGGTTTTCCAAGTGCTAGGGGTCTAGAATGTGCTTTTTAACAGATTACTTTTTGAGATGAATGACTGTGGTTTCCCTGGAGAATGTCGACTATTTCATTAAGTATTTTCTGAGTAATGTAAAGAGCAGCTCCTCGGTTTTTTATATATTTTTTTTATCTTATTCTGACTTGATTTCTTTTTTTGTGTGTGTTTTCGGGTTTCTTTGTCCTTTTTCGACTCTTCTCTATCTTCTTTTCTCACTTCTCTCTCCTTTCTCTCGTCTCTCAATGGGTAACCACAGTTAAATAATGGGCGAAAGGTGTTCAGAGTAGTTTCGCTCACGTGGACTTACGATGTAAGTCACATAATCAGGTTCCCGTCGTGACGAGGCGTCAGAGTGGGCGCCTGTGACGAGTGGGGTGCCACAAGGGCCAGTCCCAGGAACCGCTGCTGTTTCTGGTATACTGTGTGACTGTGTTGTGGTTCACCCTCGTCTTCCATAGACCCATCCACCGACAGTTCACTCCCATATAGCTTGAGGCCTTTCGGTTCCTGAGTGAAGCCTTCGTCAGGAGGCAAGAGGTCATTAAAGTCACGGTAGATATCTCGGGTTCAGTATAAATAGTTGACATGGTTGATTTGGGGCTTCAAGGGGAAGGTCCTTGATGCTGGGGGAGGAGGGGGGAATGGGGGTCTTGATCCGAGGCATTGGAACGACCCATTCTCTTGCTAGGGGGTCGAGACTGATGACCTCCCGTCACCCAGGTGCTCTTTATTCTTCTTCATAGTCTACCTATCTCTCTCTCTCTCTCTCTCTCTCTCTCTCTCTCTCTCTCTCTCTCTCTCTCTCTCTCTCTCTCTCCCTTCCTCCATCCTTCTATTTACTCAGCTCACCCCATTAATCATTCTAATTGTCTCTTCTCTTTATTTCACTCTATCCTCCCCTCCTCTCCCTCTCCTCCCCTCCCTCTCCCTCCCATCCCCCCTTCCTCTCCCTCTCCCCTCCAGTACATAGGAGTACAAGGGAGCCCAGTTAATGTCAAAATAGATTAACAGAAGGCTCTCTCCCCACAATCCAATCTACTACTGCTAATACTATTATTACCACTACTACTACTATTACTACTACTACTATTACTACTACTACTACTATTACTACTACTACTACTACTACTATTACTACTACTATGCTACCACCAAAATTCCATTTATAATTTATTCTGAAGTTAACTTCAGAAGTAGCGTCAGGTTTGCACTTGCCTCAGCCACGCAGAACACCGTAGCCAGTCATCAAGTACACTGCTTCTAGTAAGGTCTTGTAGTGTATCTAGTTGAAGCGTCTAGGTGCTGACCCTCCCGGGTTGTTTAAGCCCTTGCAACTCCAGTAGGGAGCTTGTTCTAGTCTTCTGTGACTCTGTAAAGTTGTGTTACGTTTGTGTTGCTTCTCTTGCCTCAGAGTTTCATACTGGGTAGAGGGACAGAAAGAGATTGTGAATAAAGTTAGGAACTTTAACCTAGCCTTGTGGAACCCCGTGAGAGAGAGAGAGAGAGAGAGAGAGAGAGAGAGAGAGAGAGAGAGAGAGAGAGAGAGAGAGAGAGAGAGAGAGAGAGAGATTCCCTTCCCTTCAGCCACTCACATACAGTGGAATACTTGCATAGCGACCACTCCCCACCTCACTAAGTGGTACTCGTCACCCACTAAGAGGACTCCTCTCTCTCCCTTCCCCTCTCTCACTCTCTCCACTCACCTAACTCCCCCCCCCTCTCTCACCTACCCACTTATCCCTCCTACTCTAATTAATCCATCACGACCCTGGCACTTGTGACACAGAGTGCCACCTGCTCATCAGATGGAGAGTGCCTGTTGACACCTAAGAAGGCACATAATAATTCGGTTTAATCCTATGGATTAGGAACCCACGATAACCCAAGGAAAGCCAGTGTGGCTTATTTTCCTTCGCTCCTCTTCCCCAGGATGCCACCCACAGTTGTCTAGCATTCAGGTACCTACTTACTGCTAGGTGAACAGGAGGTGACGTTAGGTGACAGTGCTGAAGGTTTGATCATTTTGTTTACATATCCTTGCCTGTCGGTTTGCGTGCGGCCAGCAGTAACAACCTGGTTGATCACGCCCTGATCCACCGCGAGGCTTGGTCATGGACTGGGCCGCGAGGGCGTTGACCCCCAGAACATCCTCCAGGAATATCCCAGGTCTTTACCTATCCCTGGTTTAACATCCACTAATCTCACTATCCACTTATCCTTGGAGACCTACAATATCCTATTCTAGTATCTAAGGATTTGCCCTCAACCCTTGGGGAAGCGCTAAATTTAGGGGTTATTCAGGGCTTGGGACATATACATCGGAAGGTGTATATGTCTCAGCGTATATACACTGAGAGTTGACTTAATCGCAGAGAGATGAGGAGTGTTCTTGTCTGGCTGTAAACAGGTTACGTGCAGCCATACTGACTCGACTCACGAAATCGTAATGACACGATTGCAAACCAACCATACCACGGGTGGGGATAGAACCCGCGATCAGAGAGTCTCAAAACTCCAGACCGTCGCGTTAGCCACTGGACCAGCTAGCCACAATAAGATTCGTCCAACTAGGTATATTTCTACACCACAGGAAGGTTAGCATAGGCACCACTGTGACCCTTCGTTCAGTCGATAGGGTTTAAACCTCCCCTTAACCAATATATTCATTGCTTGGAAATGATGGGTAATAAGGTGGTTGATGCAGTTCCTGGGTTCAAGAACCCTTCATAAGCGCCCAGGTTCTCTTCTTGAAGGTTAGAGTGGTAAGTACTACCAGCCCTGGCTGCCTTCAAAAGGGAGCCGGACAGATACCTTAAATCGGTACGCGATCAGGCGGGCTGTGTGGTTTGTACGTTGGTCTACGTGCAGCCAGCAATAACAGCCTAGTTGATCAAGCCCTGATCCACCGAGAGGTCTGGCCAAGGACCGAACCGCGGGGGCGTTGACCCCCGGAACACCCTACAGGTAGGTCGACTATAAATGCTTTTATCTAAGCACTTTCCCAGACTATCCCTTCACAAACTCACTAAAATAACCAGTGATTGCAGTCCGCAGCGTCTGCAGTTCCAGCCAAACCCCGGCTCAATTTTCAGCCGAGCAGATTTCAATTTGTAATCCAAGCAAATTCTCTGTTTACACTCTGTTATGGAATATCAAACAGAGCAAACAGTGGTCCGCATCTGAGGCGAGCAGGGATGGCGGTCTTTTTAAACGTGTTTGCCCTTGCGCCCAGCCACTCTCGGGGTTCCAGAAGGCTTCGTCGGGGTTTCCAGAAGAGATCAGAGAGGGAGATAAGGGCGAGGAGGAGCTGACAGCCTCACCGAGTGGAAGGTTGCAAGTGAAAGACGGAGGCTGTGGTGCGGCTCTCCGCCTCCTCGTTAATTGGTCCCACACGGAGGCCGGGAGACTGCCAGCAGGCTAAGCAAACCCAACGTTCGCTTCCCCGCCTGCACACCCCCACACACACACACCACCCTCCCCTTTCTACCCCCTCTAACACCCTTCCCCCACACGCCCCACCATGAAATACCCCTCCTAGCCCTTCCACACGTCCGTCTCCCCACCATGATACACCCCTCTTATCCCTTCCACACGTCCATCTCCCCATCACGAAATACCCCTCCTATCCCTTAAGTTTATTTAGGCACAGGTACATAAGTACAATTATCATACATAGTGTAAATCACCTAGAATAACCCCCAAAATATTAGTGACTAATTTCCATTGCGGTCCTTCCAGACGTCCGTCTCCCCACCATGATACACCCTTCTTATCCCTTCCAGACGTCCGTCTCCCCACCATGATACACCCCTCTTATCCCTTCCAGACGTCCGTCTCCTCACCATCACTAACTCGACCCATCAGAGCACACTCAGAGAAAGCAGATCAGAATTTTATGTAAGATAGCAGACTGGAGTGGGGGGGGGAGGAGGAGGAGGAGAAGGTCAGAGTGCTTGGCAGTGTCTGGAACACACTGCTTTGAGGCACTCTGCCCATTACGGCCCCAACAGTTGCCACAGCTCCACAAACACTCTCCTGTTCCACCAGTTTAAAGCCCTTTTAATTTGCGTTCGTTTGGAGAAACAACGTCGTTGCTAATCTCCAGTTGCTGCTGGGTTTTAAATGGAATTGTGTGTGCCTTAAACATGTGAAAATTCCCGTCTGTAGCCGCAGAGAAAATAAAAAATCAACAAAAGAAATGGTATATGATGAGTGAGTACAGGCATTCCCCCACCGACGGTCTTTTCAGTTTCAAGATGAGATGAACAGCCTCGACGGCTTTTAACCTGGTCAAGTCCTCTCGTTGCCACGGAGCACTGTTTGTTCCCATCATGGTCTCCTCTGAGGAGCCATTGGAGGCTGAAATTCCAGGCTGAATAAGGCTGAGTGTGGACACCCGGCGCGTCTCGCCCGCCTCGCCCGGGGCTACGACCCATCCACCTGAAAGACCCAACACACAGAATGCAAAATGCTTTCCTTGTCATGAAAAAGGCAGAGGCGGTCCCATTCAGAGAGGACACTTGCACCGGCAACGGTTAATGATGTACACTTGTGTACCCTGGCACAGTGTCACCCGCTTATTTACGCCAGGATAAAGCGGTGAGAGAAATTATGGAGAAATGTATACGAGGTTCTCATGGTTGAGAGAGCTGAGGGAGGGCAGTGTGAGAAGCCTGGCTGTTATTGTCTAGTCTTCCCCGCCCCTTTCCCTCTTATCCTACCTACTGTTGTGCACCTTTTGTTCATCGTTTTAAAAGCAATAATAGCTAGATAAGTTTGGGCTCCAGATAGCCTCTATCTACGATAGCCTCTACCTACGATAGCCTCTACCTACGATAGCCTCTACCTACGATAGCCTCTACCTACGATAGCCTCTACCTACGATAGCCTCTGCCTACGATAGCCTCTACCTACGATAGCTTCTGCCTACGACAACCTCTGCCTACTATAGCACCTTCCCAGCCATGGTGACATAGCACAAGATATTTTATTATGCAGACTATACAGGAAATTTGAAGCCACAGGCATCAAATTTAAGGTTTACCAAATATTTTACAAGGACCCCCAATGGATGTAAGTCACTTTTAATTTTTGGGGAGTTATCCTAGCCAGTTTACACTATGGTTGTAAGTCACTTTTATTTTTTGGGGGGTTATCCTAGCCAGTTTACACTACGTATAATAACTATACTCGTGTGTAGCCGTACTTAGTTTACGACTGAAAAAGAAAACGACACAATACCACGACTGGAACGATACACAAATAACAAGCGCGGTGGAGAATGCAATTTATAGGGATGTTGCCGTCCGACTTTGACCGATTTGTCGTGAGTTTTATTCCATGTGTGAATTTCTTCTATAATGCCAAAAGCAATCCCTGGAACGGGTGTGATTTGAAGCCACGACGAGTGAGTGTTAAAACTACAGGCCAGTGCGTAAGCCACTGGGCCAGCTGGCTTAAATAAGATTCATCCATAGGGAAGTTAGCATGGGCCACCACTGTGACCTCAAATGCAAGTTTTTACAGACGATTCCCCACGCTGGCGGGGGAAGTTCTCAAAATACCCCCTTCCCTCCGCTGCCCCCTCCATCTCTTGACCCCCTACCTTCGTAGGACCCCCGCCAATCCCAGGAGGACCCCCAGAAAGGACCCCTCCAGGGAGAGGAGGAGCCTACCACACATTGTGTGAGGATCCTCAAGGCTAAATTGAAGCATTTGTTGTGTCTAATGGAAAACCGCCCACTGAAAAGCACAGCACGCCCACCCTGCCGCCCGCCCAGCCCCGCCCAGCCCCGCCCCCGCCTGCACACCTTGCTAGCACGACCGCCCACCCACCCACCCACCCGCCCACTGCAGCGCGTTAACGATTTCCTCCTTCCCTGTGACACCCGCCCATTTCTCCAGCCGCCCACCCTCCCACCCGCCCGCCCATCACTGCCACCCGGTAGCCAAACTCTAAGTAAATAGAACACAAGGGAGAGTTACCCCATTCACCCCTCTACCACCCATTCACCTCTCGTCTACCACCCATTCATACCCTCTTCTACCACCCATTCGTACCCTCTTCTACCACCCATTCACCATGTTCCAGCACCCATTACTCCACCTTCAGTATACAAGAGGCGTTACCCCTCTGAAACATAACACTGAGTCTCTGGAACAGAGAACTAGCTGCTTTTTGATCCCTAGCTGCCCTGACGAGTCTTTAGCCCAGCTCTTTAAAGTTTATTCTCTATAAGGATTACAATGCTGAGTTTACAGAATTTGGTTATTGTGTGGTTTACATATAGTAAAATACTAATTACAGAGTGTACCACTAGAACACCTAGCATGGCTAGGCATTTCGGGCAGACTTAGTTTAATTCTTAATTGTAAAATATTACAAATTATGAGGTAAGTTGGTATTATGGCTAAGTGACTAAATACTAGTTTGTGAGTTTAGCAATGTGAATGCTTTTGTTTTGGCACAGTACATAGTTTCATTATTGGAGTATCACAGGATTCATTATTTTAAGATTGAGATTAATATTTCTGTTTATGGTCAAATGAGTGAGCGAGTGTAAGTGCGAACCACCAGGTGGTATTCGTGTAGTTAGTTGACGGGGTGTATCAGGGAGATAAGATGTTTTCTAATGGTAGTTTTGAAGGTGATGAATGTGTCTGCAGTTCTAGAGTTCTCAGGTAGGGTATTCCAGATTTTAGGGCCTTTGACATACATTGAATTTTTGTAAAGGTTTAGTCGGACACGGGGAATGTCGTAAAGATGTTTGTGTCTGGTGTTGTGCCTGTGGGTTCTGTCACAACTATCAAGAAAGCGTTTTAGGTCAAGGTTGATATTGGAGTTTAAGGTCCTGTAGATGTAGATTGCACAGTAGTAAGTGTGGATGTACTGAACAGGGAGTAGGTTTAGATCTATGAAGAGTGGGGGGGGGGTTGCTAGGGATGGGATTTAGTGATTATTCTTACTGCAGCTTTTTGTTGGGTTATTATTGGCTTTAGGTGTGCTGCTGCAGTTGATCCCCAAGCACAAATAGCATAGGTGAGGTATGGATAAATAAGTGAGTGGTATAGTGTGAGAAGGGCAGTTTGCGGCAAGTAGTATCGTATCTTGGAGAGGATCCCAACACTGGATGGCACTGGATGTGTTTTTTCCCCATGAGGCTAGGATCTCTGAGTCTATAGGCAAGTTCACCGTATTTTCTACACTTTTATGACTCCCTGAAGCTGGTCACAGCCCCTCCTTCCTCCCTGCGGTACAGGAGATAGGTCTCAACCAGTGTGAATGTCCATTTGTGGTCCCACACTACCTGTCCAGGCTTGCAAGGTGATTCAATCTGGACACTTTTGGTTGCCACTGGAGTTACATAGCTGGGGCGACTCCCTTATTGCTGGGCATCCAGCAAACAAGACCATGGTGCCAAAATGAGTCTGCAATTGCACTGCCACAAATGCACCTGTGTTCTGCAAGGGTATGGACGGCAAGGCCGAGTGTAACACCAGTGTGGAAACAGGACGTGTTTCCTTAAGACATCTGCTGCCCCTGTTCACCTAGCAGTAAGTAGGTTACCTGGGTGTTAGTCGACTGGTGTGGGTCGCATCCTGGGAGACAAAATTAACATAATTTGCTAGAAATACTCTGTATAACCAGGGCCTTTATATATAAGTCACTGATGTCAGCTATGGTCTGTATAAGTTGCATCATGTATCTGTAGAAATAAAGCTTATTAAGAGCATAAGAAAGAAGCACTGCAGCAGGCCTACTGGCCCGTGTGAGGCAGGTTCAATTCACACCCACTCATGTATTTATCTAAACTATTTTTAAAACTACACAAGGTTGTAGCTTCAAATGATGCAAATACATCTGTCTTCTGCAAGGCTAAGTGCAACACATAAATGAATCGTCTGGGGGTCGAGGCGTGTGACTAGGGAGAATTAGGCATAACCAGTAGGAAATCCCCCACATAAGGAGCTCTCACTGCCCCCCCCACACACATACATTATTTGAGATGGAAAATAAAAATCATGATGGAAGAGGGAAGAATAAAAACTGGGGGGAGGGGGGAAGGGGAAGGGGGAGGGGGAGACAACAAGCATAAAAATATAACCCTGTTATCCCTCCCTACATGGTACCCCACCAGTATTTACAAGCAAGGAGGGGGGGGTCAAAATTTTTCCCTGTATCCCCCCGACCGTCAAATCAAACTTGTATATTCTAATTTGCTTATTAATTTTTTTTCAGGTCTCTTAATGGAGATTCATCAATTATTCCAAAATTTGGGCTCCATGGATTTATATTTCAATTTAAGAGATGTTTGTTTTCGAGGGAATATTTTGTAGTACCGTAGCCCCCCTTTGGTCAGTCCGCCCTAGCATGTCTCTGTATATGTATATATACTGGTGTATATGTCGGTGTATATATACTGAGATGTATATGTCGATATATATGAAATGTATGCACTGAGTGAGGTGTATATCTTAGTGTATATACACTGAGAGGTGTATATCTCAGTGTATATACACTGAGAGGTGTATATCTCAGTGTATATACACTGAGAGGTGTATATCTCAGTGTATATACACTGAGAGGTGTATATCTCAATGTATATACACTGAGAGGTGTATATCTCAGTGTATGTACACTGAGAGGTGTATATCTCAATGTATATACACTGAGAGGTGTATATCTCAGTGTATATACACTGAGAGGTGTATATCTCAGTGTATGTACACTGAGAGGTGTATATCTCAATGTATATACACTGAGAGGTGTATATCTCAATGTATATACACTGAGAGGTGTATATCTCAGTGTATATACACTGAGAGGTGTATATCTCAATGTATATACACTGAGAGGTGTATATCTCAGTGTATGTACACTGAGAGGTGTATATCTCAATGTATATACACTGAGAGGTGTATATCTCAGTGTATGTACACTGAGAGGTGTATATCTCAGTGCATATACACTGAGAGATGTATATCTCAGTGTATGTACACTGAGAGGTGTATATCTCAGTGTATGTACACTGAGAGGTGTATATCTCAATGTATATACACTGAGAGGTGTATATCTCAGTGTATGTACACTGAGAGGTGTATATCTCAGTGCATATACACTGAGAGATGTATATCTCAGTGTATGTACACTGAGAGATGTATATCTCAGTGCATATACACTGAGAGGTGTAAATCTCAGTGTATATACACTGAGAGGTGTAAATCTCGGTGTATATACACTGAGAGGTGTATATCTCAGTGCATATACACTGAGAGGTGTATATCTCAGTGTATATACACTGAGAGGTGTATATCTCAGTGTACATACACTGATAAGTGTATATCTCAATGTATATATACTGTTCCACTTCAGCATTCAACACTGCAAACGTTATTCTAAACTGTTACGTCAAATCCCAGAATGTCTTATAGTATCAACCAAGTTGTTGCGTATAATGACAGACTGCAAACCATTGCAGTCTAACTCAGTTGCTGTCACTGTTCACCTAGCAGTAAGTAGGTAACTGGGTGTTAGGCACCTTACACCTTAAAACAGGGGCAGCAGATGTAAGGAGGCTAACCCCCAGGTACCTACTTACTGCTAGGTGAACAGGGGCAGCAGGTGTAAGGAGACTAACCCCCAGGTACCTACTTACTGCTTGGTGAACAGGGGCAGCAGGTGTAAGGAGACTAACACCCAGGTACCTACTTACTGCTTGGTGAACAGGGGCAGCAGGTGTGAAGATATTTGTCCATTTGTCTCTGCCCGGTCAACACTGAACGCAGATTTCTTATATTTGGAACCATGTTCAGTTGTCAAGAATAGGAGAAGAGAAAGAGGAGGAAGAGAAGGAAGATTTGGTAAACAAGGATAACCCAAGAAAGCCAAGCTGTATGGCTTATTTTCATTGTGGACGTCTGGTCTGGGATAGCCCAAGAAAATAGGGCCTAGTACGGTGTAAGTTGTCAGTGGCCCTATGGACCACACTAACGAAGCCGTAGCATATCACCGGGACTTTTTTGACTTATGTACACAAATAATGAGCGACACAGCGTCTGGCTAATGGGAGATAATTAGGTTTGATCCAGACAAGGAAAGGATAGCTTCAAAGCCTTGGATCAGGAGTTCTTCGCTCGCATAAAGGCACCATCGCTGGAGGAGAGCAGATGGTAGAGGCCAGAAGGCAGACAACATTGATCAACTAACTTTACCGAGGCAAAAAGAACTCGGTTAATCCATACCAAGATAGGCGAGGTTCTGGAAACAAAAGCTGCTATTGATATACGACCTCGACAATATCCATTCCGTACCGAGAAAGAGAAACAGAGAGAGAGGAGGGAGAGAGAGGTAAAAAAAAAAGTGTTCCGCCCTCTTAATCACAAGCGAACGCGGCCATAGAGATTCATCCGAGCGTGAGGACACAATTTTGTAATGAACGTTAACATCATACATCCGCCACTCTTACCAACACACCTTTGATGAGGAGTTTCTATACCTCTCCGACATCTCGTATCATTTTAAAAACCACCAGCAGAGGCATCCGGGAGAGTATCCTTTTTTGATCATTTCTCAACACTGACTCCCCGTCCGGTTGAGTTCCCTTCGGGGGCTCTCAGAATGAAAGCCCTGGGGAGGATTGTCGTGGCTGAGGCAACCTGGAGCCACACCGCCGTCTTGTATCGTATCACTCAGTGTAAAATATTACTGAGATTGGATTCTAATTATGGGGTTGATAATGAGTTGACTGGTGCAGTTACTGGAAGCAGCCAGCTGTTCAACTCCTCATTCCGATTTTCTCTGCCAGAAACATTGTTGACATGTGTATAGAGACACAACTAATGAAGGCCTCCTCCTCGTCTTCCTCTTTCTTTTCTGTTTCTTCGTCTTCCTCCTCCTCGTCTTCCTCCTCTTCGTTGTCCTCCTCTTCGTCTTCCTCCTCTTCGTCTTCTTCCTCCTCCTCGTCTTCCTCTTCGTCTTCCTCCTCCTCTTCATCTTCCTCCTCTTCTTCGTCTTCCTCCTCTTCAAGTTACACCAGAGACGCAGACTCGTGATAAACCCTCTCATATAACATACACTAATAACTAATACCCATTTATATGAAGAATATACAACTGTTTCTTGCTATACATTTAACCATCAGTGATCCTCATAAATCTTCCTTACTAACACCCTCCTTTACTGATGGTCAAGAGCTTTCTTATTCAGAGATCAATTTTGTCAGAAATATATGTGTACCGTCAGATTGTATGCTTTTAAAACACAAATTACAGTGAGAAAACATACGCCTAATCAACAGGTTTTATTGCAGGTCCGAAGAGAAGTCAGGTGTGACCAGAGATCAGACAACACATGATATATATACACTGAGATGTGTAATTTTCTCAGAGCATTTAAGTTCATTTTGGTACAGGTACACAAAAGTGCAGTTATACATAGTGTAAATTACCAAGAATAACTCCCAAAATTCCAAAGTGACTTATTTCCATTGGGGTCCTTGTTTAGAGTTCATTGTAATCCCTCTTTAAGGGATTAAATTGCGTATTCTTGTCTGGAGGCAGAAAGATCACCATGCACCTGTGTTTCCTTGAGACACCTATTGTCCTTGTTCACCTAGCAGTAAAACAGGTACCTGGGTGTTAGTTGACTGTTGTGGGTCGCATCATGGGGATAAAATTGACCTAATTTGAGGGAAATACTCAGCATAACAAGGGGCTTTCTATATAGTAGTATGTCACTGATGTCAGCTATGGTCTGTATACCTTGTACATGTACTGGTAGAAATAGGTGATGTAATACAATATGTTACAATACAATACAATACAACTTTATTTTTTTCTGCAGTATACGAAATGTAGTTTACATGTTAATAGACAGGCTTTAAGCTTATCTATTAACATGTAAACGATAGGCTTTAAGCCTTAAAGTGACTTACTTAGAGACGTGAAATTAGCTCGCAGCCTCCCGAGTGAAGATTTTGACACACGTGCAATATTTAGACGCATGTGTAACATTTAAACACATGTTGCACGTGTGTCTAAATCTTCATCTTGTCGGTATTGTAAACCATTCTTGAACAGCCTCCAGAATGTCCGAAGTAATTCCATCGCAATGAATGATACTCACCCAAGTGAATTGTTACCAACCTTGACGCATAGCCCCTAGTGTCCCTTTCTGCCCTTTTCTTCCCTCACCCCTGATCCCCTCTCCACCTACCTGTTTATACCCCCGGTACTATTTTCTGCCCCGCAGCTCTGGATGACCCTTATCGGTTTAATACTTAATTATTTGATTATAATAATGATGATCTCCCAAGTGAACTGACGTTGTCGTCCCTCTGCTCTCTTTGTTTTAGTTACCCATTAAAATCGTCCCCGATGGGAATAAATCCCACTGTGTTGACCTATCTTTCGTAAGTAAGTTTATTCAGGTACAAAGAAATACACTTATACTGCTATGTATGATAGCTTATGTATGTGTAGATTATTTAGGATAACCAAACAATAAGTCTCAGTGAGTTATTTACGCTGGGGTTCTTGTGCTTATTTCCTGGGGTCCTTGTGCTTATTTCCTGGGGTCCTTGTGCTTATTTCCTGGGATCTTTGTGCTTATTTCCTGGGGTCCTTGTGCTTATTTCCTGGGGTCCTTGTGCTTATTTCCTGGGGTCCTTGTGCTTATTTCCTGGGGTCCTTGTGCTTATTTCCTGGGGTCATTGTGCTTATTTCCTGGGGTCCTTGTGCTTATTTCCTGGGGTCCTTGTGCTTATTTCCTGGGGTACTTGTACTTATTTCCTGGGGTACTTGTACTTATTTCCTGGGGTCTTTGTACTTATTTCCTGGGGTACTTATACTTATTTCCTGGGGACCTTCGCTAAAGATGTCCTCTCATTCAGTGGATAAATTTATAAGTCTCTAAAAAATACTTATTGTATTTTCTGAACATAGTTGTATGATGTATTTGTATGAATTATCCTCACTGGATGTATGACTGTGTGTGTGTGTGTGTGTGTGTGTGTGTGTGTGTGTGTGTGTGTGTGTGTGTGTGTGTGTGTGTGTGTTCACCTAGTTGTACTCACCTAGTTGAGGTTGCAGGGGTCGAGTCCGAGCTCCTGGCCCCGCCTCTTCACTGACCGCTACTGTGTGTGGGGGGTGTACGTGTGTGTATGACAGCAGGAACGACAGAGACAGCAGGGAGGACAGAGAGAGCAGGGAGGACAGAGACAGCAGGAACGACAGAAACAGCAGGAACGACAGAGACAGCAGGGAGGACAGAGACAGCAGGAACGACAGAGACAACAGGGGCCGACAGAGACAGCAGGGAACGACAGAGACAGCAGAAATTACAGAAACAGCAGGGACGACAGAGGCAGCAGAAATGACAGAAACTGCAGGGACGACAGAGACAGCAGGGCCGACAGAGACAGCAGGAACGACAGAGACAGCAGGAACGACAGAGACAACAGGAACGACAGAGACAGCAGGAACGACAGAGACAGCAGGAACGACAGAGACAACAGGAACGACAGAGACAGCAGGAACGACAGAGACAGCAGGGAGGACAGAGACAGCAGGAACGACAGAAACAACAGAGATACCAGGAACAGCAGAGACAGCAGGAACAACAGAGACACCAGGAACAACAGAGATACCAGGAACAACAGAGACACCAAGAACAACAGAGACACCAAGAACAACAGAGATACCAGGAACAACAGAGACACCAGGAACAACAGAGACACCAGGAACAACAGAGACACCAGGAACAACAGAGACACCAGGAACAACAGAGACACCAGGAACAACAGAGACACCAGGAACAACAACTTGCACCTCAAAAGAACCATAAACCAAACCTATTACAGAGAGAGGTAAATGTCACATCTGCGTTGGGAGGATTGTGATCATTTCTTAGTAATTAAGCGTTAAGTAGAGTGAACACAGGCTGGTGTACTCGACCGTGAAACACAAAGAAATACTGATCCTTCTCTGTGAGGGAGAGGGAGGAATGGGTGGGAAGAGTCATTGAATGGGAAATGGGGGTATGTGTCCCCTTACCCAGTAATAATACCTGGAGTATACCTGAGGGAGTTTCGGGGGGGTCAGCGCCACCGCAAACGGTCCATGGCCAGGTAGATCAGGGCCTGATTAACCAGGCTGTTACTGCTAGCTGCTTGTAGCCAATGTAGGAACCACAGCCCGGCTGGTCAGGTACTGACTTTCGGTACCTGTCCAGCTCCTCCTTGAAGACAGCCAGAGGTCTATTGGTAATCCCCCTTATGTATGCTGGGAGGCAGTTGAACAATCGTGGGCCCCTGACGCTTCTTGTGCTGTCTCTTAGCGTGTTCTTGCCCCCCTTACTTGTCACTGAGGGATCACAGGACCCTATGTCTAACTCTTATACGCTGTCATGTGGACTACACTGCCTCTACATGGTTCTCTGCCTTGACAACTGAAAGAATAACCTTGACAACTGCCTTGACAACTGAAAGAATAACCTTGACAACTGAAAGAATAACCTTGACAACTGCCTTGACAACTGAAAGAATAACCTTGACAACTGCCTTGACAACTGAAAGAATAACCTTGACAACTGCCTTGACAACTGAAAGAATAACCTTGACAACTGCCTTGACAATTGAAAGAATAACCTTGACAACTGAAAGAATAACCTTGACAACTGAAAGAATAACCTTGACAACTGAAAGAATAACCTTGACAACTGAAAGAATAACCTTGACAACTGAAAGAATAACCTTGACAACTGAAAGAATAACCTTGACAACTGAAAGAATAACCTTGACAACTGAAAGAATAACCTTGACAACTGAAAGAATAACCTTGACAACTGCCTTGACAACTGAAAGACTAAGTACAAATCAAACAGAAAAAATGGTAAGAATCATCCTGGACCTGGATCCAGGAGAACATGTAGGCCAGGATGGTAAGATTCATCCTGGATCTTGATTCAGGAGAACATGTAGGCCAGGATGGTAAGATTCATCCTGGATCTTGATTCAGGAGAACATGTAGGCCAGGATGGTAAGATTCATCCTGGACCTTGATCCAGGAGAACATGTAGGCCAGGATGGTAAGATTCATCCTGGACCTGGATCCAGGAGAACATGTAGGCCAGGATGGTAAGATTCATCCTGGACCTTGATCCAGGAGAACATGTAGGCCAGGATGGTAAGATTCATCCTGGACCTGGATCCAGGAGAACATGTAGGCCAGGATGGTAAGATTCATCCTGGACCTGGATCCAGGAGAACATGTAGGTCAGGAGGGTAAGATTCATCCTGGACCTTGATCCAGGAGAACATGTAGGCCAGGATGGTAAGATTCATCCTGGACCTGGATCCAGGAGAACATGTAGGCCAGGATGGTAAGATTCATCCTGGACCTTGATCCAGGAGAACATGTAGGCCAGGATGGTAAGATTCATCCTGGACCTGGATCCAGGAGAACATGTAGGCCAGGATGGTAAGATTCATCCTGGACCTGGATCCAGGAGAACATGTAGGTCAGGAGGGTAAGATTCATCCTGGACCTTGATCCAGGAGAACATGTAGGCCAGGATGGTAAGATTCATCCTGGACCTGGATCCAGGAGAACATGTAGGCCAGGATGGTAAGATTCATCCTGGATCTTGATTCAGGAGAACATGTAGGCCAGGATGGTAAGATTCATCCTGGACCTGGATCCAGGAGAACATGTAGGCCAGGATGGTAAGATTCATCCTGGACCTGGATCCAGGAGAACATGTAGGCCAGGATGGTAAGATTCATCCTGGACCTGGATCCAGGAGAACATGTAGGCCAGGATGGTAAGATTCATCCTGGACCTGGATCCAGGAGAACATGTAGGCCAGGATGGTAAGATTCATCCTGGACCTGGATCCAGGAGAACATGTAGGCCAGGATGGTAAGATTCATCCTGGACCTGGATCCAGGAGAACATGTAGGTCAGGAGGGTAAGATTCATCCTGGACCTTGATCCAGGAGAACATGTAGGCCAGGATGGTAAGATTCATCCTGGACCTGGATCCAGGAGAACATGTAGGCCAGGATGGTAAGATTCATCCTGGACCTGGATCCAGGAGAACATGTAGGCCAGGATGGTAAGATTCATCCTGGACCTGGATCCAGGAGAACATGTAGGCCAGGATGGTAAGATTCATCCTGGACCTGGATCCAGGAGAACATGTAGGCCAGGATGGTAAGATTCATCCTGGATCTTGATTCAGGAGAACATGTAGGCCAGGATGGTAAGATTCATCCTGGACCTGGATCCAGGAGAACATGTAGGCCAGGATGGTAAGATTCATCCTGGATCTTGATTCAGGAGAACATGTAGGCCAGGATGGTAAGATTCATCCTGGACCTGGATCCAGGAGAACATGTAGACCAGGATGGTAAGATTAATCCTGGATCTGGATCCAGGAGAACATGTAGGCCAGGATGGTAAGATTCATCCTGGATCTTGATTCAGGAGAACATGTAGGCCAGGATGGTAAGATTCATCCTGGATCTTGATTCAGGAGAACATGTAGGCCAGGATGGTAAGATTCATCCTGGACCTTGATTCAGGAGAACATGTAGGCCAAGATGGTAAGATTCATCCTGGACCTGGATCCAGGAGAACATGTAGGCCAGGATGGTAAGATTCATCCTGGACCTGGATCCAGGAGAACATGTAGGCCAGGATGGTAAGATTCATCCTGGACCTGGATCCAGGAGAACATGTAGACCAGGATGGTAAGATTCATCCTGGACCTGGATCCAGGAGAACATGTAGACCAGGATGGTAAGATTCATCCTGGACCTGGATCCAGGAGAACATGTAGGCCAGGATGGTAAGATTCATCCTGGACCTGGATCCAGGAGAACATGTAGACCAGGATGGTAAGATTCATCCTGGACCTGGATCCAGGAGAACATGTAGGCCAGGATGGTAAGATTCATCCTGGACCTGGATCCAGGAGAACATGTAGGCCAGGATGGTAAGATTCATCCTGGACCTGGATCCAGGAGAACATGTAGACCAGGATGGTAAGATTCATCCTGGACCTGGATCCAGGAGAACATGTAGGCCAGGATGGTAAGATTCATCCTGGACCTGGATCCAGGAGAACATGTAGACCAGGATGGTAAGATTCATCCTGGACCTGGATCCAGGAGAACATGTAGACCAGGATGGTAAGATTAATCCTGGATCTGGATCCAGGAGAACATGTAGGTCAGGATGGTAAGATTCATCCTGGACCTGGATCCAGGAGAACATGTAGACCAGGATGGTAAGATTCATCCTGGACCTGGATCCAGGAGAACATGTAGGTCAGGATGGTAAGATTCATCCTGGACCTGGATCCAGGAGAACATGTAGGCCAGGATGGTAAGATTCATCCTGGACCTGGATCCAGGAGAACATGTAGGCCAGGATGGTAAGATTCATCCTGGACCTGGATCCAGGAGAACATGTAGACCAGGATGGTAAGATTCATCCTGGACCTGGATCCAGGAGAACATGTAGGCCAGGATGGTAAGATTCATCCTGGACCTGGATCCAGGAGAACATGTAGACCAGGATGGTAAGATTAATCCTGGATCTGGATCCAGGAGAACATGTAGGTCAGGATGGTAAGATTCATCCTGGACCTGGATCCAGGAGAACATGTAGACCAGGATGGTAAGATTCATCCTGGACCTGGATCCAGGAGAACATGTAGGTCAGGATGGTGAGATTCATCCTGGACCTGGATCCAGGAGAACATGTAGACCAGGATGGTAAGATTCATCCTGGACCTGGATCCAGGAGAACATGTAGGCCAGGATGGTAAGATTCATCCTGGACCTTGATCCAGGAGAACATGTAGGCCAGGATGGTAAGATTCATCCTGGACCTGGATCCAGGAGAACATGTAGACCAGGATGGTAAGATTCATCCTGGACCTGGATCCAGGAGAACATGTAGGCCAGGATGGTAAGATTCATCCTGGACCTGGATCCAGGAGAACATGTAGACCAGGATGGTAAGATTCATCCTGGACCTGGATCCAGGAGAACGTGTAGACCAGGATGGTAAGATTCATCCTGGACCTGGATCCAGGAGAACGTGTAGACCAGGATGGTAAGATTCATCCTGGACCTGGATCCAGGAGAACGTGTAGACCAGGATGGTAAGATTCATTCTGGACCTGGATCCAGGAGAACATGTAGGCCAGGATGGTAAGATTCATCCTGGACCTGGATCCAGGAGAACATGTAGGCCAGGATGGTAAGATTCATCCTGGACCTGGATCCAGGAGAACATGTAGACCAGGATGGTAAGATTCATCCTGGACCTGGATCCAGGAGAACATGTAGGCCAGGATGGTAAGATTCATCCTGGACCTGGATCCAGGAGAACATGTAGACCAGGATGGTAAGATTCATCCTGGACCTGGATCCAGGAGAACATGTAGGCCAGGATGGTAAGATTCATCCAGGACCTGGATCCAGGAGAGCATGTAGGCCAGGATGGTAAGATTCATCCTGGACCTGGATCCAGGAGAACATGTAGGCCAGGATGGTAAGATTCATCCAGGACCTGGATCCAGGAGAACATGTAGACCAGGATGGTAAGATTCATCCTGGACCTGGATCCAGGAGAACATGTAGGCCAGGATGGTAAGATTCATCCTGGACCTTGATCCAGGAGAACATGTAGACCAGGATGGTAAGATTCATCCTGGACCTGGATCCAGGAGAACATGTAGGCCAGGATGGTAAGATTCATCCTGGACCTGGATCCAGGAGAACATGTAGGCCAGGATGGTAAGATTCATCCTGGACCTGGATCCAGGAGAACATGTAGGCCTGGGTCCAGAACATGTAGGCCTAGGTCCAGGAGAACATGTAGGCCTGGGTCCAGAACATGTAGGCCAGGATGGATTACAACAATTGGATATGTTGAATATTTAAGACAGAGTAAAACAGAAGTTAAATCAAGTTTATAAAACTGTTCACAATGTCCAGAATATCTTGCTGTCAGTTTTGTCGAGACTGTTAACCAAAGCAATCATAGTACTAGGGGGAGAGAGAGCACAGTTTTGGTACAATAATCTGCCCTTCATGTTGAGTACTAGTGGTACAATAATCTGCCCTTCATGTTGAGTACTAGTGGTACAATAATCTGTCCTTCATGTTGAGTACAAGTGGTACAATAATCTGCCCTTCATGTTGAGTACTAGTGGTACAATAATCTGCCCTTCATGTTGAGTACTAGTGGTACAATAATCTGTCCTTCATGTTGAGTACTAGTGGTACAATAATCTGTCCATCATGTAGAGTACTAGTGGTACAATAATCTGCCCTTCATGTTGAGTACTAGTGGTACAATAATCTGTCCATCATGTAGAGTACTAGTGGTACAATAATCTGCCCTTCATGTAGAGTACTAGTGGTACAATAATCTGCCCTTCATGTTGAGTACTAGTGGTACAATAATCTGTCCATCATGTAGAGTACTAGTGGTACAATAATCTGCCCTTCATGTAGAGTACTAGTGGTACAATAATCTGTCCATCATGTAGAGTACTAGTGGTACAATAATCTGCCCTTCATGTAGAGTACTAGTGGTACAATAATCTGCCCTTCATGTTGAGTACTAGTGGTACAATAATCTGCCCTTCATGTTGAGTACTAGTGGTACAATAATCTGCCCTTCATGTAGAGTACTAGTGGTACAATATTCTGCCCTTCATGTTGAGTACTAGTGGTACAATAATCTGCCCTTCATGTTGAGTACTAGTGGTACAATAATCTCCCCTCATGTAGAGTACTAGTGGTACAGTAATCTCCCTCTGCGTGCGGCCAAAAGTAACAGCCTGGTTGATCAGGCCCTGATCCACCATGAGGCCTGGCCACAGACTGGGCGCGGGGGCGTTGACCCCCGAAACGTTCTCCAGGTATACTCCAGGTATACTCACGTACAGTACTAGTGGTACAATAGTAGTGGAGTTGAGCGCCTCTGGTGGTGAGAGTGGGCGCCTTGAGTGAGGTTCCTTGAAGGTGGTGGTGAGGGTCTCTTGATCCAAGGAATGTGATCTATGCCACCTGGGAGTGACCTTATCCTCCCAGGTGGTCCATGACCCCCACGGGTTGAGCGCTTCACCATGAGTAGTACTAGTGATGGTGTAATAGTGCCATCTAGTGGTGGTAGTGGTGGTGTAGTAGTGCCATCTAGTGGTGGTAGTGGTGGTGTAGTACTGCCATCTAGTGGTGGTAGTGGTGGTGTAGTAGTGCCATCTAGTGGTGGTAGTGGTGGTGTAGTACTGCCATCTAGTGGTGGTAGTGGTGGTGTAGTAGTGCCATCTAGTGGTGGTAGTGGTGGTGTAGTAGTGCCATCTAGTGGTGGTAGTGGTGGTGTAGTAGTGGCATCTATTGGTGGTAGTGGTGGTGTAGTAGTGGCATCTGGTGTTGGTAGTGGTGGTGTAGTAGTAGTGCCATCTAGTGGTGGTAGTGGTGGTGTAGTAATGGCATCTAGTGGTGGTAGTGGTGGTGTAGTAGTGGCATCTAGTGGTGGTAGTGGTGGTGTAGTAGTGGCATCTAGTGGTGGTAGTGGTGGTGTAGTAGTGGCATCTAGTGGTGGTAGTGGTGGTGTAGTAGTGGCATCTAGTGGTGGTAGTGGTGGTGTAGTAGTGGCATCTAGTGGTGGTAGTGGTGGTGTAGTAGTGGCATCTAGTGGTGGTAGTGGTGGTGTAGTGGTGGTAGTCAGAGTTAGTCAGGTTATCAGTGATGGTGTTATAATGAAGGTCAAGACAGTGACCAACCTCAAGGTGTAGTAGTGCCATCTAGTGGTGGTAGTGGTGGTGTAGTAGTGGCATCTAGTGGTGGTAGTGGTGGTGTAGTAGTGCCATCTAGTGGTGGTAGTGGTGGTGTAGTAGTGGCATCTAGTGGTGGTAGTGGTGGTGTAGTAGTGCCATCTAGTGGTGGTAGTCAGAGTTAGTCAGGTTATCAGTGATGGTGTTATAATGAAGGTCAGGACAGTGACCAACCTCAAGGTGTAGTAGTGCCATCTAGTGGTGGTAGTCAGAGTTAGTCAGGTTATCAGTGATGGTGTTATAATGAAGGTCAGGACAGTGACCAACCTCAAGGTCACTAAAAGTCAGTTGAACTTCAGTGGTCGTAATGGAGAGACGTGTCGCTGCTCCTCCTGCCGCCCCGCCGGCTTTACCGCTTCCTCAGCATTTTAATACACCTAAATAACGTAAGTATTGTCTGGTGACGCATTTGTCAGTACAACAGCAGAGTTGAGCTGCAGCTCCTGGTCCCCACCACCAGTTTGGTCACCAAATTATTAATATTTTAAGTCTTAATTTTCTTTGGGGTCTAATGTGTTGGAGGGGGGCGGGGGGGGTTGACCTTAGTGGAGGGGTTTTGATGCGAGGAACTGGAGCTGCTCCACTTCCTCTGATCAAACAATAATTCTCACACTAGACGTTACATAACCTATAATTATGTATCCAGTTCTGGCCTATTTTTATCCATTATTGAAAAATACCTTAGTGAAGGTCTCTTGATCCAAGGAACTTGAGCCTTGTGATCCAGATATAGATTTACATGTTAACATGGTAATGTTACTAGTGTATATTAGCATGGTAATGTTACTAGTTTATATTAACATGGTAATGTTACTAGTTTATATTACATGGTAATGTTACTAGTTTATATTAACATGGTAATGTTACTAGTTTATATTAACATGGTAATGTTACTAGTTTATATTAACATGGTAATGTTACTAGTTTATATTACATGGTAATGTTACTAGTTTATATTACATGGTAATGTTACTAGTGTATATTACATGGTAATGTTACTAGTGTATATTAACATGGTAATGTTACTAGTTTATATTACATGGTAATGTTACTAGTGTATATTACATGGTAATGTTACTAGTGTATATTAACATGGTAATGTTACTAGTTTATATTACATGGTAATGTTACTAGTGTATATTACATGGTAATGTTACTAGTTTATATTTCATGGTAATGTTACTAGTTTATATTACATGGTAATGTTACTAGTGTATATTACATGGTAATGTTACTAGTTTATATTACATGGTAATGTTACTAGTTTATATTAACATGGTAATGTTACTAGTTTATATTAACATGGTAATGTTACTAGTTTATATTACATGGTAATGTTACTAGTGTATATTACATGGTAATGTTACTAGTTTATATTACATGGTAATGTTACTAGTTTATATTAACATGGTAATGTTACTAGTTTATATTACATGGTAATGTTACTAGTTTATATTACATGGTAATGTTACTAGTTTATATTACATGGTAATGTTACTAGTTTATATTACATGGTAATGTTACTAGTGTATATTAACATGGTAATGTTACTAGTTTATATTAACATGGTAATGTTACTAGTTTATATTACATGGTAATGTTACTAGTTTATATTACATGGTAATGTTACTAGTGTATATTACATGGTAATGTTACTAGTGTATATTACATGGTAATGTTACTAGTGTATATTACATGGTAATGTTACTAGTGTATATTAGCATGGTAATGTTACTAGTTTATATTACATGGTAATGTTATTAGTGTATATTAACATGGTAATGTTACTAGTTTATATTACATGGTAATGTTACTAGTTTATATTACATGGTAATGTTACTAGTTTATATTACATGGTAATGTTACTAGTTTATATTACATGGTAATGTTACTAGTTTATATTAACATGGTAATGTTACTAGTTTATATTACATGGTAATGTTACTAGTTTATATTACATGGTAATGTTACTAGTGTATATTACATGGTAATGTTACTAGTTTATATTACATGGTAATGTTACTAGTTTATATTACATGGTAATATTACTAGTTTATATTACATGGTAATGTTGCTAGTTTATATTACATGGTAATGTTACTAGTTTATATTACATGGTAATGTTACTAGTTTATATTACATGGTAATGTTACTAGTTTATATTACATGGTAATGTTACTAGTTTATATTAACATGGTAATGTTACTAGTTTATATTACATGGTAATGTTACTAGTTTATATTACATGGTAATGTTACTAGTTTATATTAACATGGTAATGTTACTAGTTTATATTAACATGGTAATGTTACTAGTGTATATTACATGGTAATGTTACTAGTTTATATTAACATGGTAATGTTACTAGTTTATATTACATGGTAATGTTACTAGTTTATATTACATGGTAATGTTACTAGTGTATATTAACATGGTAATGTTACTAGTTAATATTAACATGGTAATGTTACTAGTTTATATTACATGGTAATGTTACTAGTGTATATTACATGGTAATGTTACTAGTGTATATTACATGGTAATGTTACTAGTTTTTATTACATGGTAATGTTACTAGTTTATATTACATGGTAATGTTACTAGTTTATATTACATGGTAATGTTACTAGTGTATATTACATGGTAATGTTACTAGTTTATATTACATGGTAATGTTACTAGTGTATATTAACATGGTAATGTTACTAGTTTATATTACATGGTAATGTTACTAGTGTATATTACATGGTAATGTTACTAGTTTATATTACATGGTAATGTTACTAGTTTATATTACATGGTAATGTTACTAGTTTATATTAACATGGTAATGTTACTAGTTTATATTAACATGGTAATGTTACTAGTTTATATTACATGGTAATGTTACTAGTTTATATTACATGGTAATGTTACTAGTGTATATTACATGGTAATGTTACTAGTTTATATTACATGGTAATGTTACTAGTTTATATTACATGGTAATATTACTAGTTTATATTACATGGTAATGTTGCTAGTTTATATTACATGGTAATGTTACTAGTTTATATTACATGGTAATGTTACTAGTTTATATTACATGGTAATGTTACTAGTTTATATTACATGGTAATGTTACTAGTTTATATTAACATGGTAATGTTACTAGTTTATATTACATGGTAATGTTACTAGTTTATATTACATGGTAATGTTACTAGTTTATATTAACATGGTAATGTTACTAGTTTATATTAACATGGTAATGTTACTAGTGTATATTACATGGTAATGTTACTAGTTTATATTAACATGGTAATGTTACTAGTTTATATTACATGGTAATGTTACTAGTTTATATTACATGGTAATGTTACTAGTGTATATTACATGGTAATGTTACTAGTTTATATTACATGGTAATGTTACTAGTGTATATTAACATGGTAATGTTACTAGTTTATATTACATGGTAATGTTACTAGTTTATATTAACATGGTAATGTTACTAGTTTATATTACATGGTAATGTTACTAGTGTATATTACATGGTAATGTTACTAGTGTATATTACATGGTAATGTTACTAGTTTTTATTACATGGTAATGTTACTAGTTTATATTACATGGTAATGTTACTAGTTTATATTACATGGTAATGTTACTAGTGTATATTACATGGTAATGTTACTAGTTTATATTACATGGTAATGTTACTAGTGTATATTAACATGGTAATGTTACTAGTTTATATTACATGGTAATGTTACTAGTTTATATTACATGGTAATGTTACTAGTTTTTATTACATGGTAATGTTACTAGTTTATATTACATGGTAATGTTACTAGTTTATATTACATGGTAATGTTACTAGTGTATATTACATGGTAATGTTTATGGTTATAATGTGAATGTTTTGTTTCAGGTGTGATAAATGAGGATTGCTGTGCCTGGCTGTGTCTGCTGCAACATTGATCAACACAGCAACATTGATCAACACAGCAACATTGATCAACACGGCAACATTGATCAACACAGCAACATTGACCAGTCTGAGAGGTGGAGACAACCACACTAGTAAATGATCTGAACCATAACATTTAGATGGAGATGCAGCAGTTGGAGACGTCGTTACGGGTGGGCGGGGCCCACTTGTAAGGTATTTCCAGGTTATTAGTCCACAAAAGTTTGGTTATTGAAGCAGATAATTGTATTAGGTGGTAGACTGGTGAGGAGAGTATATGAAAAATTGCAAGGAATTGATATCAACAGTAACTTAGTGGGAATTATTAGTTTATCTCCCGACCAGAGATGAAATCTCTGCCCAGGAAATAATGAGGAATGTATTCTATAGGTTACCTTGAATGGGGTGGAAATAAAAACTGGAGAAATTGGTTGTAAAGCTTAGAATTAAAGACTGATTATATTTTAGTAAGTTTTAGTTAGTGTAATATCAGTATTATGTAGTGTATACTCATCCTACAAGATTGTAGGAAGCTGAGATGAAATGTGTAAGTGATGTATCATGGTTCAGTTGGTAGTGGCGTCAACTGAAGAACCGGGATTCGATCCTGGGAACAAGTGGGTATGTTCCTTATATCCATTGCCACTGTTCACATGAGAAACACAGCGGCAGGTCTACTGCCCCTGAGCAGGCCTACTGGTAGGGGTCGCATCCTGGGGAAGTATAAATACCCTAATAAAAATGTCAGATGTCATCCTGACTTGATTGTGTAATTATGTGTTAATCTACCGAGTTATTAATTATACTGAGATAATTTAGTGTGGTGAGGGTAATGGTAGAGGTGTTGATGCTGGGTGTGGTGAGGGTAATGGTAGAGGTGTTGATGCTGGGTGTGGTGAGGGTAATGGTAGAGGTGTTGATGCTGGGTGTGGTGAGGGTAATGGTAGAGGTGTTGATGCTGGGTGTGGTGAGGGTAATGGTAGAGGTGTTGATGCTGGGTGTGGTGAGGGTAATGGTAGAGGTGTTGATGCTGGGTGTGGTGAGGGTAATGGTAGAGGTGTTGATGCTGGGTGTGGTGAGGGTAATGGTAGAGGTGTTGATGTTGGGTGTGGTGAGGGTAATGGTAGAGGTGTTGATGTTGGGTGTGGTGAGGGTAATGGTAGAGGTGTTGATGCTGGGTGTGGTGAGGGTAATGGTAGAGGTGTTGATGCTGGGTGTGGTGAGGGTAATGGTAGAGGTCTTGATGCTGGGTGTGGTGAGGGTAATGGTAGAGGTGTTGATGCTGGGTGTGGTGAGGGTAATGGTAGAGGTCTTGATGCTGGGTGTGGTGAGGGTAATGGTAGAGGTGTTGATGCTGGGTGTGGTGACGGTAATGGTAGAGGTCTTGATGCTGGGTGTAAGGAAAGCCTATTAAATCAGGCATATCCATTATTAAGACATAATGAGCACTGAGACAGGCCTATTGGCCCATGTTAGGTAGGTCCAACTCAACCACTCATTTGTCTAACCTATTTTTAAACTACACAGCCAAACTTTTAGCTTCACATGACGGGATAAATTATCCTCAGGCAGAATATATTATAGCCGGAAAAATCAATAACAATTCCTCAGAATTGTGGAATTAACCACATCTTCCTATTATCAGTAGTGTTGTAGAGGACCTGGCAAAGTAATTTTATACTATGAAGTCCCGTCTTGGGGGGGGGGGGGATTTTTGAAACTGGGTTATACAGTGTATATTTACAGAGACTTTGTAGACTGGTCTTACCTAGACCCCCTTGATCTTTCCTAGACTTCCTTGATCTTTCCTAGACCCCCTTGATCTTTCCTAGACCCCCTTGATCTTTCCTAGACCCGCTTGATCTTACCTAGACCCACTTGATCTTACCTAGACCCCCCTTGATCTTACCTAGACCCCCCTTGATCTTACCTAGACCCCCCTTGATCTTACCTAGACCCCCCTTGATCTTACCTAGACCCCCCTTGATCTTACCTAGATCCCCCTTGATCTTGCCTAGATCCCCCTTGATCTTACCTAGACCCCCCTTGATCTTACCTAGACCCTCCTTGATCTTACCTAGACCCCCCTTGATCTTACCTAGACCCCCCTTGATCTTACCTTTACCTCCCTTCATCCCCCCTCGTGTCGCCACTGCTCTGCAAATTAGTAAGGCCTATACCTGGAGTATGCTGCATAGTTGTGGTGTATATATAACACTGTAGGTCTATAATTATTTATTATATCAAAATTACTTATAGAATTAGGTGGTGTTAAGTAGGATATGTAAGGTATAGAACTGGAGCATCTGCTATATGCATTATGAATGCATATAGCAGGGGAGAGTAATCTCCCCTGAAGGCATAGATTACGTAGGACTGTTAGCCTGGGAACCCACCAACGACCTTCAGTAGCTGTCTGCAATCTGTTATTGCATGTGGTTTCCGTGGGGATTTTGGTGGGTTTCGGGCTTGGGTAGTGGTTGTGGTGGGTGTTCTACGTTTTTTATGCCTTTGGCCAGTCTAATGTTGCTTTGTTTACTAAGTTCACAAAACTGACACTTGGGGAGGAAACTTTAGACGTTTCGGTATAACCTGGGTTGTTTTGAGACCACTTTCGACTGCACCTGGCTTTAGTTTTGATATATTTTTTCCTAGACCAGATTTCTCTAACTTTCATTGTTTTCACATTATAAATGGTGTACAATACCAGGTTGGTAAGAGACGTTGTGACAGGTATGAATAATGATGAGATGTTTCGCTTGGGGAGTAGACTTTATCTGTCGACTACAGAGGTGACAGCAGTCTTGGAGACTAAATTGGAGAGTTAATGTTGAGATCTACTCCCCAACCTTGATAGATGATCAGTCTCTCAGCCAAACTTTTTATTTACGTCTAATTTCTTGCCTAACATTGGCCAACAGGAATATTGGAGTTTGTTTTCATGTCTATTGTAAGCTCCTGTTGAACTTTATTATTGAAGGTTAACTTGTCGCAATTTCCTCACTGTTGTATTGACACTATTTCAGCTACGAATATTGTTACTATTCTATTAATGTTACTACTACCAGAACTTGCTGCTAGACTGACTACCAGCACTTCTATTATTGCCAGTACTAATACTACCACCATTAGCATTACCACCATTGGTATTACCTCAAATCTTACCACTACTACCTACACTATTATTGTTATTATTTCTACTTTTTCTGCTACTGTATATACCACCACTACTGTTTGTAATTTAACCCCCCGCCCCCTCCCTTTCATAATTTTTGCGACCTGTATTGTGATCTTGGTCTGACTTGATACTCGTCCAAGAGAAATCAAAATATCGTCTCGAATTGCTTCTTCATTGTTGGTTTCGATAAGTGTATTGTAAATAGTTTTATATATTTAAGTAGGATAAGAATAGAACTGGAGCATCTGCTATATGCATTATGAATGCATATAGCAGGGGAGAGTAATCTCCCCTGAAGGCATAGATTACGTAGAACTGTTAGCCTGGGAACCCACCAACGACCTTCAGTAGCTGTCTGCAATCTGTTATTGCATGTGGTTTCCGTGGGGATTTTGGTGGGTTCCGGGTTTGGGTAGTGGTTGTGGTGGGTGTTCTACGTTTTTTATGCCTTTGGCCAAACTATACAAAGTTAAATATTGATTCATCGAGTTTACACAATATTATTTTGGAAAATTTAAGCGGCGTTCAAGTTCCTATGAATATAAAATTATTAGCGTTCAGAATTGCAGTTGGTTTGTAAGTAGTGAAGTCTAACTCTTCTTCATTAACAACTTCAGAGGTTTTCTTGCAGCAAAAAAGTGTTAGTCGGTAGAAAGGATTCACTAGCATCTGATGCTGATGAGTATAGTTAGGGGAGTGATTTAGATTGCTATTAGTGAGAATAGGATTATTAACCCTACTGGATTTGAAAAATAGAGGTAGAGTGGGGGGCTTGACTGTAGTGGTCCTCAGGTTGTGCTTAAGATGCCAGCCATAACTGGCAGGTAAGGTGAGTTATGAATTCAGGCTAGCACAGTAGTGTGTTAGGAGACTGGTATACGGCAGAGCTCAAACTGGTTAGATAGCACATTAGCCTAAACAACCAACACTGGGTTATGAGGGACGTGCAAGTGTAGGGGAAATAAAGTTGTAATATATAGCTTTGGAAATTGTATTTGGGTAAATGTGCACGTAAGTATTTTACATTGTTCGAATGGGGGGAGCAGTGAACTCTCAATCAGGTTCTATGAATTAAACAACTTCCACTGTTTTTTTTTTTCGGTTAGGCGTCTATATTTAAAGAATATTAGGAGTAGGTTTGGCTAGGTTGTAATATGTTACCATCAAACTCAGTAAGACTTGTTTGCACCAGAATCCTCCTGACAATTAAGACAGGTTATTAGAATACTGAAGACAAGAGGTGATCATGTGTTAGAAGACTATGCAGTGAAGATAGTGTTGTACATGACTGGGCAGTGGACAGTGTCGCAATACTTGTCTTCCTGACAATACAAAAAAAGGTCATGAAATTTTTAAATGTATCATACCTCAAACTACTAATAATGGCAGCATTGAGGCTCCGCCTCATTACTACTATTGTTAGTAGGGTTGGGGTAGGTATAATTTTTTTTTTTTTCCCCCCGAGCTTAAAGCTCCCGAACTGTGTGAATGTTGTCCTCCTGCTGACAAATACAGCAGTTGAGGCTTGTCTCAGTTATTTCCTTTTTCTATTTCTTTTGTGTTCCTTGAACACTTGTGTGGTCAAGAAACAGTTCTTTCTTTTTGTTTTGATAGACATTTTATTTAATTAAAATGTAATAATCTAAATTTTATCGAATTTTGTAGGTTGAAGATATTCCCCGTGTTGTGGGCAGCTGCTGTGTGAAGTCTGCGTTGTGGGCAGCTGCTGTGTGGTGAAGTCCGTGTTGTGGGCAGCTGCTGTGTGGCGAAGTCCGTGTTGTGGGCAGCTGCTGTGTGGTGAAGTCCGTGTTGTGGGCAGCTGCTGTGTGGTGAAGTCCGTGTTGTGGGCAGCTGCTGTGTGGCGAAGTCCGTGTTGTGGGCAGCTGCTGTGTGGCGAAGTTCGTGTTGTGGGCAGCTGCTGTGTGGCGAAGTCCGTGTTGTGGGCAGCTGCTGTGTGGCGAAGTCCGTGTTGTGGGCAGCTGCTGTGTGGTGAAGTCCGTGTTGTGGGCAGCTGCTGTGTGGCGAAGTCCGTGTTGTGGGCAGCTGCTGTGTGGCGAAGTCCGTGTTGTGGGCAGCTGCTGTGTGGCGAAGTCCGTGTTGTGGGCAGCTGCTAGTCTTCAGAGATGTCATCACCAGCAGCAACACGTCAAAACAATGTCTGCAAAGATAAAAGTATGGACATTACTAGATTATTCATGAACTGTCGGAAGCAATAGTTTGAAGTCTATGTATTTAGAATGATTCCTTCAACATTTTGTACAAAGAAAAATTGCTAAAATATTTTCAAAGCTGATCTATCGAAAGTTACCATGAAACTGGAGTAATCCAAATTTAAATTACCAGAGGTTGATGGCGCTGGAGGAGCTGGAGGTGTTGATGGTGTGGTGGATGGCAGAGGAATGACTAGTGGCGCCACTGTTCTTGACCACCATGGCTAAATGGCGCCACTGACCTGGAGGAGGGGGTGTGATGACGTCAGTGGTTGTTTGTGGGAAGGGGGAAGGGTCGTTAGGGGAAGTGTTGGAGGGTGGCTGCTGGTGGTGGGGTTTGGGGGTGAGTAGTTACTGGTGGGAGAGTAATGGGTAGGGGGATGGTTGTCACTTTTTTTTATGTATATTTTATTTAAAACGTTACAATACAAGGTGGCAAAAGATGCAACATCCCCCCAATGAAAAGCAGGGGTGTCACTAGCACGTTAAGAGACCATACAATAAGTGTCAGGGGCCCGAGACTGTTCAACTGCCTCCCAGCACACATAAGAGGGATTACCAACAGACCCCTGGCAGTCTTCAAGCTGGCACTGGACAAGCACCTAAAAGTCGGTACCTGACCAGCCGGCTGTGGCTCGTACGTTGGTTTGCGTGCAGCCAGCAGTAACAGCTGGTTGATCAGGCTCTGATCCACCAGGAGGCCTGGTCACAGACCGGGCCGCGGGGGCGTTGACCCCCGAAACTCTCTCCAGGTAAACTCCAGGTAAACTCCATACAAAAGATCACACCAGACAAGTGTTCTGACACCCTATCACCACACACCATATACACCCAGTTATACCAGAAATATACCTCTGACATTAAAGGATACATAGTAATTGCACTATCATGAGTGATACAGTAACACCATAGACACAAATATTAATAACAATATTTACAATGGGATAGATGTCTTTATTTAAACACAATGACAACTCAACCCGGTGAAAGAGAATACACTTCAAAAGATTAATTTTCTAAGAAGGTTGCAGCAATGACTGTCAACAACTCCCAAAGGTAACTTATGTGCAGTTATCTTAGCATGTAACCCTATTCATTCAACACAGTACATAAAAACTTAATATGAAAAACGTCACAGAATACAAAGGTATGAAGTATAAACCCCAGCCATGTAGCGGCTACAAGCAAAAAATTCCACATACTTCCCTAACACAGATAAAACAACTTATTGTGACAACTGCTGCTAAACACCACTCGCATCATATGACTTAAGACTGCTATGTACATAGATAAGAACATAAATCTAATTTGAATGTATCACAGGTGATAAATCCGCCTTAACATATCAGGCGTAAGAGAGTAATTCTCATAGTACAAGTCCAAGTCCAACTTGTATGTAGTCTCATCTTTCTATATACAATAATATGCTTATTATCTACACATTACACTACAACACACTGGACAAGCAACTGTCCATCACTTCCAACACAATATACTGCCCTACTCCTCACTCTGCACAGTGATAGAGGCAAAGACCCCCCCCCCCCTCCCCATTTATACCTTATCATTCACTACTACCTTGAAGGAACATGAGTACTATATGAATAGTGTATAATCCATGACACAAGAAACTGGCCAGCTCCACAGGCGCTTGCGCCCGTGGTCCATACATGATTCATTCACGCATCACTCATCCAACACACACGCAAACATTTGTTGTCATCCCGAAACTACTCAAGACGGCAAGGGTTACACCAATACATAAAGGTGGTGACCCTACAGATTTAAACAACTATAGACCAATATCAAACTTACCATTGCTATCCAAAATCTTTGAGAAACTCGTGCACAGGAGACTATATTAATTTATAACGTCACAAAACATACTCAACCCCTGCCAATTTGGATTCAGGAAAAAATAAAAGCACTAATGATGCAATTATAAAAATGCTAGATCTGCTTTACACAGCATTGGAAAATAAGGAATATCCACTAGGAATTTTTATTGACCTAAGAAAAGCTTTTGACACAGTAGACCACGGCATCCTACTCCACAAACTTGACCATTATGGTATAAGAGGCCATGCGCTTGCATATTTCAAATCTTACCTTACTAATAGGTATCAGTATGTCACCATTAAAGACACAGCATCAACAACACAGCCACTTATACTGGAGTTCCGCAGGGAAGTGTCCTTGGTCCCCTGCTCTTCCTCATATACATCAATGATCTTCCAAACGTATCTCGACACCTGAACCCCATTCTCTTTGCTGACGACACGACTTATGTCATCTCTCACCCTAATCTTGCAACCCTCAACACCATTGTTAATGAGGAGCTGATCAAAATATCGACTTGGATGACAGTCAATAAACTTACGCTTAACGTTGACAAAACCTACTACATTATGTTTGGTAGCAGAGCAGGAGATGCGCAAATTAACATTAAGATCGACAACACTCTAATTACCAGGCATAATGAGGGCAAATTCCTAGGCCTATACCTCGACAACAACCTGAACTTCAGCATCCATATCCAACACATAACCAAAAAAGTATCCAAAACGGTTGGGATCCTCTCCAAGATACGATACTACGTGCCGCAAACTGCCCTTCTCACACTATACCATTCACTTATATATCCATACCTCACCTATGCTATCTGTGTTTGGGGATCAACTGCAGCAACACACCTAAAGCCAATAACCCAACAAAAAGCTGCAGTAAGAATAATCACTAAATCCCATCCCTGGCAACACCCCCCCCCCCACTCTTCATAGATCTAAACTTACTCCCTGTTCAGTACATCCACACTTACTACTGTGCAATCTACATCTACAGGACCTTAAATTCCAATATTAACCTTGACCTAAAATGCTTTCTTGATAGTTGTGACAGAACCCACAGGCATAACACCAGACAAACATCTCTGACATTCCCCGTGTCCCTGGAGTTTACCTGGAGAGAGTTCCGGGGGTCAACGCCCCCGTGGCCCGGTCTGTGACCAGGCCTCCCGGTGGATCAGAGCCTGATCAACCAGGCTGTTGCTGCTGGCTGCACGCAAACCAACGTACGAGCCACAGCCCGGCTGATCAGGAACTGACTTCACAAAAATTCAATGTATGTCAAAGGCCCTAAAATCTGGAACACCCTACCTGAAAATTCCAAAACTAGAGACGCCTTCATCACCTTCAAAACTACCATCAGAAAACATCTTATCTCCCTGATACACCCTGTCAACTAATAATACGAATACCACCTGGTGGTTCACACTTACACTCACCCATTTGACCATAAACAGAAATATCAATCTCAATCTCAAAATAATGAATCTTAACTAGTCAAAAGTTGGCCTGTGATACTCCAATACTGAAACTGTATAGTGCCAAAACAAAAGCATTCACATATATCCCTCTGAAAAATCCCTCACCCACCTCCTCCCATAAATTTCCTTATTTCTACAGCAGCATACGCCACCTCAACCACACCAGCGTACCTTAGGCGCACACAGGCGCAGGCAGCAACACCTCTAAACAGAACCTAACACTACTCATACTCCACAATTTGCAGACACATCTGAACAGCACATATCAAGCCACTTTTATCCTAACACTGGGCACATGCCCCTCCCTCAAGGCGCACGCTATCTGGCGCTCCCAGACACACACGCCATTAACCGGCGCTGCCATCAAGCAGCAGACCTCATACCTTACTCATACCTTACTCTCCTCTCTGCAGGTTCACATTCCAATGTGTGGCTGACTTGTCCCTCAATAACCTTTCAGTCTGTGGAACCACAGCATCTAAACCCCCCTCGCACCTGGCTAAGGTTTCCTCCCTCGGTGCCCCACTACTACTATTGCATGCCCACATGGGCCCTGGGGACCACGTTTGCCATGCTCTCCACGCACGACACCCGTGCCACCTGGCACCACCTGCTGTCGCTGCTCACCTCCACTAGCACACCGCCCCCCATCTACCGATGCTTTCTTCCCTGTTCATTGAGCCGGCGTCAGGACGTCGTCAGAGTCCGACATTGCTGCCGCCCTCTTCCTCGTCCCAGCGTCCTCCTCCATGTTTGTGACCGGATCGTCCACACGATGAACCTCCACCACCACCTTCGTCTCTGCCTTCTGACGAGGGGTCACCACGTCCCCGCCAGCCTCACCAGCACCAACAACCACCTCCTGCTGCTCGACCGCCATGGACACGATCTCCGGACCGACGTCGGCACAGCCGGGGAGACCACATCCGTAGATGAGAACATGGTATGCAAAACAGACGCTATTGTCGCATCCGAGTCCTCCACTTCCACCATCACCTGGTCCTCCCCGAAAGCCTGCTGTACCACCGGCGATGCAGGCGACTCGAGAGACGACAGCTCCAGATTCGACACTAACACTGGCTCCTCAATCTCCTCACTCCAAAGTCGACCGTGCCCACCATCTCCTTTTCGTCCATGTATGGGAGCCTCCTGCCCATCGTCATTCATTGATCCACTGGCCGGCCTTCTTATCATGTGGGAGTTCGATACGTGGATAGGGTAAAGTAATACTCACGTAGGCTGGTAGTACGTATAATTACAGATAGTGTGGGGAGCGCCCAACAGCCTGCCTATCTCCTTGCTCACTCTCGTATAACTGACTAGCCGCCCACAGTACCCATATGTGAGGGGGTCTTTGAATACTGCTGTGGTCAGCACAATATGAATACAGACAGTGACTCAGGCAGAGACGGTTGATAGTGAGTCAACTACTGGTACACTGGTTACTGGTAACTGGTTACTACCACTGAGATTCTGGCCTGCCCTCGCTGCCCACACACTGCTGCCATATGATCATAGTCACCGCAGAGGCGGCACGTCCGTCGTTGACCAGCATACGACACCATGACCTGTGTGTGGAAGTCAAGGTACACATACGATGGTATGGCCTGGCAAAGAGACATCTTAAGGGTAATCGAACCATCTGGGAAACCAGCATACGCCCCAGCCACCCTATTGCCTTGTTTAGCCATGTGTACCACTCCATATCTTCTGAAAACACTGCGGAGATCCGTTGCATCAGCCTCGAAGGGCACATTGCGCAGTTTCACCCACGTATATTGTCGAGAGACATCCACCATACGCACATGCACTTCATGGGACACATCTATGCAGAGATCTTGGAATTGCTCAACCAGCTTTTCGTACACTGGCTCGTAGAGTAGTTTCACAAATATCCGGTATGCGCCATTTAATGCCACACCGTAAAATCCTTGTCCACAATTCCATAAGTGTCACGGATTATCTTGGGTAGCAAAACTTGTTCATTCTCAGGCGTAATCGCCCCCCGAACAAGCTGTATACCAACGGTATTCACCCGCCTCCTCACGCTGAATACCATGACGTCACTGGATAGCTTGCTAGACTGTCAGCAGAGAGGTACGAGGCACGTCCACACTCCCTGGCAGCTAGGTCGCGAATTTTCTCCAGTTCCCTGAATTAAGCCTGAATACCTTCCATCCCCCCCCCCTCACATGCGCTGTATAATCCTACAGGCTTAGCGCTCCCCCTTTGATTATAATAATTCCTATATGCTATGACAGTCTTTCATCTACGCCTCCAAAGGAGGCTTCCCCATATTTCTTATTCTCGCGTTACTAGATGTCCCCCCACATCTGGGGTCCCAAATACATCATGCCCTGGTTCTTCGTATCCAACTTTGGTTACGACGTGTCTTTAGCAAGCACAAAGATATTTTTGTTGGATCCTTGGTCATGTTGACGTACAGGGCAATGAACAGGCAGACACTGCTGCGCAGTCAGCAGTGTATGACCTCCCAGTTTCATATAGAGGTGTTCCATTCACAGACTATTTTGCTGTAATTGCTACCCACCCTCGCACCCATTGGCAAAAACGTTGGCCCTACCTGCTACATAATAACTTACATTCCATTAAACCAAGTATAGGTTTCTGGCCGTCTTCTTGTCAATGTCGAGGTTGGGAGACTACTCTCTCCTGTCTTCGCATCAGCCACACTCGTCTTACTCATGGATATCTCATGGAAAGGCACCCTGTCCCACTCTGTGAGAATTGTCAGGTTCCAGTTTCTGTTAGCCATATTCTGTTGGACTGTCCGTTCTACCAACAAGCACGCAGAATTTACCTCCAACGTCGTCACAGCTCTGCTGCCCTGACCTTCCCTTCTTGCTGATGGACGCTCCTTTAACTCAGACTCTCTCATTCACTTTTTGACAGCATCTGATTTACTGCGCAATCTCTGATGATGATGCCTCTAGTACCCCTCACGACCCTTTCTACCTCAACCTCTTGCTACCCAATACCCCTGCACCCTTCCCTGCCCTGCTGTGCTGTATGTTCCTTGTAGGTTTAGCACTTATTTTTGATAATGCAAACTGAAAATTATATTCCAAGTTATTCTTAGTCAATAAAATTGAGAAAAATAAAATCAGAGGTTTTCTTCCAAACCTAATATTTTTTTCGAAAAACTGCTGCTTATTATTCATTTTAGTTCATTTCTTATTTGTAATTCAATTTAATTTCCATGTTGAGGCCCCCCCCCCAAAAAAAAAAAAAATTAGTGCCCCGGGCCTCCCAAGGTCTAAATCCAGCCCTGGGAATGTAATATTATTATTACATGTATTTAGGTGGTTGCACAGTCCAAGAAAGGTATCCCCCTACTGCATAACCCCAGCCCCCTGTACTTCCATACATGTGAAAGGAGTAGTGCAGAGTGCAGCATAAGTATTTAATGCTGTTAATCAGCATCGAAGATTTTAAGTGGAAGGTAAGATATATTTGCAAGTTATCACATGTAAACTAATATATGAACGTAACGGAGGGACACTGCAGCAGGCCTACTGGCCCATACAAGGCAGGTCCTTCTCAAAATGCGACTGTTTGTACAACCTTTCCCAAAGCTTCCAATTCCTCTTAATAAAAATTAACAAATTACGTCATACACAACTTGACGCTGACTAAAATTTTACACCAAAAATTACCACCTTTAAGGTTTAGTGCTTTGTTTAAATTATAATAATAATTACCAGCTTTAAAAGTTTCAGCAGTGCTGTATAGCCCTTGTGGTTTAGCGCTTCTTTTCAATTATAATAATGAATCCTTGTGCTCCACTTCCTTGGATCCAGTCTCAGTGCCTTCCATTTCACTCCCTAAAACACTTGACTATATTGGAAATTAATATCCTCAGTGGGATTAAGTCTGGTCACTTTGGGGGCTTTTATCAGAGGTAATTTACACATCTGACTATATAAGACCAGTTCAGTCATTGTGAATCTGTGTGGAAAAAGACACTTATGTACAGTTCAGGACATTTATTAAAGGAAACGTTTCGCCACGAGTGGCTTCTTCAGTCCTAATACAGAGAAAACTAAGAAAACATTTATATATATAGTGGCAGGAGTCAGGTGAGGGGACGCGTGGGTAGAGGTGGTAGTAGTAGTGGAACTAAGAAGGTGAGGCTAGAGAGGGACCTGCTGGCATCATGTAACACCAGTTCCCAGGATGGGTAATATCTTCTTGATTAGTAATTTTGAAATACTGTAACTACCGGATTTTTGTTTTATAGTGTTACTGACGGTGATTAGTGTAGCTTCAATGCATTTTCTCCGTCTTAAGTCGTCTTCCTTAATCACATCCTTACTACTACTACTATTACTACCACTACTACTACCACTACTACTACTACCACTACTACTACTACCACTACTACTACTACCACTACTACTACTACCACTACTACTACTACCACTACTACTACTACTACTACCATTACTACTACTACCATTACTACTACTACCACTACTACTACCACTACCACTACTACCACTACTACTACCACTACTACTACCACTACTACTACTATTACTACTACTATTACTACTACTACCACTACTACTACTACTACTACTACTACTACTACTACTACTACTACTACTACTACTACTACCACCTCTACCCACACGTCACTTCACCTGACTCCCCACTATATATATGCTTTTGTGATGAATGGTTTGAGAAACCGACAAGTTTAAGATTGAGACACTTATGCAACATATGGGAATCTTTATTCAGGAAACGTTTCGCCACACAGTGGCTTCATCAGTCCATACAAAGGATAAACTTGAAAAACAGGAGGAGAATGAGGTAATCAGTCCCTCAGCCTTGAGAGCTGTATAATCCTCCGGGTTTAGCGCTTCCCCCTTGATTATAATAATAATCAGCCTTGAGATGATGTGTTCAGTCCATCAATCTTGAATAGAATACGGCATATTAGCGGAGAAGCAGCTTATAAACCGTATGGCAGGAGAGGTGCAGCAGTCATAGGTGGTGTCACATTAGTGTCTCAATCTTCAACTTGTCGGTTTCTCAAACCATTCATCTACAAACCTGTCAGACACTGCAACTTCTTGGGATCTTAATACTTGGGAATTCTTCGCTTGCCTAACCCTTGGGCACGACCTACTTCCACATTGGACAAATGTGACACCACCTATGACTGCTGCACCTCTCCTGCCATACGGTTTATAAGCTGCTTCTCCGCTAATATGCCGTACTCTATTCAAGATTGATGGACTGACCACATCGACTCAAGGTTGAGGGACTGATTACCTCATTCTCCTCCTGTTCTTCAAGTTTATCCTTTGTATGGACTGATGAAGCCACTGTGTGGCGAAACGTTTCCTGAATAAAGATTCCCATATGTTGCATAAGTGTCTCAATCTTCAACTATCTATATACGTTTTCTTAGTTTTCTCTGTATTAGGACTGAAGAAGCCACTCGTGGCGAAACGTTTCCTTTAATAAATGTCCTGAACTGTACATAGGTGCATTTTTCCACATCTTGTCGGTATCACCACACCATTTCCTCATTGTGAACCTGCCTAATTAATTTTAATAATGCAGAAATAATGGAAATAAATGGTATCAAATACCGACACAGTGAAAATATAAACACATATGCAGTATAATGTGATCCTTTATTGGCAACGTTTCACCCACACAGTGGGCTTTTTCAAGTCACACACAGATCTACCTGGGGTGGAAGGTACGGGAGTATTTATAGTCATGTTCAGAATGTTGAGGTCAGGTGGAGAATGCTGCATCTGATAATCTACCTGGTGGAGTTATAGAGTCTTGGGTAGCTTGGCAGGGGTATTGGACAAGTTGTGAGTAGACCTTCTGTAGTGTTCTATGTTCTTATGTGGGATAGCGATGAAGAAGTTTCTTGGCGAGTGGTTCAGCTATGTTATAGAAGCCGTTGTTCTGGTTGAAATTGTTGGTTATAGAGATAAGCGATGATTCCAGGATTCTTCTGTATTGAGTGTTGTCTTCTGTGGCTATAAGTCTTGAGTTTCTGTAGTTAATGAAACGATTTTGTGAATTGCGAAGAAGTCGACAACACTCTTCTTTTCCTTGATGTTCTGCTCTGCAAAGCTGACCACGAACTTCGTTTTAAAGTCTATCGAAAACCCACCAACCAAAACGATCTTCTCCACTTCTACTCTCACCACGACACCAAAACCAAACGTGGTGTAATTATAGGCTTCTTCCTGCGTGCACTCAGAATCTGCAGCAATGAGTTCCTTGAGGAAGAATGCACTATAATTGAACAAGTATTTTCTAAACTCCACTATCCTCGTCACTTCATCAGAGACTGCAGTTAGTTTAATATGTTGATTATGCACCCCATACCCATCCTGTGGGCGGTAGTCAAAAGGTTACAGAGGTACATAATTGGTCCAGGGACTGGACTCCAAAGTTTTGATAGCTGAGCAAGTTACAGAGGTAATGAATTCACAATTTACAAAGGTAATGAACTCACAATTTACAAAGGTAATGAACTCCAGGTAGGTCTAGTCACAATCATGACAACAGACGGCGGGCATTAAACATCTTCAACACACCCAGAGAAGACACTGCCAAGAAGAGATACATAGTCCTCCCCACCAACTCCATTGCCAAACATGTTTCCAACATCTTTTCCAATACATCATTCCAAGTATCTACCTCCACAACCACGACCATCAAGGACATCACCAGTAGTAGACAGGACAAGCCTCCATCCTCTGCAGGGGTATACATAATCCCTTGTGAACATCAAAATGGTATACAATACCGACAGGTTGTTAGGTAACCTAATATAATCCCTTGTAATGACTGAAACAAATTATATGTGGGCGAAACATCAAGAGACCTCCAAACACGTATTTCAGAACTCTAATATGCAAGCAGGACTGACGATACAAGGAATGCCTGTGTACAACATCGCAATTCACACAACCATTTAATTAACTACAGAAACTCAAGACTTATAGCCACATAAGACAACACTCAATACAGAAGAATCCTGGAATCATCGCTTATCTCTATAACCAACAATTTCAACCAGAACAACGGCTTCTATAACATAGCTGAACCACTCGCCAAGAAACTTCTTCATCGCTATCCCACATAAGAACATAGAACACTACAGAAGGTCTACTCACAACTTGTCCAATACCCCTGCCAAGCTACCCAAGACTCTATAACTCCACCCGGTAGATCATCAGATGCAGCATTCTCCACCTGACCTCAACATTCTGAACATGACTATAAATACTCCCGAAACTCTCTCCAGGTAAACTCCAGGTACCTTCCACCCCAGGTAGATGTGTGTGTGACTTGAAAAAGCCCACTGTGTGGGTGAAACGTTGTCAATAAAGGATCACATTATACTGCATATGTGTTTATATTTCCAATGCAGAAACAAGGTTGCAAATGACCCTTAACAGGGTTGAATGGATGGATAGATATAGAAATATATTGTGTGGAGACAGCTAGAGAGATGTAGAGCTAGAGAGATGCAGAGCTAGAGATGTGTAGAGCTAGAGTGATGTAGAGCTAGAGAGATGTAGAGCTAGAGAGATGTAGAGCTAGAGAGATGTAGAGCTAGAGAGATGTAGAGCTAGAGAGATGCAGAGCTAGAGTGATGTAGAGCTAGAGATGTGTAGAGCTAGAAAGATGTAGAGCTAGAGAGATGTAGAGCTAGAGAGATGTAGAGCTAGAGAGATGTAGAGCTAGAGATGTGTAGAGCTAAAGAGATGTAGAGCTAGAGAGATGTAGAGCTAGAGAGATGTAGAGCTAGAGAGATGCAGAGCTAGAGTGATGTAGAGCTAGAGATGTGTAGAGCTAGAGAGATGTAGAGCTAGAGAGATGTAGAGCTAGAGGGATGTAGAGGTAGAGAGATGTAGAGCTAGAGAGATGTAGAGCTAGAGAGATGTAGAGCTAGAGATGTGTAGAGCTAGAGAGATGCAGAGCTAGAGTGATGTAGAGCTAGAGGGATGTAGAGCTAGAGTGATGTAGAGCTAGAGAGATGTAGAGCTAGAGATGTATAGAGCTAGAGAGATGTAGAGCTAGAGAGATGTAGAGCTAGAGATGTGTAGAGCTAGAGAGATGTAGAGCTAGAGAGATGTAGAGCTAGAGAGATGTAGAGCTAGAGATGTGTAGAGCTAGAGAGATGTAGAGCTAGAGATGTGTAGAGCTAGAGAGATGCAGAGCTAGAGAGATGTAGAGCTAGAGAGATGTAGAGCTAGAGTGATGTAGAGCTAGAGAGATGTAGAGCTAGAGTGATGTAGAGCTAGAGGGATGTAGAGCTAGAGAGATGCAGAGCTAGAGTGATGTAGAGCTAGAGAGATATAGAGCTAGAGCTGAGATACACATCAGGTTAATACGGCGTCACTGGTGGTCGCCCTATACTCCCCTAACAACACCTGGGGACACAAACAAGGCGCCAGAAACTGCGAAATATTTATCATTTATGGTGTCCCAGACTTCGCCATTTGTAGCCACTTGACAAATATTGTCCCTGGGGCTGTTGTGTGTGAGTAGATGATATTTTGGTTGAGGTTTAGCCATAGTATCTCTGACAAAAACCCAAAAATTCTGCTGTCAAAACCCCTCCCCCAAAAAATTTCTGTCTGGCTGATTGTATTTAAGTGAATTTTTTTTCAGGTTTAGTTACACAGTCTTAAGTGATTACAATTTTGAGATATATTGTGTAAATTACTCGGGATAACTCCGAAAAGGGTCGAAATGACTTTTTTTTTTTTCATTGGGGTCCTCTTGTTGCAAAAATGTAATGGACTTAAAGGGCCCGAAAAATCTAGAGTAAATTGCCTGGGCCAATAAAGGTCACCCGCCTGCAAATCAGTTTAGGTTTATGCTTAAAAATCACTTCGTGTTAAAGAATTAATCATACCGATGCAATGCTGAATCATTCGACCAGTTTGAAACGACCCGAAAAATACCAAAAAAATTACGATCACTTAATTTAAGACACATAATGTATAGTTAAAATTGTACTGTTGCATCGTAAATTGTATGAGTTGTAAATACTGTTATTTGTTTTGTGCTGCCCTTGTGCCAGGCTCGTGGCCTGGTTGGCAATGCTCTTGCTTCACACTCTGTGCATCCGGGTTCAACTCCCGACAAGGGTGGAAACGTTGGACGTGTTTCCTTACAAATTCCTTACAAATTCTGGCCACAAAATAGAGCGAAACACCAACGTCAAAGACCTGGGAGTGATTATGTCGGAGGATCTCACCTTCAAGGACCATAACATTGTATCAGTCGCATCTGCTAGAAAAATGACAGGATGGATAATGAGAACCTTCAAAACTAGGGAGGCCAAGCCCATGATGACACTCTTCAGGTCACTTGTTCTATCTAGGCTGGAATATTGCTGCACACTAACAGCACCTTTCAAGGCAGGTGAAATTGCTGACCTAGAAAATGTACAGAGAACCTTCACGGCGCGCATAACGGAGATAAAACACCTCAATTACTGGGAGCGCTTGAAGTTCCTAAACCTGTATTCCCTGGAACGCAGGAGGGAGAGATACATGATTATATACACCTGGAAAATCCTAGAGGGACTAGTACCGAACTTGCACACGAAAATCACTCACTACGAAAGCAAAAGACTTGGCAGACGATGCAACATCCCCCCAATGAAAAGCAGGGGTGTCACTAGCACGTTAAGAGACCATACAATAAGTGTCAGGGGCCCGAGACTGTTCAACTGCCTCCCAGCACACATAAGGGGGATTACCAACAGACCCCTGGCAGTCTTCAAGCTGGCACTGGACAAGCACCTAAAGTCGGTTCCTGATCAGCCGGGCTGTGGCTCGTACGTTGGTTTGCGTGCAGCCAGCAGCAACAGCCTGGCTGATCAGGCTCTGATCCACCAGGAGGCATGGTCACAGACCGGGCCACGGGGGCGTTGACCCCCGGAACTCTCTCCAGGTAAACACCAGTTGTCCCGTTCACGTAGCAAGCAAGTAGGTACCTGGGTGTTAGTTGACTAGTGTGGGTTGCATCCTGGGGGATAAGATTGAGGACCACGATGAAAATAAGACAGTCCCTCGATGACGCACTGACTTTCTTGGGTTATCCTGGGTGGCTAACTCTCCGGGGTTAAAAATCCAAGCAAAATCTTAGTTGTATTTCACTGCTATAAATCTTATTAATTATAAAAATTTTGGCTATCTGTCTTTAGTAATAAGGTGGGAGACGACCGACTTGTTGAAAAAAAAAAAAAAAAAATGAATACAGTGGTACCCCAAGTTTCGTACAGCTCCCAACTTGAAAAATTATGTAAGTGCATTAATGTAAGTGCTTTTGTAAGTATATTTTTGGAGGTCTGAAATGGACTAATCTAATTTATATTATTCCTTACGGGGACAAATTCGTTCGGTATCGGCACTCGAACAGTCTTCTGGAATGAATTATGGCCGAAACTCAGGGTACCACTCTAATTAAAATTTACCACTCTGTAACCTATGTCTTCATTTTAAGTAGTGTGTAAGTATTAGTCTGTCCAAAATGCCCCGGCATGTTAGTGGCTTTCTTTGTACTTAACACTTTACAAAATGTAAATCACTCGCTTTAACCATTGCAAAGAAATAAAATTTGTATTTGTATTAACTAAAAAAAGAAAATGTGCCTAATATAGCAAATTTGAGCCTTTGCATAATAATATTCCTTGTGCAGACATTTAAAAGATTGTAAAAACACTTTCCTGGTATTCTTTTTTGGTATGCAGTGTCCGCGGTTGTGTGTATGAATTTTTAATAAACTGTACTGGTAATTTTCAGAAATGGTTGCTAGACTTGGATGCCGTAGATGACCACAACCATCATGAACTTCATGTACATCAGAGACGTTGAGGATGAAATTGCCCTGGAGGGGCTGGATGGAATAACAATACAAGGTTTGTGTCTTGGGGTGTGATGGCAATTCCTTTTCCAGAAAGACTGTCAGAGGTTATGGTGTACCGAGTACAATATTGTCCCCGTATCTGCGGGTGATAGACTCCAAGACCTATGGTAGATGCCCAGAATTGCAGATACAGGGGTTCTATAGTATGATCAAGTTTTATATTACAGGTCGACCATCACTAATCCGGCAATCAGTTATCCGGTTCCATCGGTAATCCAGCACTAATTTCAGCTAGCATAATTTCAAATTTCATTATTATACTGACTCAGATCATTATACTGACGCAAATTTCATCACTATACTGACTCAGAAATTGTGTAGATGGTTGTAAATCCGGAGGAGAAAGCAGTGATGAAAATGAGGAAGATATAGCAGAAAGAGTCTCTATTGATAGGTTAATTAAGCGTATTCTAACCTAACCACTCTGTAATCCAGCAAACTCACTAATCCGGCACACTACAGGTCCCAGTGATGCTGGATTAGTGATGGCCGACCTGTACTACTTAACCCGTAAACGGTCCAAGCAGATCTACATTCATATGCGTAGTGCTCCAAAAGTAGATCTACGTTTTTTTTTTACACGTTTTCAAATGTAAAAAAAAAAAAGATCTACTTTTTTTTACATACAGTGGACCCCCGCTTAACGATCACCTCCCAATGTGACCAATTATGTAAGTGTATTTATGTAAGTGCGTTTGTACATGTATGTTTGGGGGTCTGAAATAGACTAACCTACTTCACAATATTCCTTATGGGAACAAATTTGGTCAGTACTGGCACCTGAACATACTTCTGGAATGAAAAAATATTGTTAACCGGGGGTCCACTGTACTTTCAAATGTTGAAAAAACGTATATATACGTTTGGACCATTTACAGGTTAATGGGAAGATGTAAATTGTAGTAGAGTGAGACTATTTTGATTATTAACCCAGGATATTTCACGGAGGTCAAGCAGTGTTGTTGCTTCCTCCTCCAGGATATGACCCGCAACTGTTGATTAACTTCTAGGTACAATATCTAGTTACTTCTAGGTTGAACAGAGGTAACAGCTTGTGGGAGATTTGCTCAAGTATCACACCTTGCCCATGACTCAACTCTGGTCCTTTGGCTGCGAGCTGGACACACTTCGGCTGAAGCCTAAATAGTTTTGTCATTTCTATGAACTTTTTCTTTTCAGAGCTAAACAGTGCTTCAGCCCTCAAAGTTATTTCACATAGAGTATCATATTTACAACTTAGATTACATATTTTTCAAAAACCCCATAAAATTTCGATGAAATTCAGAAATAATTTTGAATATATCATATCAATAATACCTATGCTTTTAGTAGTGCTGTGAGCTGAAGAATTTAGGTTTCATTGTAGTATGGTACAACTGAATTATACTATGACCATTCACTTAGAAAAACATTTAATACAGCAAGTGAAATGTTTACATTATTTCTTTGTACCATATTTAAATAAAACTGTTTTTTCATATATTTTTTCATTACAGGACTGTGGGTGAGGCTAAAAATGAGGCCCAACTTCGAGACTAACATGCCCATCGATGACAATAGCAAAGCATTTCTCTGGTCGCTCCTAGTTTTAGATGATGAGATATCGATGTATAGGCTCCCCACTCCTCGAGATGAGCTCGTCATCTTTAACAGGCATGTTGTTCGTTTCCGCTTTTGTAGTGTTGTAGCAAATTGGAAACAACGAATAATAAAAAAATTAAATCTGCGTAACAGATTTAGTTTTATTATCTTTTTCAAAGAACCTACCTGTAATATATCGCTCTATTATCATCTGTTAATGTTGACTTTCATAAGAAATAATATATCCATAATAAAGGGAGATTTGGGCATGGGAAAGATAGTCAGAAAAAAATGGACTATTCAATCGCTTCTCTGGGTTACCCTTCGTGAAAAACATTGGGTAATCAAACTTTGCAAGAACTGAATCCTGTAAAATTATAGGGACATCTTATACACTGTGTGATTCATATAGGTTTAGTGCTGGTAAGGCATGTGTGTCATCAAGAGGCGACTAAAATGCTGGGAATGAGGAGCTAGTAACCCCTTCTCGTGTATATATTATTCAATTTAAAGAGAGAAATTTTCAGCCTGCCTTGGTGGGAGACGGTTGGTACATTGTAAAACAAAAATTGTTGAATATAATAATAATAATAATAATACTGTAGTAATAATGTGGGGTCAGAGTATTTCATGCAATTTTTAACATGAATGTTAACCTATTTCTTGTCACTGCACAGGTATGAGCACATGGATCCTGAGCTGGGTATTGTTCTGGAGCCAGAAGAAGAACCTAAGGATATTTATCCATTCCATACCATTGATGACGGATTAAAAGGAGTGCGTGGGTCTTGTAAGTTGTACGACGAGCGGGTTGATGTCACTTGCTTGGTCACTGAGAAGACACTACAGGAGGTGGAGATAGAGTGAGTCACTATTGATCATATTTGTCAAGTTCTTGGTTGATCACCCTTCAAGAGAAAGATGGGTTGCTTGATGCTGGTGAAGGGCTCTTGATTCAAGGAGTTGGAGTTACTTTTCCTTCCTTTGATGAAACCTGATTGCCTCCCATTCCCCAGCTGTTGTAAGACACCTAGAGGCTTAGCTCTTTCCCATAAGTATAATAATTATAATGTAGCTGGCCAGATGTTTAATACTAGATGTGGTCTTATTTCTAGAAACCTTTAAAATGCTTAATTAATGTTGTTCCTGAAGACTTAATTCTTAGTTTCAAACACTAATGAATTACTCTCCTCAGGTGCCTTGATGAAAATGAAGGGCTCTTGATCAGTGAATTGGACCTATCCCTTCTTTATCCTTTTAGCTGCTTGTTTAAGAAATATTTCTAGAACAAAGGTAAATGCTTTTAAGAGGTTAAAACACAAGTTGCTGCCGGTTGTGCTAGTTCCCCTTCCCCATTTTTTATAAACTTGCATTCGTTGGAGGTGAATTTTGATAACCACTTACCAGACTAATTTTGCAACTTTTTTCAGGTTCATGTTGGCTTTGCTGGTCTTCTCCTGTTTGGACTTTCCTCATTAGCCTCACCATATTAAGCATCAACCAGTACTTAGTGATTATGTGAGATATTAACCCTTAAACTGTCCAAACGTGGATTTACGTTCACATGCGTCGCACTCCAAACATACATATACATTTTTTTTGCATTCTTTCAAATGGGAAAATAAAGGTCGGAGCACTACGCACATGAACATAGATCTATGTTTGGAGAGTTTAAGGGTTAAGATTGAATTTGTGGTGAGCCTTCTTATTTTGAGAATATATTGTATTGCAGATACGGTGAAACGCTTGTGTTGGTAGCAAGTCAGATGCTTCGTAATAAAGCCCTCTGTATATCTACCTGCATTGATAAATTCTATGACTTGACTCTCACTCAGTACATCCTTTTGGAGCGCATTGGCCGTTCACGTCGCATGGGAGAGATCACTCAGGGCAAGGTAAGCTCCTAATGGTTGTATTAAAGTAAAGCACCAATCATGACCGAATTCCATGCATGCATGGAATGAAGAGCCCGGCTTCAGTCCAACGCTTACGGACATAATCACTGTAGTATCCATGAATGAAAATACAGGACAGCATTTCGGTGGGAACACTCAACAGTTGTAGTTGGCTTAATACGTAACTCTATGTAATATGAAATAGGTATAAGTACTATAAGATATATGCATACACAAGTTTTGTTGTGTATCTTAACATTGATAAGTGAAAAAGCTGAATCTCAGATGAATGAAAAATAAGACACAGAATGGAGAAGATGTGTGTAATTTAGCTTCAGTCAGAAATCCTTCTCAGTAGATGAGGATTTCAAAATACTGATAGTGTTTTCTATTCTCTCTAATTTGGGGTTCATTTGAGATTTACTTCTTCACACATGCTATGTAGTAAACCCACAATTTATGCTGACTTTGAAAATGTGGGACCAAATCCAGGAGGTCAATTGATTCAGAAACAGCGACGTCCATTGATTACAAATTGTTCGTTACTGTTATGGCCGTGAAGAATCAATCACATCTCCATCACGGCCACCAGCTCCTCCTCATTAATTAATTAATTAAGTAGAGGGTTTCCTTGTAGCGAGTGACCTAATAACATTTCCATTAACCCTTAAATGGTCCAAACGTATATATACGTTTTTTCAACATCTGAAAGCATGTAAAAAAATGTAGATCTTCTTTTTTGTTTTACATTTGAAAATGTGTAAAAAAATTTTATCTACTTTTTTTTTTGTTATATTTGAAAAATTGTAAAAAAATTAGATCTACTTTTGTAGCACTACGAATTTGAACGTCGATCTGTTTGGACCGTTTAAGGGCTAAAGATGGTGCTATGTATCACTCTCTTGCTCGATTGCTATCGAATTATTATTTTTCAGGTTAGTTTGGCATTAATGGGCGAGAATCCTAAGTCAATGTTTTACCATCGTAAACGACTGATTAAGCTGAACCTGATCACCAAACAACCACACCAACAAAAGGGCAACAAAGGACAGACACATAATGGGTCACTTCTGCATCTTACGAGGTTAGTGCTTTGCTTCTGTGACACTGAGAGAAGGTGTCAGGTTACTCGTCAGCTGTATTCAGTATTTCTTTAAATTAAACCATAAGAATATTTCTCTTATGTTATAATGGCAAACATCTTCAGACATGTTAGATTATAAATGGAAATTACAGGTTTTACGTGGAGAGACGGTCAAAGTTCATGATGATGATTCAGCGAGCAGTGGAGATACTGAAGAGTAAGCCTGGCAACACTGCCCCCTATACCTTGGTCAAGGAAGAGATGGGTATGCCAGAAACATCTTGCAGGAAGCTCTTCAAGAGCTCAGAATTTCAAAGGTAAAAATTTTCAGTATGTGAATTTTTATTAATGAGGCTGAACTGTTGTAAATACAGGTGCTCCTCGACTTCCGACAAACCCATTGGAAGATGAAAATATTGTAAGTTGAATATAAATATAATACTCTAAATGAATAAGTTACTAACTACTGTCATTGAATAATTAAATAAAACAAATAATTACAGTAAGTGTAAGCAAGGTAGCATTTATGAAGGAATTCAGGGAAACCAGCAGGCCGGACTTGATTCCTGGAAATGGGAAGTACAGTGCCAGCACTCTGAAGGAGGGGTGTTAATATTGCAGTTTTATAACTGTAGTGTAAGCATGACTCTGGCAAGACAGTGATGGAGTAAATGATGAAAGTTTTTGTTTTTCAGGCCACCCTGCCTTGGTGGAAGATGGCTGATGTCTTAATAAAAAAAAAAATTAAAATCATCGAAATATCGTAAGCTGATAACAATTAATTTCTTACGAAAGCCAAGCCACAGATTTTTTTTTTTTTTACACATCGGCTGTTTCCCACCAAGGCAGGGTGACCCGAAAAAGAAGAAACACTATCGTCATCGGTTTTATTGTCTTGGAATGCATCTCTAGTTTTAATAATGGACTGTATGGGAAAATAGGTTCAGAATACACTGTACTATACACTTCAGTTGCAATAAGTTTTCAGTTAGGCATCTCGTTTGTTAGTTGGGAACCTCCTGTGTTCCCAAATTACATAGAAAACATTCTTTCTTGAAAAGGGTATTTTAAGTATTGTTTATGCTGTACAGTATTTGTTCATTATGTGAATTCTAAGCTGTAGCAAAAAAACTAATTGATCTGGTTAATGCACCATTGAACACTCACTGTTCCTTTATAACTACGCTAATGGCAAAAATTATTTCCAGATACATAAAGAATATTTCGTCTCCCTACCGTAAAGTGTATCCCGATGCACTGCCCTCACAGTGGCAGTGTAAAGGAAAAGAAGCAGAGAAGTTTGTGCGTGTGTTGGAACTCATCAATCCTCAAATTGACCCCCTGGAAGTATGTAAAGTTGATGAAGTGCTCGATGAAGAGGAAGACGATGACTCTTATCCTGGTATCCTGGATCAACACCGTGTAAGACCTTTTTTTTTTTTTTGTACATCAGACAGGGTGAGCTAAAGAAAGAAAACACATTCTCCATCACTCTTTCCCTAAATGTCTTTCCAGAAGAACATTAAAATTAAGAATCTTTATTTCTGCATAATAGTGTTTGTGCAGAGGTAACTAACATTAACATTCTTTAGTACAATATCTCCTTTCAAGGTGAATGACTTGATGTTGCTAAAGGGCTCTTAATCCAAGGAGTTAGAGCCCTGTTTCCTTGGATCATACTTGATTGCTTTCCTTTTCCCCCGGTACTATATGACCACAATGGGTTTATCATTTCCCCCATGCATATAGTAACATTTTAGATAACCATAATGATAATGATCATGTACATGAATGGTATATAGTGCCGACAAGATGAAGAATTACACATGTGCACCATCTGCATATCTTTATTTGTATACAAATAAATTTTGTATACAGATGTGCACATGTCTTATTCTTCATCTTCATGATAATGATCACTTTTTCTACTGGGGTCATTCTTTTAATCAATTGTGATAATCTCCCAGGACCTCCATCTACCAGTATTCACTTTGAGTGCTGGGATTATTATTTCTGAAATTTTTCAAGTACATTAAGCTTTTATAAGGCTATTTTATGCATATGTGTAGTGCAATATTTAATAGATGCAATTGACAAAGTGCATAGAAAAATTGAGATAGTTGTAATTGTACATTTATGAGGTAATTACCCCAAGATAGTCATTGATCCTTTTGTTTTAAGGAACAGGTATAAGAGGGCAGGAGTTAAATGCCATTGTTTTGGCTGCATCATGGAGAGATGCTTTTCATTGTGTTGATAGGGTTACTAATTTGAACTGTGTATAGGCAGGAAGGAAGGGAAGGAATTGGATTCTTTTGTGATGGTTGTCATGGAGAGATGTTGCAGGTACTTGAGAAATATTAGTGATGTTCATTCTTAGGTGTTTGTCATCTTTCTTATTGCTGGGAAATAATGCATGATCAGAAGAAACCATATCATTCATTTCGAGTATCAAATTGTAATGAATAAGGCTATTTTTGCTTTCAACTTGTAATGAATGAGACTATTTTTTTGCTTTACTGGTAAGATGCAGGTATAATGTACACATTATATGGTAGGTTCCTAACAACACGGAAGGGCAGTTGCAAAGACTGGGCCAGGAGGTGAACATATAACAACTCCATTAATTAAATCTGAAGTTGAAATTTCCAAAATTTTAGCAAGGATTTCCATGTCTAAACCTGAATTACTAGCATTATTCATTGTATATATTATTTGTATATTTTACTGTTTTTTTTAACACGTCTGCCATTTCCCACCAAGGCAGGGTGGGAAATGGCCAGTATTTTATAAAATTAGGGATCACGAGATTTATAATGAATTTGCAGGTGGTTTGGGGTGTTGGTCTGCTACAGCAAGCATATGAGGTGGTAGAGGAGGCAGGTCCAGATGGGGTCTCCCAATCAGATATGGCTCGCTTGCTGGGACAGACTAAGCTCGACTCCCGCACCATCTGTCGTAACCTCCAGCGGCGCAACACCGTCCATTCTCTCATGAAGGACGTTTGGAGGCAGCGTGTGTCCCGCTATGTTTCCCACAAGTATGCTAAAACAGGCCATCTAACACAAGAGTTCAGGAAAGAAAGACAGAAAATGATGTCGATGATGGAGCAAGACCAAAGGGAAATAGACAGACCCTCCACATCTAAGCAGGTGAGAACATTTTAATCACTGTTTGAAAGTTTTCTAAGGTGTGAAGAGTTCACTTGGCTGATGGACAAGGTGATATATAGTTAAAATAGCAAATGGAAAATTTTGATTTTTTTTTCAATGCCCTGGCCGTGTCCCTTCGAGGCAGGGTGACCTAAAATTAAAACGAGTTTTTCTTTTTAAATTTGGAATGTACTGTACTTTTTTTCTTTTAACACGTCAGCCGTTTACCACTGAGGCAGGGTGGTTATTTTATATAATTTGATCACAATGGTAGATTTAGTGTGAACTAAGCTAAATTTGAAGAGAGACTGATTCTTATGCATTAAGCACTAATGCGCATATATATATATATATATATATATATATATATATATATATATATATATATATATATATATATATATATATATATATATATATATATGTATATATATGTATATATATATATATATATATATATATATATATATATATATATATATATATATATATATATATATATATATATATATATATATATATATATATAATGATGCACTCAGTATTGCCTACATAATATTATATAATGATTATATAAAGAATATTTAACAGAGATGTTACTACAGTGTACAACTCACACATAGGAGAAAGAAGCCTGTGATGACATAATACTCAGACCATTGACTAGACACACTAGTCACACTTTTCAGTGGTGCAGGTCAGACCGAAACATCGTTGTAAGCTCCTCTCTCCTATGTGCTGGTTATTAGTGTATTGTTCCAGTCATGGTATTTTGCTTTTTTTGTTCTTTGTTAATATGTACTGTGCTGTACTGTAATATCAGTCATAATTTCAGGAAATGTCTCGAGTCTTGGAGTCCAACTATCTTGAGGGTGTTGAGGTAGATTTGGAGTTGCAGACCTCAGAGAAGGCCAATGTAAAGACTAAAGTCATCAAAAGCAAGAAAGTATCATCATCCTCTGTGACTTCGGCAAACTCTCCGAGGAAGGAAAACAAGAAACAGGCAGCAGAGGTTGAAAATAAAGGGTGAGTGCATGGGTTGCTTCAACTTATGAAGAAGTTGTTTGTAAACCTGAACCACCTCCTTCCGCCAAAGTAGGGGTAACCCCCCCCCCCTCAGAAAAAGATACACATTAACAGTTGCTCATTCAATCACTGTTAACATGATTGATTGACCATTAGCACAGGCCCCACTGTGATCACAGTGGGGCCTGTGACCTCTCTATGGTGTATAATATATCTAGTTGGATGAATCTTATTGTAGCCAGCTGGCCCAGTTGCTTATGTGCTGGCCTGGAGTTTTACAACTCATTTGCCATGAGTTCAACCCCCACCCGTGGTATGGTTTGTTTTGGTGGATGAGTTTGGGAGGGTATGTAAAAGAAGGAAATTTAGAGTGAACACTGAAAAGAGCACATGTAATGAAAATAGCAATATTTCCACTTTAGGTGTAAATGCCATGTTTGAAAGCAGTTTTTTTGTTTTTTAATAATAATAAACTGGCCATATCCCACCAAGGCAGGGTGACCTAAAAAGAAAAAGAAAAGTTTCTCTTTTTAAATTTAGTAGTGTATACAGGAGAAGGGGTTACTAGCACCTTGCTCCTGGCATTTTAGTCACCTCTTACGACACGCATGACTTACGAAGGAAGAATCTGTTCCACTTCCCCATGAAAGCAATGTGTGGTGTGAATATTATGCAAAGAACCTGGAGTGTAGAAATTAGAAGAAGGTATTGGATTATGTAAAGTATTTTTCAGGGGGCAAAGGAGGGATTGTTAAGGTGGTTTGAGCATTTAGAGAGGATGGAGCAGAATAGGATGACCAAAAGGGTGTATAAATCCAGGATGGAAGGAAGGAAGGGTAGGGGTCATTCCAGGAAGAGATGAGGGAAGGTGTGAAGGTTTATGGAATTAGATGTGCTGATGGAGTGTGAGCAAGAAAACATTTATGAAGGGATTCAAGAAAACCAGTTAGCCAGACATGCACAGACACTACATTTCAAATGATTCTGAGCTGCAACATGTCTGCCTGTCCTTTACCCTCAAGTCCTGCTAAAGGTATTAAAACAAAATAAAATGAGATTTCTTGATTTATAATGTGATTGTGTTGACGTTGCAGGTTCTTAAGCCTGCTGGAGGAAATCAGGCTGACGTACAGCAATCAGAAGCGAAGTTCCCCTCATGTGACCACTCGTATGATGAAGAGAGCCAACATGATTATTGAGGCTGTCAGATCCATCAAGGTTATTGATGATGCCTTCAAGTTGCAGAAAATGATTGTCCAGGTAAGTTTGATGTTGCAAGCATTTTTTGGAGGTTAGTTTGAACTGTGTAAGTAAAATACAATTTTTTGTTATATAGAATACAGGAGGACCTCCAGCTTATAAACAAGTTAGATTCCTGGTGTTGCAGCTTGCAGATGGGTTGTGGGTATAGAAACAACCAATGCAAAGAAAGGTTCACAAGTAACCCACAAGTAGGAGACAAACTTATGATGACATTTTGGTCTGACTTGGCTCCCTTCCCTTCATGCTTCTGTGTGAATAGTTAATGCTCCTAGTTAGACTTAAACATCATGATGAGTTTCAGTCTCCTACGTCCAGGTTATTTGTGTATTGTTCCAGCCACGGTATTGCGCCTTTTTGTTATTCTTCACAACTTCACACTTTCAAGTGCGGATGTTTGTACGTTTCTCTCTCTCTCTCTCTCTCTCTCTCTCTATCTCTATCTCTATCTCTATCTCTATCTATCTATCTATCTATCTATCTATCTATCTATCTATCTATCTATCTATCTATCTATCTCTCTCTCTCTCTCTCTCTCTCTCTCTCTCTCTCTCTCTCTCTATCTCTCTCTATCTCTCTCTATCTCTCTCTATCTCTCTATCTCTCTCTCTATCTCTCTCTATCTCTCTATCTCTCTATCTCTCTATCTCTCTATCTCTCTATCTCTCTCTCTCTCTCTCTCTCTCTCTCTCTCTCTCTCTATCTCTCTCTCTCTCTCTCTCTCTCTCTCTCTCTCTCTCTCTCTCTCTCTCTCTCTCTCTCTCTCTCTCTCTCTCTCTCTCTCTCTCTCTCTCTCTCTCTATCTCTCTATCTCTCTATCTCTCTATCTCTCTATCTCTCTATCTCTTTTTTTTTTTCTATGTATGGGGTTATTTGTGTATTGTTCCAGTCATTTTATTATGCCTTTTTGTTCTTTATTTTTAAATTCATTGGAAAAACTAACCTCTAAGACTCCTACACTGCCTGGGGAATGGGAGGGTAATCAGTAGCCCCAATGTCCAGGATCAAAAACCTTTTCACCAGCATAAAAGCACAAAGTGGAAAAGAATTCTTCCTCCATAAGCCATGTGTGTCATAAGAGGCGACTAAAATGCCAGGAGCAAAGGGCTAGTAACCCCTTTTGTGTAAATTACTAAATTTAAAAAGAAAACCAAAAGTTTTTCTTTTTATATCGTCCTGCCTCGGTGGGATATGGCTGGTTCATTGAAAAAATAAAGTACTAATGATGCAAATGCTTGTGAAGTTCTCTTAATGCTGATTGTTTTCACAATCATTTTCTTTTAAGGCTGAAACAGAAGAAGGTTATGCAGTGAAAATGGATAAGAAGAGCCTGAACCGTCTACTAGACAAGCTGTCAAAGGGCGGCTTCCTCAAAAATATCACCGTTAAGCTCAAATGCGCTAATATGCAAAAGTCATTGCGCTTTGTTGTACACCCGAGCATCACCTTTGGTAAGTGACTCGCAGACTGTTTACAATTTTTGTTAGTCATTCATTTTTTCAGGGTATTGATTTTAAACTACCAGTATCTTGTTTTGTATCGACATTATAGCCCACCAGTTAGCTGGACTTGAGTCCTGGAGGTGGGAAGTACAGTGCCTGCACTCTGAAGGAAGGGTGGGGATATTGCAGTTTTGAACTGTAGTATGTATTGGCACCCCTTCTGGTAAGACAGTGATGGATTGAGTGATGGTGAGAGTATTTCTTCTTTTTGGGCCACCCTGCCTCGGTGGAAAAGGCTGATGGTTTAATTTTTTAATACATCATCTGTTTCCTACCAAGGTAGTGATCCAAAAGAGAGGAAACACTTCACTGCTATTCATTCATTTACTGTGTTCCCTGAAGTGTGCTGACATGACATTGCATATGGTCCTCTGAGCTGTAACATCCTCACTTTAGAGTGTTTATGTTGAACCTGCCACCTCCTTACAGTTATGATGTAATTATTTTAGAAAAGGAAAATTTCTGTGCAATTTACAACTAACCCACAATTCGGAGAGATTTTCAGATATCGTTTATGCCTTCCATGGACCATTAAGAAGTTGAGACCTGTGACTTGTGACTTCATGTTCAGGACTGGTCTGAAGTACTGTCTTAAGTTTCCTCTGGGTTTATTATGAATTGTTTTATTCATGTTATTGTGATTTTATTATTTTTTCTGCATAATATTATTAAAAATCTTTTTTTTTTAGTCTTGCTATGTCCTCTGGTATTCTGTTCATGGGAAACTACTATTTATTTTTTTTTATCATCACACTGGCCGATTCCCACCAAGGCAGGGTGGCCCGAAAAAGAAAAACTTTCACCATCATTCACTCCATCACTGTCTTGCCAGAAGGGTGCTTTACACTACAGTTTTTAAACTGCAACATTAACACCCCTCCTTCAGAGTGCAAGCACTGTACTTCCCATCTCCAGGACTCAAGTCCGGCCCACCGGTTTCCCTGAACCCCTTCATAAATGTTACTTTGCTCACACTCCAACAGCACGTCAAGTATTAACCCTTTGAGGGTTTCGGACGTACTAGTACGGCTTACGACCCAGGGTTTTTGACGTACTAGTATGCCTAAATTCTAGCGCCCTCAAATCTAGTGGGAGAAAGCTGGTAGGCCTCTATATGAAAGAATGTGTCTATGTGGTCAGTGTGCATGGTATAAAAAAAATCCTGCAGCACACAGTGCATAATGAGAAAAAAAAACTTTGACCGTTTTTTTGGAATAAATCAGCGACTTTGCACTGTATTTTCGTATGGTATTTATTGTTGTATTCTAGTTTTCTTGGTCTCATTTTATAGAATGGAAGGCATATCACAGAAATTGAGATGATTTTGACTGGTTTTACAATGAAAAGTACCTTGAAATTGAGCTCAAAGTAGCAGAAATGTTCGATTTTTACCAAAGTTCAAAAGTAAACAAATCATGCCAAGCGTCCAATACACGTCAACTGGTGAGTCTAATATTCTTTTGCAAGTGCGCCAATATGATTCATATCATTTTTTACACTAATGCAGTAGTCTGCATAACAGTAAATCTTCTATTTTTTGTGAGAATAAAAATTCAAAGTGGAAAGCAAAAGAATGTAAGAGGGGCCTTGAGACGTGACTAATGAACAGAGGAAATGTCATTTTAGTGCCAGGAATGTATTTCTTGTTTGTTCTGGACCCTATTCGGAAATTGGCATCTTTTGAAATTTGTGTGAAATTGGCAAAATTGCTAAATTCTGACCACTGTACTGGATAGTTGAAATTCGTAAATGGGTGGTTTCTTGCACTCATTCAATAGAGAAAATGGAGTTCTAGTGAAATATTCATGTTTTTTGTCGACTAGTACAGTGGAACTGGCCGAAAATGGGGCTCAAAGTGGGCAAAATCGCCGATCCGTAAACATCGCCGAGACCGCTAACTTCGCGAGAGCATAATTCCGTAAGTTTTCCATCAAATTTTATATTTTTGGTGTCATTATGATCGGGAAAAGATTCTCTATCTTTTCATAAGAAAATTTTTTTTTGTTTTTTTTTAAATTTGGCCGACCCTGAGAACGAGTCTCAGAGAGGGCCTGTCGACCCTCAAAGGGTTAAAAACCATTTGTCTCCATTCACTCCTATCAAACACGCTCACGCATGCCTGCTGGAAGTCCAAGCCCTTCGCACACAAAACCTTTACCCCCCTCCCTCCAACCTTTCCTAGGCCGACCCCTACCCCGCCTTCCTTCCACTACAGACTGATACACTCTTGAAGTCATTCTGTTTCGCTCCATTCTCTCTACATGTCTGAACCACCTCAACAACCCTTCCTCAGCCCTCTGGACAACAGTTTTGGTAATCCCACACCTCCTCCTAACTTCCAAACTACGAATTCTCTGCATTATATTCACACATTGCCCTCAGACATGACATCTCCACTGCCTCCAGCCTTCTCCTTGCTGCAACATTCATCACCCATGCTTCACACCCACATAAGAGCGTTGGTAAAACTATACTCTCATACATTCCCCTCTTTGCCTCCAAGGACAAAGTTCTTTGTCTCCACAGACTCCTAAGTGCACCACTCACCCTTTTCCCCTCATCAATTCTATGATTCACCTCATCTTTCATAGACCCATCTGCTGACACGTCCACTCCCAAATATCTGAATACATTCACCTCCTCCATACTCTCTCCCTCCAATCTGATATCCAATCTTTCATCACCTAATCTTTTTGTTATCCTCATAACCTTACTCTTTCCTGTATTCACTTTTAATTTTCTTCTTTTGCATACCCTACCAAATTCATCCACCAATCTCTGCAACTTCTCTTCAGAATCTCCCAAGAGCACAGTGTCATCAGCAAAGAGCAACTGTGACAACTCCCACTTTATGTGTGATTCTTTATCTTTTAACTCCACGCCTCTTGCCAAGACCCTCACATTTACTTCTCTTACAACCCCATCTATAAATATATTAAACAACCACGGTGACATCACACATCCTTGTCTAAGGCCTACTTTTACTGGGAAATAATTTCCCTCTTTCCTACATACTCTAACTTGAGCCTCACTATCCTCGTAAAAACTCTTCACTGCTTTCAGTAACCTACCTCCTATACCATACACCTGCAACATCTGCCACATTGCCCCCCTATCCACCGTCATACGCCTTTTCCAAATCCATAAATGCCACAAAGACCTCTTTAGCCTTATCTAAATACTGTTCACTTATATGTTTCACTGTAAACACCTGGTCCACACACCCCCTACCTTTCCTAAAGCCTCCTTGTTCATCTGCTATCCTATTCTCCATCTTACTCTTAATTCTTTCAATAATAACTCTACCATACACTTTACCAGGTATACTCAACAGACTTCTCCCCCTATAATTTTTGCACTCTCTTTTGTCCCCTTTGCCTTTACACAAAGGAACTATGCATGCTCTCTGTCAATCCCTAGGTACCTTACCCTCTTCCATACATTTATTAAATAATTGCACCAACCACTCCAAAACTATATCCCCACCTGCTTTTAACATTTCTATCTTTATCCCATCAATCCCGGCTGCCTTATCCCTTTCATTTTACCTACTGCCTCACGAACTTCCCCCACACTCACAACTGGCTCTTCCTCACTCCTACAAGATGTTATTCCTCCTTGCCCTATACACAAAATCACAGCTTCCCTATCTTCATCAACATTTAATAATAAGGGGGAAAAAACAGTGAGTCATTCTCAAACTGGAAAACAAAACAAGGGTTGCTGATCTTAGCCTATTATTGAAACTACACAGAGCTCATAATGGCACAAACACAGGGAGGCAATCCAACAATAATTAATATGAGTAATGACTATTTTAGTCTTTTAGTGAAGCTGGAATAGTGCTTACCCATTTTGTGTGTCATTTTGTCTCATGTGGCAGTCACCAACAGCCTGCTTGGTTAGAGACCAAGTTGTGTGAATGGCCCACATGGATTCTAAGCCCTTCATGAACTGCAGTACAGTGAAATACAATTTCAGTGCATTTTATTTCAGAGAGCCCACATCTCAAGTCTGCTATTGAACAGCAAAAGCTCAAATTCTTGGCTGTTGGGAGTGACCCCAAGCTAGAAGGCCGAGGAGGAGGACTAGTGGAGGGTAAATTCGAAGCACTGAGTGTGGGGAATGAGGAGAGGCATCCATTCTCATTGAGAGAGCGGGACACACTGGATGACAAGGATGAACACATGAATAAGAGTTCTGTAGGAGAAAGCATGCAGGAATTAAAGCGCATGCACCAAATATCCTCTACCAAAACTGTGTCCCCTTCCACTGACACTGCTGCGTCAGGCAGCGTGGTGAAGGTTAGTCTGGAAGGCAATGTCAGTGTATTTTTAATGAAGTTATATGGTTTCTGGATCAGTATGACCAATACTGTACTTCAGTCTGATGAGCATGATTAATTAGGTATCATGGTAAGATGTCCTGCTACTTATACGGTGTTGCACCGTGTGTAATGAGTTCCTCGCTTGTGTGGTGGAGCGCTCTAAAAGCTTCTTCCTTAGTAATTTTAGCTTTATCAGTGCCATACAGTTTACTATATAAAGTCAACAAATATTATCATTACCATGGCTTGTCTTGTATATAGAGTTGGCATTCATCAGTGCAGTAAACCCTTAACCCTTAAACTGTCCAAACGTAGATCTGCGTCCACGTGCGGGGGCTCCGAATGTAGATCTACGTTTTTTTTTACATGCTTTCAAATGGGGGAAAATCAAGGTCGGAGCGCTACGCATGTGAACGTAGATCTACGTTTGGACAGTTTAAGGGTTAATATAACTGGCTTTTAAAATTATGCTTCAAATCTGCTGGTTAAATTGTATTTTTAACTCTGTTATTATTAATGTTTATTGCAGAATATCTGTAAACTGTGTACAAAACTGTACTAGGTGTACAGTAGAGTACTTTAGGGCACGTTTTTACTATTTTTTAATGTCAGTCTGATATAATGGACACCGGTTATTAGTCTCTTATATCGAAGGATTACTGTATCACGTAATGTAATATAAAGTATCCCATGGTTTTTCAATTTATTAGACTGGATACTTTTACTCTAATGCTATTTTTACTCAATTTTTTAGCTCTATTATTTTTAGGAAATTTAAATCTTTTTTCTAAAATTAAAACATTTTTGAGGCAAAACTAATCTAATAGATTTTTTTTTTTTTTTTACATTAGCTGTCTCCCACCAAGGTAGGGCAACTTAACAACAGAAAAAACACACCTTACCCATCATTTATTCCTTGACACACTTTCCAGGTTGTTGGAGTGAAGGGAAGCTTGGGACCCAAGTTTGTGCGCATGTGTGAGCTTCACAAGCTGCTCTTCTACTTGGTTTATGGTTATGGAGGTCAGGAGCACCTGGACCAGGGGGAAGCCTGGGTCACCATAGGTGCTTTATCTCCGGAACTCAAGCTGGACCAGGAGGACCTTGCCAGTTATCCAACAGTCTATTGTCCAGAGCTGTCATGGAAGTGAGTTCGTCATTTTGTATTTTTTCGACAAACTATCCATTTCCCACTGAAGCAGTGTGATGCAAAAAAGAAGAAAAACTCTTATCATCACTCACTTTGTCACTGTTTTGCCAGAGGGATGCCAAAACTAAGTTCCAAACTGCAGAGTGCAGGCACTGTACTTACCACCTTCAGGATATAAGACCCATTCATGTGGAAAACTGGTTAGCCAGACTTGAGTCCTGGAGGTGGAAAGTACAGTGCCTACACTATAAAGGAGAGGTTTGGGATATTTGCTGTTTTGAGGGGACATCTGAACTGTCATAACTGCACACCTCTGGCAAGACAGTGATAGTGTGAATAATGGTAAAAATGTTTCTTTTCTAGGTTGCCCTGCCTCAGTGGGAGATAGCCAGTGTTAAAAGCAATACAGCCTTTCCTCACTTAGTGACGTACTCGATTACCAACAATTCGGACACTACCATCCTTGACACTACAACAACTACTACACTACCATCCTTCACACTACAACAACTACTACACTACCATCCTTCACACTACTACCACACTACCATTGTTCATACTACAACAACTACTACTACACTAGCATCCTTCATACAACAACAACAACAACTACTACACTACCATCCTTCACACTACAACAACTACTACACTACCATCCTTCACACTACAACAACTACCACACTACCTTCCTTCATACTACAACAACAACTACTAAACTACCATCCTTCATACTACAAAAGCAACTACTACACTACCTTTCTTCACACTACAACAACAACTGCTACACTACCATCCTTCAGACTACAACAGTAACTAATACACTACCATCCTTCATATTACAACAACAACTACACTACCATCCTTCATATTACAACAACAACTACACTACCATCCTTCACACTACAACAACAACTACACTACCATCCTTCACACTACAACAACACCTACACTACCATCCTTCACACTACAACAACAACTACACTACCATCCTTCATACTACAACAACAACTACACTACCATCCTTCATACTACAACAACAACTACACTACCATCCTTCATACTACAACAACAACTACACTACCATCCTTCACACTACAACAACAACTACACTACAATCCTTCATACTACAACAACAACTACACTACCATCCTACACACTACAACAACAACTACACTACCATCCTTCACACTACAACAACAACTACATTACCATCCTTCATACTACAACAACAGCTACACTACCATCCTTCACACTACAACAACAACAACAACTACACTACCATCCTTCACACTACAACAACAACTACACTACCATCCTTCACACTACAACAACAACTACACTACAATCCTTCATACTACAACAACAACTACACTACCATCCTTCACACTACAACAACAACTACACTACCATCCTACACACTACAACAACAACTACACTACCATCCTTCACACTACAACAACAACTACACTACCATCCTTCATACTACAACAACAACTACACTACCATCCTTCATACTACAACAACAACTACACTACCATCCTTCACACTACAACAACAACTACACTACAATCCTTCATACTACAACAACAACGACACTACCATCCTACACACTACAACAACAACTACACTACCATCCTTCACACTACAACAACAACTACACTACAATCCTTCATACTACAACAACAACGACACTACCATCCTTCACACTACAACTACTACACTACCATCCTTCATACTACAACAACAACTACACTACCATCTTTCACACTACAACAACAACTACACTACCATCCTACACACTACAACAACAACTACACTACCATCCTTCATACTACAACAACACCTACACTACCATCCTTCACACTACAACAACAACTACACTACCATCCTACACACTACAACAACAACTACACTACCATCCTTCATACTACAACAACACCTACACTACCATCCTTCACACTACAACAACAACTACACTACCATCCTTCACACTACAACAACTACACTACCATCCTTCACACTACAACAACAACTACACTACAATCCTTCACACTACAACAACTACACTACCATCCTTCACACTACAACAACAACTACACTACCATCCTTCATACTACAACAACACCTACACTACCATCCTTCACACTACAACAACAACTACACTACCATCCTTCACACTACAACAACTACACTACCATCCTTCACACTACAACAACAACTACACTACAATCCTTCACACTACAACAACTACACTACAATCCTTCACACTACAACAACTACACTACCATCCTTCACACTACAACAACTACACTACCATCCTTCATACTACAACAACAACTACACTACCATCCTTCACACTACAACAACAACTACACTACCATCCTTCACACTGCAACAACAACTACACTACCATCCTTCACACTACAACAACTACACTACCATCCTTCACACTACAACAACAACTACACTACAATCCTTCATACTACAACAACAACTACACTACCATCCTTCATACTACAACAACTACTACACTACCATCCTTCACACTACAACAACTACACTACCATCCTTCACACTACAACAACAACTACACTACCATCCTTCACACTACAACTACACTACCATCCTTCATACTACAACAACTACTACACTACCATCCTTCACACTACAACAACTACACTACCATCCTTCACACTACAACAACAACTACACTACCATCCTTCACTCTACAACTACACTACCATCCTTCACACTACAACAACACCTACACTACCATCCTTCACACTACAACAACAACTACACTACCATCCTTCACACTACAACAACAACTACACTACCATCCTTCACACTACAACAACAACTACACTACCATCCTTCACACTACAACAACAACTACATTACCATCCTTCATACTACAACAACAACAACTACACTACCATCCTTCACACTACAACAACAACAACTACACTACCATCCTTCATACTACAACAACAACTACACTACCATCCTTCACACTACAACTACACTACCATCCTTCATACTACAACAACTACACTACCATCCTTCACACTACAACAACTACTACACTACCATCCTTCATACTAAAACAACTACACTACCATCCTTCACACTACAACAACAACTACACTACCATCCTTCACACTACAACAACAACTACATTACCATCCTTCACACTACAACAGCAACTATTACACTACCATCCTTCACACTACAACAACAACTACACTACCATCCTTCACACTACAACAACAACTACACTACCATCCTTCACACTACAACAACAACTACACTACCATCCTTCACTCTTCAACTACACTACCATCCTTCACACTACAACAGCAACTATTACACTACCATCCTTCACACTACAACAACAACTACACTACCATCCTTCACACTACAACAACAACTACACTACCATCCTTCACACTACAACAACAACTACACTACCATCCTTCACACTACAACAGCAACTATTACACTACCATCCTTCACACTACAACAACAACTACACTACCATCCTTCACACTACAACAACAACTACACTACCATCCTTCACACTACAACAACAACTACACTACCATCCTTCACACTACAACAGCAACTATTACACTACCATCCTTCATACTACAACAACAACTACACTACCATCCTTCATACTACAACAACAACTACACTACCATCCTTTATACTACAACAACAACTACACTACCATCCTTCATACTACAACAACAACTACACTACCATCCTTCACACTACAACTACACCTACACTACCATCCTTCACACTACAACAACACCTACACTACCATCCTTCACACTACAACAACACCTACACTACCATCCTTCACACTACAACAACACCTACACTACCATCCTTCACACTACAACAACACCTACACTACCATCCTTCACACTACAACAACACCTACACTACCATCCTTCACACTACAACAACACCTACACTACCATCCTTCACACTACAACAACACCTACACTACCATCCTTCACACTACAACAACAACAACTACACTACCATCCTTCACACTACAACAACACCTACACTACCATCCTTCACACTACAACAACAACAACTACACTACCATCCTTCACACTACAACAACAACAACTACACTACCATCCTTCACACTACAACAACACCTACACTACCATCCTTCACACTACAACAACACCTACACTACCATCCTTCACACTACAACAACACCTACACTACCATCCTTCACACTACAACAACAACAACTACACTACCATCCTTCACACTACAACAACACCTACACTACCATCCTTCACACTACAACAACACCTACACTACCATCCTTCACACTACAACAACAACAACTACACTACCATCCTTCACACTACAACAACACCTACACTACCATCCTTCACACTACAACAACACCTACACTACCATCCTTCACACTACAACAACAACAACTACACTACCATCCTTCACACTACAACAACACCTACACTACCATCCTTCACACTACAACAACACCTACACTACCATCCTTCACACTACAACAACACCTACACTACCATCCTTCACACTACAACAACACCTACACTACCATCCTTCACACTACAACAACACCTACACTACCATCCTTCACACTACAACAACAACAACTACACTACCATCCTTCACACTACAACAACAACAACTACACTACCATCCTTCACACTACAACAACACCTACACTACCATCCTTCACACTACAACAACAACAACTACACTACCATCCTTCACACTACAACAACAACAACTACACTACCATCCTTCACACTACAACAACACCTACACTACCATCCTTCACACTACAACAACAACAACTACACTACCATCCTTCACACTACAACAACACCTACACTACCATCCTTCACACTACAACAACACCTACACTACCATCCTTCACACTACAACAACACCTACACTACCATCCTTCACACTACAACAACACCTACACTACCATCCTTCACACTACAACAACAACAACTACACTACCATCCTTCACACTACAACAACAACAACTACACTACCATCCTTCACACTACAACTACACTACAACCCTTCACACTACAACAACACCTACACTACCATCCTTCACACTACAACAACACCTACACTACCATCCTTCACACTACAACAACAACAACTACACTACCATCCTTCACACTACAACAACACCTACACTACCATCCTTCACACTACAACAACACCTACACTACCATCCTTCACACTACAACAACAACACCTACACTACCATCCTTCACACTACAACAACACCTACACTACCATCCTTCACACTACAACAACACCTACACTACCATCCTTCACACTACAACTACACTACCATCCTTCACACTACAACTATACTGCCATCCTTCACACTACAACTATACTACCATCCTTCACACTACAACTACACTACCATCCTTCACACTACAACTATACTACCATCCTTCACTCTACAACTACACTACCATCCTTCACACTACAACTATACTACCATCCTTCACACTACAACTACACTACCATCCTTCACACTACAACTACACTACCATCCTTCACACTACAACTATACTACCATCCTTCACTCTACAACTACACTACCATCCTTCATACTACAACTACACTACCATCCTTCACACTACAACTACACTACCATCCTTCACACTACAACTACACTACCATCCTTCATACTACAACTATACTGCCATCCTTCACACTACAACTACACTACCATCCTTCACACTACAACTACACTACCATCCTTCACACTACAACTACACTACCATCCTTCACACTACAACTACACTACAATCCTTCACACTACAACAACAACTACATTACCATCCTTCATACTACAACAACAACTACACTACCATCCTTCACACTACAACTACACTACCATCCTTCACACTACTACAACAACTATTTTGCTACCATTCTTCGCACTACAACAATATCTATTATACTACCATCCTTCACACTACAACAGCTACCACACCACCATCTTTCATACCCCTACAACAACTACCACAGTCTAGTAATCACCAGCACAAGGAATGGTGGTAGAGGCACCATTCTCCACTTTCCGGTAGTTGCCAGCACATGCTGTGTACTCTTGCAATCAGACTTTAAGAAATGTAATTCCAGAGTTAAGCCCTATTTAAGCAATAACGTTGAGAGACAATCGGAAGCAAAAACTTTTTTTTGATAAGAAATATTCTTTCCTCTAACCCAGAGGGACAGGACACCTCTTAAGAGTTTTGTGCATCCCGGTATTAATAATAATGATAATTATGGTGACTAAAATGTGGGAAGGGGGCTAATAACCCCCTTCTCATATATTAGTTACTTCTAATGTATGAGAAGGGGTGATCTAAAAAGAAAACTTTTTCTTTTTAGATCACCCTGCCTCGTTGGGAGACGAAATGTGTGTTGAAAACATACATTTAAAATAATTATAAAAGTAGTAAAATTTCGCTTGGTGTCTTCTTCCTCCCTTAGTAACCTATGTCTAGTTCTTAAATTGTCTGTAAAGTTTAGTATTAGTCATCCTGAAATGCCGCACATGCTAGTGGCTTTCTTCTGTGTTTATCAATATTTTATTTGATGTAAACTACATTTTGTATTACTGCAGAAAGAAATCAAATTTGTTTGTTACCAGAAGCACGTTGGGTTCCTTGGGCTTGGTCGCTAGATGGCTGGCAATGAGTCACGGCTCATGCATTGCAGAGTTCACCAAAGTTAAGAATGGCTCTAGCAGCCATCAAAGCATCGAGTCCTATCATTAGGCCACGCCTTGCTGTACTACAAACCCACAGACGTATTTTCACTGTCGAGCCCAAGAATGTTAGGGTGACCGGTTGTGTAACGCCTTCTAAACTTTATTTTCCATGTATCGTTCTGCACAGCTCATCTTCTTTTGGTATTTCATATTGTAGCCTGAGCTTTGTCGCAGCCTTTAAGGTTATGAAACAGTGCGTACATCCAGTGTCTATCAAGCACTGTATTGTGTGGCCTGCAATTTCACATGTGGTAGTTGTGTGTCTGGTTGGTTCCAGAGCCCATAATGATGGCATTAGAACCATCAGATTTGGGACTGGGGTAGAGAGATCCAAAATGCATTCACGCAAAATGTCCATTCCTAGCAGAAATGGCGTCCCTTCCTCCATGACAATGAAACATGGCTCAAGGTTAACATTCCCTTTGCACTGAAGCTTTACAGATATTTGGCCATATATTTTGGTTTTGCTTTTCGGTACACTTCCCGATAGTACATATTTTCCCTTATTTCTGAGCTGCTGAAGCAGCCTAGCTTTTTTGACAAAATCTATGGGCAGGACAGACACATTAGCCCCTGAATCTATAATAAATTCAACAGGAATGGACCATTTCTTGCAGAGCTTTTCAGAAATGATATTACCTTTTAAAATTAGTTGCTGCTTTTTGTCATTATAAATTATAGGTAAAGCATACTTAGCAGTTTCCATGGTTGTCATAGAACTGGATTTTTTAATAAGTCAGATTGTGAAAACTTTTGAATTAACAGCACTGATGATAAGAACCAAACATTACATATACAGTATGCACTAAATGTAGGAAGAATGGAGCATATACTGTGCTCTCGCACAAACCACTAGGGCCAACATTTTGTAAAAAGTGTTCGGCATGGATCGAACAGGAGCACATGTAATCCCCTGTGTTCCATGAAAGACCACAACAGTGTGATCCCCATGCAGACATTGTGCTCCTTAGACATTCACAAGGGACCTCATACATACCTCGATATCAGTGTCTCCATTACTTGTTTTCCCCATTGACTGGGCAGAGATGTAACTTTCGCCACCCAATGATGGTGGAATTTACAACCTGGGAATAAAAATTTAAGGGGTTACAGGTGGACCCACTTTACAGCACTTTTCTTTACAGTGTCTCGCTAATGCAGCAGTTTTCAATTATACTCAGTCTTCATTTATTCAGACTTCCTGCAATAAATATATTCACCACTCACTATAAGCTAAGGCTGAAAATATTTTAAGGTAAGTAATATGTATACTGTATATGCTTTTTTATGGCCTACCTCTATTTCTCACTTAATATATCATCGTCTAAAAATTTTATCGGGCTTTCATATGCACTTGAAAGTGAAAAAAAAGCCGTGTTTCACTTTATAGCAATTTTTGCTTTACAACAGTAAAATAAAACTGTAAAAGAGTTTTTATCAACTGCTGTCAGTATGGATGCTATGATGTCAAGGCTGTTTGTTTTTTCCCCAGTGATGAAAAGAAATCTTATGATTGTAAATTGTTTAGAAAACTGACAAGTTGAAGATGAGACGCTTGTACAACATTTGGAAATCTTTGAGGAAATGTTTCTCCAGCTAGCGGCTTCTTCAGTCCGATACAGAGAAGAACGGTGGAAGAGGAAGAATAGTTTGAGGGACTGATTACCTCAGACTCCTCCTCCTCTTCCACCATTTTTTTCTGTTGGACTGAAGAAGCCACTGGCTGGAGAAATGTTTCCTCAATAAAGATTCCCAAATGTTGTACAAGCATCTCATTCTTCAAGAAAAATCTTCTTCATGAGCATTAGGTATAGATATTGAACATTCTTTTATTTACAGAATGTTCATACCTCCTCTGCCAAACCACATGAATACCGAGAGCGGCTGGGCATTCGTGTGTGATGTTCTTCTGCGGCTGCCCCTCTGCATCTTTGTCCGCTTGGTTAGCATCTCCAACACTACAGGGGAGATCGTAGAGTTTCTCGGTCATCCGCTGAAGAGAAATCTGCTTGTGAAATATCTGCCTCCTTATCTGCGGCACTCGCTCCTCCAGGGTCGCCGCTACGTCACCTATGTCATCGACCTCATCAATCGTTTGTGTTATGTGGGTGAGTTTCCTGAAGAGTTCATAATGCATTTGTATTGTGTATGGTGGTAGTACTTGAGACAAATGAGGAATTGCATCCTGACAATTTATTCAGCACAAGAATTGCAATGTTTAAGTGTCTTAAAAGACTTTTTTCCTCATTTCCCATACATTTTTTTTTTTTTGGCATTACCAGCCACCAGCTTATACAGTATACCAGGTGTAATACACTGATTACTTTGTTGTATACTTGATGCTTGTCATACGCAAGCATCATGTTGGAGGCAGAGGTAATAATGGTAGAACTACTGACAAAATGTTAGGTAAAAGGACACAGGTGTAACTAATGTGACATTTTATTGTGGCATTGTTTCACTCTCCAGGAGCTTTGTCAAGCCATAACGGCTTAACAAATTTGACAGACTTCTGGAGAGCAAAACTTTGCCACAATAAAATGTCACATTTGCATCTGTGCCCATTTACCTAAGGTTGGAGACAGAATGTTCGACTACATTTCTCTCCATCCTGAGTCATTATTGATTTGATTATGATCCAGAATAGACCAAAATATAGCGTAAAGTTGCCTCTCTATAGTGGGCATTATTTTTCGTGAACTGTTCCAGCCACAATATTGTGAACTTTATTCTTCATGAAAAGTGTGAAATGATGAGAACCAGTTTTCAATGAGGCTGTTTTCAGGCTTGCTGCAGTATGGCCACCAGATTATGAAGGAGAAGGACCAGGTGTTTATTTATGTTAACCGACGAGCTAGCCTGATCGACACCACCACCTCCTCCCCCGGATACCACCAGATCTCTGCAGACAAGGAATACGTACGCAAGGAGTACTGTTTCACCTGCCTCCAGGATATTCTTCAGTACTGGTGAGTTTATATTTAAGACTTCACAACATAGTGAATATTATGATGAACAAATATTGTTGTGAATATTAAGATGGTGAACAGGTACTGTTTTGAATATTATCATGGTGAGCAGGTATTGTTGTGAATGTTACTACGAACAAATATTGTCTATAAATGATTTGCCCCAGAGAAATATCTTATTTAACTTTTTTTAGTAATAAAATCATGAACAACTTGGGAAGTGAGCAGTGTGACACATAGTAAGCCAGTCGCCAAACCGGTGCCTCGTGTATAATGTTCCAAACACTGGAATGTATTATTAAATTTTTGTGTATACAGTGTATAATTTAGCAATTGAACATAGATATTCATCTGGACAGCAAACTAAAATTCAACATTCGCATCTAAATCTGTGTTCATTCTTTCAAAAATTACATTATTATAATGTACCTCAAACTATTATTCACTCTGTCATTACTTTATGGCATTTGTGCATAGGTATGCAATAGCAACTCAAAAAGGTACAATACCATGACTGGAACAACTTGGACTATATACAGAGTCAAACAGTGTGACTTGTAAATGGTCCAAATCAGACCAAAATGTCATCATAAGCTTCTTTCTCCTGTGTGTGGGTTATTTGTGTAACTACTAGAATGGTAATGAAATCAGGTTCCGAACAACAAACACATAACTTCCCCATCGCTCAAAAGTTTAAATTACTGACTATTTAAAATCTGCACACTGAGTTAGTGATTTTCTCTTTCTACAGTATATCTATTTTGGCTTATTTTTACATGAGTAAAATTTTTTTCAAGGTAATTTTCCTGAAGGTTTAGATATCAAGTTCACCTTTACTATGCTTCATGCAAGGCATAGATGATAGAAAGATTGAACTCAAAATGTATGGTAAAATCTACCTTTGGCATAATTATTTAAGTGAATAAGTTATCTTTTTTGCTTGCTCATGCAAGGTATGACATGTGGACCATCTCCATGCACACACCCTTGGGTGGACACAACTGTATGCAAGGCAAGAAGATCACCATTCAGATTCTGGACCGCAAGCCTCAGATCATTGAGTGCCTCACTCCTCGCAGCACCTGTGATGCTCCCGCCAGGTCAGTCTTGTTCTTGTATTGAACTTGTTTTTCCCTTTCCTTGGATAGAGCCTGATTGCCTCCCATTCCCTGGTGATGTATAATCCATATGAGTTTAGCACATCCCCTAATTGTAAAAATACTGTGGATGCTAGTCAAGAAAGGGTGCCTTGGTGCTGGTGCCAGATCATACAGGCTGTGATGGATATATGGGTCAGTGAGCCACCACCAGCAACAACCTGGTTGACCACGCAAGCACCAGACGAGCCTGGGCCATGGCCGGACTCCGAGAATAGAAAAACCTTTCAGAACTCGTCAAAGGTAAGATTTATCATCTTCCTCAGATTAAATATAATTACCTCCCAGTCCCTGAATAGTGTACAATCCCTAAGTTTTTTATTACGTCAGCCATTACTCACCAAGGCTAGATGATGCAAAGAAGGAAACATACTCACCGTGACTCAGTCCTTAGCTGTTTTTCCAGAAAAACACAAACATCATAATTCTAATTTCCCACTGAATGACAGCATCCCTACATTTTATGTTTCTTTAATAAATCAATTTTTCCAATGCTTATATACTAATATTACATTGTTATCCTGCACTACATTATAATATATTGTGTAATTTTTGTCCTTTTATATTTGGTGTATGAACAAAAAAGTCAGTGCTTGCAATTTATTAATAACTTGTTTATATTAATAAGAAAGTTTTATTATTTGTACCACTGTTTATTTTAGAGATAATGGTTATATTCCTGGTGACGGACGTGGTGCAGGGGGCTTAGATTCAGCAATGTTTGCTCATCTGAAGCGTAACTGGTCGTCCAGTTCTGGACATGCAGCTGCAGCCCGGCCGTCAGCTCTCCTGCCGCCCAACACTGACGGAGGGGAAAGAGCTACCTACGAGGGAAGCATGTCGTACACACAGTACCTGATGAACACTACACATCCTTCTTCAGACACACTCTCCCCTAAGCACCGTCTGGCCGGGCTTCGCAACGTTAAGCTGTCAGTCTACAAGGTTAGTGTCAATTAATGCCTGTTAATTAGTAAATATTAATTATAATAACACAGTGCAGAAAGGCCCCACTTATCAGTCTTTTCAGGATTGATAGACTACTTACATTGACTTCAAGCTGAGAGATTGATTACCCCAAACTTCTTTTGATCTTCACTATTCCTCTTTGTATTGGACTGATGAAGGCACTGTATGGCAAAGCATTTCTACAATAAAGATACCCAAGTGTTGCACATATGTCAAATTTATCTACTGAATAGAATGTCAAACCAGAGTAATTAGAGGCAGGGAGGTTTGGAATTTGAAATGTTATTTGAATGTAAAGTAAGGTACAGTAATATGGAGTCAATCTAGGAAAAATACCCAGTTGTGCTTGGGTATTGTAAGTTGGGAAGTACAGTGTACTGGCAAACGCCAATTATAAAGCAGGCGAGGTTCCAGGCTACTGCTGTAAAGCAAAAATAACAAAAGTGAAACGGCCTTTTTTTTCACTTTCAAATGCACAAAAAGCCTGTTAATATGTTTGCACTATTATATATTAAGTGAACAGTAGAGCTAGGAATAAAATATGCATGTACAGTGTATACATTACTTATTTTTGTCCTTAGTTTATAGTGAGTGGTGACTATATTATAGGAGCTAGGCCTAAATATTACATATACAGTACACATTTCTTACCTAAAAATATTTTCATACTTAGCTGGTGAGTGGTGAATATATTTATTGTAGGAAGTCTGAAGAAATGAAGAATGGGTATAATTGAACCTTTTGCAAATGGGGGATTGAAAGGTTGTGATTCACTAAAAAATTTGGCTGATGATTAAACCAAATTAATAGTTGTTAAAAGCATTATTCATGAGTAGTTTGTTCTTTTTTTTTCAGCCAAGGTTAGGAACTGACGGAAAAGTTGTGGAGGTTCCAGTGGGTGTTGTACCCCGGGTTCCTCGCCGGGGCAAGCGCAAGCGAGGCGGCTCCCAGTCCTCTGATTCTGACACCCCTCCTGTCAAGTGAGTTGTTTCTGCCTCTGTGTAATGTCAGTGGGTGGTTTTGTGGATGGTTTTATGATGTTCCCACCTCTCTGTAATGCAAGTGGGTGGTCTTGTGATTTTCCTTAAGCAAGTGAGTTGCTCATCACTAGCTACCATATTTTATGGCAAACGAAAAGCTCTGTTGTTGAGGACACCCCCCCCCCCCTCTATTCTAACTAGCTAAATTTTGGAAAAAAAAAAAAAGATAATTGGTACTTCGGCCTTCAAGACGCTGGATAAATTCATGAGACTTATTTTAGGAAAAAGTAGCGTCTTCTATGTCAAAATGAGGTAATTCATTGCTTGATAGTTATGCTTAGCCCATCCTCCCTCCTGTGTCTGGTACCAGCCCTTGTTCATTGGAAGTACATTAAATCCTTCAATTAAGCTATTACATATACAGTGGAACCTCGGTACTCGAACTTAATTGGTTCCAGAAGGCTGTTCGAGTACAGAACGAATTTTTCCCAACCAATTTTGTTTTTGGTTGGCTGTTATCACTAACCCTCTTAGGCCCTATGGTGACTTATTTATACAGATAATATAAAAAACAATCAATGTCTTATGTGTTTTTGGAAGGGTCTAAATGACAGCCACAAAAACCTCGAGACTTCTGGTAATTGTTCCTGTTTTATAGTCGGAGAAATCAAAGCAATCAGGGATTGTCATTACTTTGAATCTACAGCTGTATGTGATGAGTAGTGTTATTCATCCAGCTTGTCGTTTTCTTATTCTTATTAGCTCTGGGGAAAATTGCAATTGTTTTTGTATTAGTTAACTTGGTTTTTGTTATTGCTGTGAGGCTCTAGCTTTCATTTTCTTATTTTATGAACTTTGTAATCATAGGTACATGAGTATTTATATGTGTACGTATACATTTATATATGCAAAACAACCACTGTGATAAATAGTGAAATTCCTAGTGCTTTCATAATTTTTCACATCAAGGAATAGGTTCTTGTAAATGTTAGAAATCATGAAAGAGCTTGGAATTTTACTATTTTATAGTGGTTGTTTTGCATATTGTAATATCACCTGTTTATACTGTGATTTTATTACAAATTTATGTATGTATGTTGGTGCAACAATGTGTTATGAAGATTGATCACTGAGAGAGGACACCCCACTTGAGACAGACTACCATTCTTCCTTGTTCTTTCTTCCTGGGATTTCCTCTCTCTCGTATGGGTTTATGTGTGTTTATTTATTTTTTTTTATTTAAGGGAGGGTGAATGGTGAGCTTCAGTTCTTGGTTTTGAATGGGGAAGGTGTGATGAGAGTGGGGTTGGTATATATATATGTAAGACCCTATTTGAGCCATGTGTGACTGGGGGAAGTGTTGAGAATGGGACACAATGAGTACACACACAAGCTGTGTGTGAATGGGGAGGTATGTTGAGAGAGGCAGGATGTATACACACATGAAAGAAAGACAGCCTGGGCCAGCCTCAAAAAGAGGTAAATAATTATAGATTTCTGAGTGAACCTCTCCGAACAATTTTTTTTATACAAAATTCTAGAAAGTTACTGTCAAGCATATACATGTATATACATACTGTATATGGAATGTGTCAGTATCACTTGTAACAGCAAGAGCATCTATTCACAGACTTGCTCGGAATTCCGGACACAAGAGTAATCGACCTACCAGCTATCAACGTGAACTAAAAATGCGCAAGAAATCTCCCAAAAAACCTTATTATGATGAAGAAGATCGCGCTGCTCTGAGACGAATGAACAAACTGTAAGACAACTTCCACAGATTAATGCTAGATTGTTAATGAACTTTTTATAATGATGTAGCTTTTTAGATAATGGAAGAAAAAGGACACAAGTGCAACTAATGTGACATTTTATTGTGGCAACGTTTCGCTCTCCAGGAGCTTTATCAAGCCATTACAAACAATACATGGACACAGAGGGTATATAAAGGCTCAGAGTGAGGTGCAATATTAGTGAGGTACCATATCGATGTTCACTAGTGGTGGTAGTAGTAGTAGTAGTAGTGACAAAAATAATACAATATGGTAGAGCAATTAATTCGTACATGAGTAAAAGCTATTACTTGGGTAACATAAAAATAGGTTGGACAAATATAGACTGGAAAGAGGCAGCTTGTTTCAGTGTTCACTCTCTGTAATGTGCCTTGTGTAGTATAACAGGAGATACTATGTGATGGCAGGGTTTACTGTTTTCAGGAGGATTCTTGCTAAGACTTCGGAGATGGTGAAGCTGCCGTTTTTTGTTTAATTGTATTCAAAACAGCGATCAGTGCTGATTCGAGGCACTTGCGTCTGCGGAAATTAGTTTCTTTAATCACTAATTGGGCGTCTCTAAATTTCATGAGATGAAACAGCAAGAACCCTCGACACCCGCCTCAATGAACACATTTACGCATGTAGGAACGATAACTTGAACAACG
>NC_091375.1:12952644-13117644 GCF_038502225.1 Cherax quadricarinatus
ACTTCTACAATTTCACAGCGTCCGTCACTAGGATATGTCCCTAGGTACTAGGGCAGTACACAGTATCGTATCTCTTCATACTCGTGGTTATATACATCAGTGTAGAGACAGGATAGCGCTGACAAGGAGGGCACGTTGAGGCTCGATCATAGTAGAGGAGACTGCATTCCACTCTTAAGTAGTGGTTGTGGAATGCGAGGCAGTATGAACATCTGAGTATGAAACAGCTTAAGGTGTGTAGTGAGGGGGGGGGGTCTGCGACAGGACAGTGTTGCGTCACGCAGTACATCACCCACACCACACTACTCACTCAACACTCAGCTTGTCTCCTCCTCACACAACATTACTGTGAATATATAAATATAATAATTAGACATGACATGAGTATATATAGTTAATATGGGCTGGAGGGATTAAGTTACTTTACTGAATTTGACATAGCAAGTAACAAAAGGTATTTGGGCATAAAATTACGTTAATTTAATGTAACTGATAATTATTAAGGACGAGACAGAGCGTCAGCAATTACATTACAATGACCACTTATGTGTTTTATACTAATAGAATAAGGTTGGATTCTGAGGGCCCACCTCATGATCCTAGCATTTTTACTTTTCATGGTGTTTATATAAGTGAGTGGATTGTGGTCTGAAAAAACGTTAATTTTAAATGGGGAAGTGCCCAAATACACGTCAAAATGTTCCAATGACACCACAAGAGCTAGAGCCTCTTTCTCAATAGTGGCATAATTTTTCTGGTGTCGTTTAAGCTTAGATGAATAGTAACATATAGGATGGAGAATGTCAGTGGATGTTGACTGTTGGAGCAGCACAGCACCCACTGCATAGCCACTCGCATCTATATGTAAAAAGAAGGGAAGATTGAAATTAGGACTCTTCAACACAGGAGCAGAGGATAGCAAGCGCTTCAACCTTTTGAACGAGTCTGAACAATCTCTAGTCCAGGTGAACTGAACTTTGCTACTAGTAAGCTCAGTGAGAGGAGCTGCAATCTGAGAAAAGTTTGGACAGAACCTGCGATAATATCCTGCCATACCCAGGAATCTCTGTACTCCTTTCCTATCCTGTGGCACTGGAAATTCAGAAATTGCACGAACCTTAGCCTCAATAGGAGCAACCTCACCTTGGCCGATACAAAAGCCTAGATAGGTAATCTTGGCTTGACCAAAACTACATTTAGCTAAGTTAACAGTGAAGTTGTAGTGCGCCAGTCTCTCAAACAATGCTCTGAGACGCGTCAAGTGCTGTTCCCACTCGTCACTGTACACCACTAAGTCGTCAAGGTAGGCTTCTACTCCTTCTAAGTTGTGGGTCAACTCGTTCATTATACGTTGGAATGAAGAAGCCGCGTTACATAGGCCGAAGGGGGTGACGAGGTAGTTAAACAATCCATCTTGAACAGTAAAAGCAGATATTTCTTGAGCACGTTCAGTAAGCGGGACTTGATAATAGCCTCGTAAGAGATCTAAACGGCTGACAAACTGGGCTCCTGACACACGATCAATAAGGTCGTCAATGCGAGGTAGAGGATAACCATCAGGCAAGGTGACAGAGTTCACTTTCCTGTAATCAGTGCACATCCTGAAACTACCGTCAGGTTTAGGCACTAAAATACAGGGAGATGCCCATGGACTTTTACTGCGTTCAATAAGTCCGTGAGATAACAGAAAATCAACCTCTTCTCTCAATGCTTTATGCTTTGTTGGACTCATCCTATATGGTGATTGCTTAATGGGTGATGCTCCCTGTACATCAACGTCATGTACACCCAGAGTACAACGTTTAGGAACATCACCGAACAATTCAGGGAAATGCAAAATCATGTTTTTAATATCACCAGCTTTATCAATCCCAAGGTTACTAAGAAAATCGTCTAGTGATTGTAGAGTCACAGAATTTTCTAAACGCACCTCTATACCTCTAGAGATGTCAGGTAGACTGACGTTTTCTTCCTCTGTCCTAGGAAGAATAGAAGTAGTAGGTAGAGGACTAGCGTAGTATGCCTTAAGCTGGTTAACATGGTACACATGATTAGATTTCTTTTTCCCAGGCGTACGTACCAAATAATTTACGTCGCTAAGCTTTTTCACTACTTCCAGGGGACCATCATACCTGGCTTGTAGAGCATGACCTGGTACTAATTTCCGAGCCATCACCTTATCTCCTGCTTTAAAAGAACGAGAGACAGCACGCTTGTCATAATGTTGCTTCATTCTAGCTTGGGCTGAAACTAGGTTTTTCGAAGCTAGCTCTCTAGCGGCTGTCAAATGTTGCTGCATTAATGAAGGTGAAGTACTCAATGATGGATTTGATTTTCCTGTCCACACGTCTTTTAACACTGCGAGAGGACCACGCACTTGGTGTCCGAATATTAATTCAAACGGACTAAATCCGAGACTTTCTTGCTCACTTTCTCTCATAGCGAACAGAAGAAAAGGTATACCCTCATCCCAGTCTCTAGAAAAATGTTCACAATAAGCTCTCATCATAGACTTCAATGTCTGATGAAATCTCTCTAGAGCACCTTGTGACTGTGGATGATAACTGGTTGAAAGTACAGACTTTATTCCTAGGTGGGATAATGCTTCTCGAAAGATCTTAGAAGTGAAGTTAGATCCCTGATCTGATTGTATCTCTCGTGGCAATCCAACCTGGGAGAAAAATTTCATCAGCGCTCTCACAATAGCACGAGCATTAATTTTTCTCATAGGAATAGCTTCGGGATAGCGTGTTGCAGCGTCCATAATAGTAAATAAGTATTGGTTTCCTAGTTTGGTTCTAGGCAAAGGACCAACACAATCAATAATAAGACGTGAGAATGGTTCACCATGCACGGTGATAGGAATGAGAGGCGCAGGTGGAGGTGTGTGCGCTGGCTTGCCTGTCACTTGACACACGTGGCAACGTCGCACATGATCAGCTACTGTTTCCTTCATCTTTGGCCAAGTAAAATGTTTTGCCAGTTTACCGAGTGTCTTCTTGACACCCAAATGTCCTCCTATGGGACTATTGTGAGCAAAATCAATGGCTTGTTCACGAAATGTAACTGGTAACACAACTAGATGCTTGACTGTGGTGGAAACACTATCAGCTGACAACTTACATGTATTTTTCTCCATCAGTACACCGTTACTATAATAGTAACAATTATCGAGATCCTTTGCTTCACTCTCAGTAACTGCTATATCTCTCATTCTTTCCAGTGACTGATCAACAAACTGATCCTTGATTAAATCATCATGAGTTAGAAATTTAACGTCAGTTGTGTCCTGACTAGGTTGATGACAGGGGGGAGTCAGTGTTAATGACCCTGGGCGCAGAGCGTCACTAAACAACATATTCAAGCCCAAATCATTGTCATCAACTAACTCAACAGGAGACAAGGATGGTTGTTGAATCTTTGACATAGCTCTAGTAATTGCGCTGAGAGGAAATAAAATAGGTTTCTCTTTGGAAATCTTCTTCGTTCAATCTCCTCTGTGCCTCAATTTGTGCAGTCTGCAACATAATGAGGCGTTCAAACCTCTCAAACTGTTCCTGAGAGATAGGACCAGTAGGTAATGGAGGAGTAGGGAAATTAACATGGTCTGGACGGTCCTTAGGTCGGACACTTGGTCCAGCCGTCTCTAGAGTGTCTAGATCTGGTCTAGGATACGTAAATACAGGTGTAGCATACACTGTACTAGTATTAGGCTGTGTCATGCTAACAGCTATACTCTGTACTATAGTGTCAGTGAGGAAAGGCGTGAGCGAGAACTGATCTACACTAGGCTCAGACACTAGGCTCACTTCTGCTCTAGTTGCTCTTTCTTCAACTTCAAATAGAGCCATACTTCCTAATTGTGACACTAGGCTTTCTAAATCTGAATCATAATCAGACATCTCTGTATGAGCAGGAAACAATATATCTTTAATTAATGCTCTGACAGTTTCTGCGGTGTAATTCCTGTTATACGTCACACCGAGATACTTGGCTACTTGCCAACACGTCTGAAGTTTTAATGTACTTAAATCAGACAAAGTCAGAGTATCAATTAACTGTTTCACTTTGGCATACATCACGAAAATAATTGTACTACGAGAGAATAATTATGGGAAACTATAATCCTAATAGTAATTTTAGTGTTGGTTGTCTTAGAGCTAGAGCTCATACAGTATTTCCATCTCCTTGGATCAAGAGACTCAGTCAGGTACATACATCCACCTGGTATGTTGTACAAGACTAAACTCAAAGTCTTCAGATTAGGAAAGTACTCAAAGTGTTTGATCATAGAAGTACTAGTATGTCAAACTGGACAATTTCTCCAACACCTTGGATCAAGAGCCTCCCGGACAGGCCCCCATTTGTTACAAAAAACGCGATTCTAAAAGCTTAGAGATCTCCAGTGAATACTAGAAAGGACTGCCCTTCTAGCATCCAGCCTGTTACTGGGTTTTCGTAACAAGTAGTCAGTATCCTTGTCCAATTATCCATTAAACTTCAGTATGGTTCAATAGTGCTTTAGGATTACAACTGGTAGGCTACTAACTAGAGAAATTAAAATTTAATAAATTTATTAAGTCTATAAGTTGTCTAGAGGTATATTATCAAATTAAATTAATTACAGCAATCAAAATAAAATCAATCTCTCGAGTTCAATATTATTGTGCTGAAAGCACATATCACATTTATAATTCTTAAGTACCGTCAGGTACATTAACATTTAATAAGATATTACAAATATGTACAAGTAAGTGTGTATGCGTGTAAGTGCTCTTAAGTAGTTAGCTATGTCTCAAGACTCGAATAAGACTTAAACAAGTGACTGACAAAGTCCTCAAATAAACTAACTTCTTGACCGACTGGCAACCCGAACAGTCTGCTTGAACAACAAAGAATGCTAAGCCCAATAGCAATGCAATAACAAGCGACTGCGACACAGAATCAGGAACAAGGAGATAATATAACGACACTAAGTAGGGACCATCTGCAGATCCTCCACAAGTTACAAAACTCCCATAATACTGAATCTTTGTTCAGCATAGGTAAAACTGTGACTGTGACAATACACAGGAACCAGTACAAAATTAGGTCAGAAGCTATAGCTAAGGACCTGAGATGTTCAGAGTGTCTATGTGACACACAACCTCAGTACAACGTCGAAAATCACTAAGTCTATACAATGTTCTGAGAACAAAGTTCTACAGAACTAACAAGAATAATGAGACAGACAATCTGTCCAACCACCAAGCGAGTCTCTAGCAGACTCAGACAGACAAGCTGTCCAACCAGCAAGCGAGTCTCCAGCAGACTGACAATTTCACGAGAGGTGAGGACACCCCCCCCTCGATCACGTGATAGCTACGTGGACAACTGCAGCTCAGAAGCCGGCAGTATAACGAGCGACAAGCGATAATTACAGTAGTTTGACAATCAAGCCTAACTGAGCACATTTTATATACATCCTAACAACATAAGCTAAATAACAATATAAGTCAAATAATAATATAAAGTCATACATTTACGATTTAGCTATCATCGCAAATATAAGCAATATAAAATTAAATGAAAAGGTAATATACATTACATATATACATAATCATCATTGTAACCCATTCAGGGGTTGCAACAACCACCACCACCACCACCACCACCACCACCACTACTACTACTACTACTACTACTACTACTACTACTACTAGTGAACATCGAAATGGTACCTCACTAATATTGCACCTCACTCTGAGCCTTTATATACCCTCTGTGTCCATGTATTGTTTGTAATGGCTTGATAAAGCTCCTGGAGACCGAAACGTTGCCACAATAAAATGTCACATTAGTTGCACTTGTGTCCTTTTACTTTTCATATTGTCGGTAATTCTACCAACTTTATTACATAATGGAAGAAAAACATTTAAATTTGTATTAAATATCTTCATAATTGCTGCAACATTACTGATAATTGTTGATATGAAATAAGTAATTCATTATTTGTAACTATAGTAGTATGAACAAAGCTTATGGTGCCCTGTCTTCAGTTTTTAGTCTGTCATGAATTTTTTAAAGCTTTTGGTGATTTTTTATAAATTATTACACAACAGTGTTGTATGAACCACATGCTTGGAACTTTGTTTTAAATATAAGAATAATAACAATGAAAAAAGAAGATAAAATTAATAGTTTTCTTCTTTTTCGGGTCACCATGCCTCAGTGGGAGCTGGCTGGTGTGCTAAAAAATAATTAATAACCTACTACCTCATCCTGTAAGCCATTTCATTGATGAAGTGTTTGTGATGCAGACGAGTGGACTGGTCATCGGCCGAGGACTCCTTCCTGTTGCTGTGCAAAGTTGCATCTTGCTTCCTCTTCCCCAACATTCGTAGTCAGATGATCACCTTCAGTCTAGTAAGGGACTTGTTGCATGAGAGATTTCCTGAGGCACGCAACAAGACCTCCCGGGCCTGCCAGAGGCGAATCAACTACATCATGAAAAACCCGACTACAGAGGATAATGTTGCCATCTTCCTGGAGGAGGTCAGGCAGGATGCTAACATTGTGGCAGAATTTAAGGTTAGTAGTTATTGTTAGACATCCTTTCTATGATCACTCCAAGTTTTCAGTACAGGAGGGCCTCACATATACAGCACCTGTTTTGGGTGTTCCACGTTTTCATTGGCTTTCATTTGAGCCGTTGTTTCACCTGCCAGCAGATGAAAGATAATGAACAGTGGCTCAGTTTTAAGCCAACCAAAGCATGAAGCACCAAAAAGGTGCTATATATGCCTGGCCCTCCTGTATACCCTTCCATTCTAAGCATCTACCATTGTTCAAATTCTGTCATTCAAGGATGAAGGCTCAAGCCTCTACCACTCCTAACAGTGAATGACCTACATGAGCTTAGCCCAATGTGAAATACAATTTAGCTTTCCCTTGTTCATAGATTAGTGTTATCCCTTCCACTAATCACTGAGTATTATACATTATCTCACAGTCTAGTGCTGAATATGTAATTATGGAGGGAGAGCATGCCATAATTAACAATAGGCTCAATCCTCTACTATTATTTGCTCTGAATGATCCACATGAGTTTAGTGCTTTATGAAATATGACAATACATTTATAGCATTGAAAACTCAGTAACAGTGCTTGAAATTGTAGCACTTTTTTCTTTAACCCCGGCTGTCTTCCACCATGGTAGGGTGAGCCACAAAGGATGAAGCACTTTTATCATCATTCATTTTATCGATGTCTTACAGGAGGCACACCAATGCCCCTACAGACTGCAAATAACCCCATCCCTCCTTCAGAGTTCAGCCATTGTATTTTCTACCTCCAGAATTCAAGTCCAGCTAGCTGGTTTCCTTCAGTTCCTTCATAAATGTTACCTTGCTCATACTCCAGTGGCTCATCAAGTCCCAAAAACCATTTGCCTCCACTCCTTCCTAACATGCTCACACATGCCTGGTGGATGTCCAAGCACCTTGGACATGTAACCTCCTTTACCCCCTCCCTCCAACCTTTCCTAGGGTGATTCCTACCCAGCCTTCCCTCCACCACAGATATGTGTGCAACACTTGGTATCTTTATTGTGGAAATGTTTTGCCAACTAGTGGCTTCCTCAGTTTAATGCAGAGAAGAATGGTTGAATATCAGGAGTTTGAAGTAATCAGTCCCTCAGCCTGGAGTTTGTGATCAGTCCATCAATCTTGATAAGATTGATGGACTGATCAATAAAGATACCCAGGTGTTGTGCAGGTGTCTAATTCATCATCCTGTTAGTTCTCTGAACCATTTACCTACATACAGGTCAGCCATCACTAATCCGGCAATCGGTTATTCGGTTCCATCAGTAATCCGGTACTAGTTTTGGCTATCATAATTTCTAATTTCATAATTATACTGACTCAGATTTCATCATTATACTTAGAAACTGTTGTAAATGGTTGTAAATTCACAGCAGCAAGCCGGTGGAGGAGAAAGCATTTATGAAAATGCGGAAGATGTAGCAGAGTCTCTATTGATAGGCTAATTAAGTGTATTCTAAATAACAAAAAAGGCACAATACCGTGACTGGAATGATACACAGATAACCCGCACATAAAAGAGAGAAGCTTACGACAAAGTCACTTTGTAAATGGTCCAAGTCGGACCGAAACGTCGTCGTAAGCTTCTCTCTTTTATGTGCGGGTTATTTGTGTAAGTATTCTAACCTAACCATTCTGCAATCCAGCAAGCTCACTAATCTGGCACACTACAGGTCCCAATAGTGATGGCCAACCTGTACTAATTTTTGTTTCCACACCTGAAATTCTAATTTCATGATTAACGGATCATAATTATTTTTACATTAAAGGGCCCAAAACTTCCGCGCAACAAGAAGAACATCGAGGACGTCTATGCCAAGCTATTCCGTCGACTAATGAGTAGACTTGTAATCAAGTTTGCCTCTAGTGAGTCCCGGCAGTGTCCCGATCTCCCAGACACTGCTGAGGAGTTCAAAGAGAAATTCTGCATCATCAGAGCTGCATCGTCTCTGCGCAGCAAACTCAAGGTCAAGGAGGTTAAGTCCATCTCTGATATAGACTTCTATGTGGTCAACGCTCTTATTTATGTAAGTAGGGGAAATAGAGTACACCCTCACTATAATGCACTTTTAAAATACGTACAGGTAGACCCTGTTTTTCAGTGCTTCACTTTACAGCATTTTGCTAATACAACAGTTTTCAATCATAACCCATTCTTCTTCTATTCAGACTTCCTTCAATAAATATACTCACCATTTGCTATAAGCTAAGGATAAAAAGTATTTTAAGGTAAATAATGTGTGTAGTACTGTACATGCATATTTTAGACCTAGTTCTATTGCTCACTTAATATATGATAATGTAAACATGTTATTAGCCTTTTACATGCATTTGAAAGTAAAAAAGGGCTGTGTTTTACTTTGCACTGAGTCTCACATTACAACAGCAGCCCAGAACCTAACCTGCTGTATAAGCAGGACCCTCTTGTAGTGGACAAAAATACTCTGGACAAAGTATACTTTAACTCCAGTTTTTTTTTAGTCTTGTAGCTATATTACTGTAAATTGCATGTTTAGTACTATATTAAGCATAAAGTACTTAAATGCCTTCTCTATTATTTTTAACATTGATATATATCTTGGTAATTGATATCGACATTGTTTTTAACTTTATTCTGATTTAAAGGAGACATTGACAGTGCCTCTTATTAACGTGTGAGTGAGCTGAAGGACCCATGTGGGTTTAGCATTTTTTTTATTAATCTTGTATTAATTACAATACTTGCCTGTCTTATTATAATGACAATAATGCCCATCAATGTCATCATGATTATTTTATGTTAGGGAGTTTAACTTTGAGGTGCATTTTTTTTGACATGTTGGTGACTGCTGCCTTCAGCAGACCTACTGTGAAGGGATCTTACAATGCTGGTAAAGGGCTCTTGATTTGAGAAATTGGAACTACCCTCCATTCTCTTTCCTTGAACCAAACCTGATTGTCTCCTGTTCCCCAGCTGCTCTGTTACTACACATATTTTGCACTTATTCTTTAATCTTGAATATAATAATAATAATAATAATCTTTATTGTCTTCAGTTAGTGATATTAAACTCTCTAATAATGGTTGGAATATAGAAATTGTGAAGGGTTTCGGGGAAACCAGTAGCTAATGTATGCATTGTATTTCTCACCTCCATGACTGTAGCATCTCCACCCCTCCTTCAGAGTGCAGTCACTGCACTTCCCACCTCCATGACTCACGCTCATTCTGTTCTGTTTTCAGAGTTCACTCTGCTCCAAGTATGACAGAGATTCTTATGCCTACCAGTTGTACCTAGCATACCAGCAGTACCCTCAAGTCCTCCTTAACTCTGTGTTGACTCGCATGCGACAAGACCAGATGATCAGCTACAAGAAATGCTACAACCGCTCTCTCTTCGCCCAGACGTGTCTTCCACTCTCTACCTCTCCATTTCAACTTTCAGTCACCTACCTGCATGTCTTCAACCTCAAAGTAAGTGACCATCGTAACTTAGTTTTGATGCCAAATTAGAAATGTGTATGCCTTGTTAATTCACAAAAATACGTCAACATTTTGGAGAGAATTACAAATTGTACAAGAAGTAAAGATAAGTGTGTAATAAATGTAAGGAGAAGTTTGCAATAATTGCCCGTGTTTTTAAGTGTCCATGACACTGAAAGAAAAAAACCATCAATTCGCTCAGAGTGCAAAATATTTAATAAAGAAGATTCTGCTGTGCCCTCTTACTTGTGTTGAAGCACTTTTGATCAATGGAATTGTAACTATCCTTCCCTTGGTTCAAATCTGGCTACCTCCTACTCCATATGGCCTGCATATCCCCTATGATCTTAATACTTTCCCATGAGTACACACTTCACACCTCTAAAGGTGGGGTGGGATGCTGTAGTTCAGAGGGTCATCTGAGTTATGTCAACATGCCTCTGGCAGGACAGCAATTGAGTGAATGATGGTGAATGTCTTTCCCCCTTTTTCTTATTAGAGGGGTTCCAACTGTACCTCAGTGGGATATAGCCAGTGTGTTTTAAAATGACATTTTTCCAATATTTTTTTTTTTAAATAAAGCATTGAATATAGGCTGAGAGCATTGTGTTGTGTCCAGGTGTTTTTGCCTTTTGCCAGTCTCTAGAGTTTTCAGAGAATGGTGTGTGAAAATTCCAGCTCAGCAATTTTGAAATACTTAAACCATCCCATCTGACTCTCAGGATCATTCCATAGTCAGAATCGCTTAATCACATTTCTTCCTCATTCTGATGTTTGGTCTGAACAACAACTGTGAATCTCTTGACCATGTTTAGGCTTTGCATTTGAGAAGGACCTGCCTAGTTTGGGCCAGTAGGCCTACTGCAGTGTCCCTCTTTATGTCTGCATGCTTTTAGGTACTGAGGCACACACACAAGATTGGCTGATTAACTATTTGCATTCAAGAGCAGGTGTATAGGTGTACCTAATAAAGTGGCCCCCCTGATGTCACTTTATTAGGTACACAGCTCCCTGCATACAACCTTCATTGTAGCAGTAAGCCATCATTCTCCAGGGAATTTGTGATTATAAATGATTGTATATATATATATTGTATGCTTTTTTTTTTTTGGTTTCATGTTTATTAAAAATTCAAAATTATTTGTGTATGTAATTATTTTAATTCTTTGCTCTACATTTCAGTATCAATATGAAATATTTAGTCAGTCGTGGCAGATGTTGAAACGATTGCTGGAGAAGAAGCGGGAGGTTATTCTCAGAGCAAAGACTTCTGCGACTGCTGATAATCTGGGTGTTTCCGAGCCTTCCAGTGGTGTGTCAGAGCAGACCAACAATGGCAATGAGACCAGTGGAGAGGATGGAGTGCCGGTGGTGATCCTTCATGAAGGAGGTTACTGTGCTACTGTTGTGGCTCTGATGGCCACAAAGAGACTTTTCTTTGACATAGTTATCCCTGAGCAGATCATCATGATGGACCAACAGCAGCCCATAGTGGAGGACCACCACCATAGCTTACTGCGAAGGTTTTCTTCTCACACACAGATGTCTGGCAGGGATATTAAAGATTTAGATGGGTCTTTCCTAGAGTACATCAACATTCCATCTCCACCATCACCAAACACAATAACTGGGGGTGATGTCACAGCTAAGACAAAAGGAACACGCTTAATCCAGCAAAAGCTGAAAGATCTGAAGAATTCTCAGTTTCCAGAAGAAGAAAACATCAGACTAAGTGAGCCAGTAAAGAGGAAAGCAATTGGAAAAGACAAAGATAAAGTGAAGAAATCTAAACTTAGTCAAGACAGTCCAGAAAAATTGGCAGTAGCCAAACGCACCACCAGATCTTCCAGTAAATCCACAAATGAAGACCAGATGCTAGAGAAAGCAGATTCTGCAAACATAGGTACACCTAAGAAAAAATGTAGCCAAGGATTGGCAGAGAGAACAGGGTCATTAATGAGAGTAAAAAGGGAAGCAGTGGAAGGAGGACCACCAGAAGATGACATCGAAGATATGCAAGACACTGAGGATAGTTATCCCCCAGGTGACGTCTCCTCTACAGAAGAAGACTTGGATACCACTAGTCCTCCGGTAAGAAAAGGCTCTGTCGTCTAATATTTTTGCCATTTCATTTAAACTGTGATTCTTTTTTGGGTCACCCTGCCTTGGTGGTAGACAGCCAGCATGTTAAAAAAGAAAATCTGCATTTTTGTAAAGACAGCTAGAAAGAATGATGACTGTTTTTCCTTGGGTCACCTTGTTTTGTTGGGAAACAGCCTGTGCGTTTAAAGAAAATCCCCTCGTTTCATATCTCATATAATTTTCAGGGCCGATGCAGTCAGTCATCAGCCTCCCGCCTCGGACTGTACATGATGAGAGATCAGCTTAGTCTAGCTGAGGTGAACCAGATCAACATCCAGCATGCTCAAGAACACTTGGTAGTCAATGCCTGCGAAATAACCTGTCGCCTAAGACCACCTCCTGAATACCAAGACAAATTTGAAGAAATAGCAGCAGCAAGTGACTTGGACACTATTGATGACATCTTGCTTCCATTAACAAAGACCACCATTTCCGAGGCTCTAGAGCAAAGAAAAAAGTAAGTTTTTATTATAGGAAATCAAGAAGACTAAGAAACTAAATTTATCATTTACTGGTGTGGTGTTGCTATAAATAAGATGGATGAATTCGAACTTGGTCGTGAAGTTTAATAGGTTGTAAAGTGCGTCAATCATACGTATAATGTGACTTGAATACGTGATGATTTTTCTTTCATTTTTATCTGAAAAGGATTAAAAGTAATGCGAGTGGAATCACTAAATCATACCAATGCATTCTTAATGTTCAGTAATCAAGAACAAGATGCAAAACAACCACAGGGCAGAGTTGAATGATAGCTCTAGGTCTTTGAGGAACAATTAATACATCTTTGGGAACTTGCAATGTTGCAGAAATGAGTAGTTAGTTCAGGTAGATCCATTAAAGGGAACTTCCCCTGTGGTTGTTTTGCACATTCTTAATGTATTACCGAGTATAATGTATAATGAGTATAAAGTATTTACAACTAATCCACAAATTATGGATAAAACTCAACAACATTATGGTCCATCTTGGATCATTATCAAGTCCAGAATGAAGCAAAATCTCATTTAGTGTTCTCTAATATGTGAGCTAGTTCTTCATGGGAAAGTGGAGAAGAATCCTTCCTCCATAAGCCATGCATGTCGTAAGAGTTGACTAAAATGCCAAGAGCAAGGGGCTAACAAACCATACCACGGACGGGGATAGAACCCGCGATCAGAGAGTCTCATTACTATTTCGTGAGTCATGTTGTTGAGCAAGGGGCTAGTAACCCCTTCTGTACAAATATTTTTCGGGTCACCCTTCCTCGGTGGGGGACGTCCGGCATGTTAAAACAAATGTGAACTGGCTGTCTTCACTGAGGCAGGGTGATTCCGAGAAAGAAACACTTTCACCATCATTCACACTTATTACTGTCTCATCAGAGCCATACAGCTATGACAGTTTAGATGTCCCTCTGAACAGCAGATACACCAAACCTTTTAGAGTGCAGGCATTATACTTATCACCTCCAGGGTGACTTATTCACCTCACACTCGTGTCATACGTGATAAACTTTTAACCCAAAATAGCAATGTGTATATACTCACATGTTCACACAGTAAAGTTATTACATACGTTCAACAGAGTAACATTAGAGGACTGGTGCCAGTTAGATGATGTTTTGGATAGATGGAAAGAGGATGGCCAAAGCCCGGAAATGCTGGAGTTCGTGAGGGCGATCTACATGTACATTGACTCTTGCAAGGATATTGGAGCTTCGGTCAAGGATCTCAAGGTACCAGAGCTGTACTGTGTCTCATGGCCTTTTCTCTCCTCAGTTTGTTTTTATTCATTTCATATTGACAATTACATTTCATAAACAGGATTTTTTTTTCTTTTAAGTGTTCTCACCCACACTTAAGTGTTTAGGAGGGCCCTGCTTATACAGCAGGTTAGGTTCTGGGCTACTGCTGTAAAGTGAAAATCTCTGTAGCGAGAAGTATAGCATTTTTTCACTTTCAAATGTATATAAAAGCTTAATAACATATTTACATTATCATATATTAAGTAGAGTGTAAAGCTAAGCTTAAAAATGCATATACAGTACACACCTTACCTTAAAATGTTTTTGTCCTTACCTTATAGTAAGTGGTGAATGTACAGTGGACCCCCGGTTAACGATATTTTTTCATTCCAGAAGTATGTTCAGGTGTCAGTACTGACTGAATTTGTTCCCATAAGGAATATTGTGAAGTAGATTAGTCCATTTCAGACCCTCAAACATACACGTACAAACGCACTTACATAAATACACTTACATAATTGGTCGCATTGGGAGGTGATCGTTATGCGAGGGTCCACTGTACTTATTTGTAGAAAGTCTGTATAAATGAAGGATGGGTGCACTTGAAAACCGCTGCATTAGTGAAAAGCCGTAAAGCGGGGCTTGCCTGTATGCCAGGAACATGAAAAGAAGGGATACAATAAATTTAGGGCTCTTTATAACTCTCTTGTGTGTTTTTTGTGAATATACAGTTGTATTAATATCATTATCATTTTTTAATATTTTAAGTAATCATCATTATCATTATAAAGTGCTAATAGACTCTGTTTTATGTGGTATAATGTTTTTTTTTTGATGGTGAAAGTTTTTCTTTTTCGGGCCACCCTGCCTTGGTGGGAGTCGGCCAGTGTGATAATAAAAAAAAATAATGTTTTTTTGGACCCTTTTCACTTTCAGTGATTGTCGTTTTTGTCTTGCGTAGTAACCCATCTCTGGTCTCCCATCTCCTCCCAAACTAGTAATCCATCTCTGGTCTCCCATCTCCTCCCAAACTAGTAATCCATCTCTGGTCTCCCATCTCCTCCCAAACTAGTAATCCATCTCTGATCTCCCATCTCCTCCCAAACTAGTAATCCATCTCTGGTCTCCCATCTCCTCCCAAACTAGTAATCCATCTCTGATCTCCCATCTCCTCCCAAACTAGTAATCCATCTCTGGTCTCCCATCTCCTCCCAAACTAGTAATCCGTCTCTGATCTCCCATCTCCTCCCAAACTAGTAATCCATCTCTGGTCTCCCATCTCCTCCCAAACCAGTAATCCATCTCTGGTCTCCCATTTCCTCCCATGCATGACCTGGCATTTCTTTATGTTGAACTCCAACAGCCATTTGTATGACCACCAATACATGCTGTCTCTGTATTTCTGGAAGTCCTTTGTATCTTCTTACATATTCTTCTCAATACTTTTGCATTGTCCATGGAGGCACAGCTCTCCAACTTAAAAATGGGTTGCAGTCTTTTTCAACTTGCAAATAATTTTAGAGGGACATAGTTGGCAGTTGGGAAATGTTTGGTGGACAGAGTGTAGGGGTTGGTGTAGTGTTGGGAAAGGTTTGGGAAAATATGGGTTAGGTGGGGGAGGGGGGGAAAGTGTGGGTTAGGTTGAGATTAGTGTGGATAAAGGGTTTATGTTGCTTCATCAATAGAACAAATGAACCAGCATGCACAAGTAACTCGCACTTAGAAGAGGAAACTTATGTTGACGTTTCAGTCTGTTCTGGACCACTGTCAAGTGGTCCAGTGGTCCAGTTTAGACTGAAGCGTCGTCACAAGTTTTCTCTCCTATGTGTAGGTTATTTGCAAATTGTTCCATCCATGATATTGTGACTGTTTCTCTCTTTATGACCCAGTATATTTTGGAGATAAAATCAATTTCTTCCACTACAGGAAAGGTTTGGAGGTGGAGAGTTGAATGTGACCAGTGTGGTAGCCCAGATGGAGGACGCCCTGCTGGTGCTGCGTGTGGGTGTGGCTGTGGTGCGCTGGGTCACCATGCCTTACACAAAATCCTGGCTCATTCATACAAATAAAATAACAAGGTTAGCATGCCTTTCTGTTTTCCAAATCCTAGAAATGGCTTATTTTCCAATGCCCACAATTACTATTACAAAAATTCTCCCTACCATTTGTTTGTCCCCTCTCTTAGGGCATGTTTTGATCAAGAACATTTATGCTGACAGTGACTCCAGTAGAGATACATATTTAGTGATATAGGGCAATAGAAAGTGGTATTGTCTCCTAATGTAGGTCATAGTCATATGATGACCTGCTCTATGGAGTCTTGAGCCAATTGACAGAGGCCTACTGGCTGTAGGGTTCACCCCATCAAAAATTAAAAATTACAGCATAAGATTTGATATTTAAGCTTCTACACACCACTTAAAAAATGAAGGTTTCTCCACCATTAAAAAAAAAAAAGTTTCTCCTTACAACTTAAAAATAATTCATCACTCCACTTTTATTTAAACACAAGTTTCTCCACTACTTAAAAAATCAAAGTTTATCCACACTAAACTCATTCTCATATGAGACAAATTCAGTTTGAAGAGCGAGTTGACAGAAATAGAACTATGGTCAAGCATGTGTCACTGCTCTACAAAAGTTGAGTGTATATTGAAGAACTAGAGTTAGAGCAGTGTATAGGGAGGAGCCAGAGTGGAAGAACAGTGTACACGAGAGAATCAAGGGACAGTATACACGAGAGAATCAAGGGACAGTGTTGTGTAGCAACAAGAGTGGATGGATAATTTTTTAGACTGTTGTTGTTTACCTTGTTTATGTTTGTTAGTACAGCCTCTCCTCACTTAGCAACGTTATTTACCAACAACTTGGACTTACGACAGGCTCTCTGACCAGTATGCATATCTAATTAATGTATATTAGAGCTGATTTCTTCTATTCTGTTTATTTCAATATATGTACAGTACACTACTGTATAAACATTTAAAAATATACCAGAAATGTTATAACTGGTACAGAGGTGACATTAAAACAATATTAAAAATGGTTGACACAAACTCCCTACCATTATAGCATGCTCCTCCTCACTTAGCAAAATATTCGTTTACCATAGTCTTAGGAATGGAAATCCATCGTTAAGTGAGGAGAGGCTGTATTTTATAAGCAGTGACTCCATCAGGTAAAGATGGAGAAGATCTAGCTAAAAGTTTTGCCATTAGAGATGGAGTCATGACTGTGTATACCCTCTCCCAGTCAAGCCAAGTTACCACCCACCAAAATCACTTTAATTACTCATCTAACCTTGATTGATTTTTCTTTTTAAGCAAACTGGCCATATCCCACTGAGGCAGGGTGACCCAAAAAAGAAAAAACAAAAGTTTTTCTTTTTAAATTTGTAATTTATACAGGAGAAAGGGTTATTGGCCCCTTGCTCCCAGCATTTTAGTTGCCTCTTTTGACACACATGGCTTATGAAGGAAGGATTCTTTTTCCCACTTCCCCATGGATAATTATTGAATTCTAATATTAAAACAAGATGAAAAAAATATCCCACCATATCTTGAATTAAATATCTTTGGGTAAGGGTTTCTTTTAACATAAATAATTTAAGAAGTCTACACTCTCCCTTTATAAATTTCATTTCTTGAGATTTCCTTCAAAGATTTTGGGCTGATGTGTTTTCCTTAATGGATAATTCTAGTTATTGACCTCCATAACTCCCAGTCTAACAACATTATTAAAAATACTGATACCGATTTTCTTTCAATAACTAAAAAATACCTCTTCTGATTGACTATAAGCAATAAATGGTAATGCATTTGACTGAGCAAATGATACCCAATATGTTTAGGCTATCTGCATACCTCTGGCAAGACAGTGATAGTATGAATGATGGTGAAAGTGTTCTTTTTTTGGGTCACTCTACCTCTATTGGGAATGGCCAGTGTGTTAAAAAAAATTTAAATTGTTGGATTCCCTGTGGAGATGCTTCTTCTGGTCAGCTTCAAACTTTTAACATTAATGTAGCATGGTTATTTAAGAGGGAGATACGTTAATGGGCGTGTACCCTTTAATGTCATAATTTTATGAATATCATATTTACTCTTCTAGACCACTAAGAATTTGAAGTATTAACCCGTAAACGGTCCAAACATATATACACGTTTTTTCAACATTTGAAAGTATGTAAAAAAAGTAGATCTTCTTTTTGTTTTTCTACATTTGAAAATGTGTAAAAAAAACTTTGATCTACTTTTTTTTTTTGTTATATTTGAAAATATGTAAAAAAAAATTAGATCTACTTTTGTAGCGCTACACATGTGAACGTAGATCTGCTTGGACTGTTTACGGGTTAAGCTGCTGAAGAACTAAACAGACTTTAAAAACTTTGTAAAAATACACTGTCAATTTACAGTGTTTACAGTGAAACATATAAGTGAACAGTATTTAGATAAGGCTAAAGAGGTCTTTGTGGCATTTATGGATTTGGAAAAGGCGTATGACAGGGTGGATAGGGGGGCAATGTGGCAGATGTTGCAGGTGTATGGTGTAGGAGGTAGGTTACTGAAAGCAGTGAAGAGTTTTTACGAGGATAGTGAGGCTCAAGTTAGAGTATGTAGGAAAGAGGGAAATTATTTCCCAGTAAAAGTAGGCCTTAGACAAGGATGTGTGATGTCACCATGGTTGTTTAATATATTTATAGATGGGGTTGTAAGAGAAGTAAATGCGAGGGTCTTGACAAGAGGCGTGGAGTTAAAAGATAAAGAATCACACACAAAGTGGGAGTTGTCACAGCTGCTCTTTGCTGATGACACTGTGCTCTTGGGAGATTCTGAAGAGAAGCTGCAGAGATTGGTAGATGAATTTGGTAGGGTGTGCAAAAGAAGAAAATTAAAGGTGAATACAGGAAAGAGTAAGGTTATGAGGATAACAAAAAGATTAGGTGATGAAAGATTGAATATCAGATTGGAGGGAGAGTGTATGGAGGAGGTGAATGTATTCAGATATTTGGGAGTGGACGTGTCAGCGGATGGGTCTGTGAAAGATGAGGTGAATCATAGAATTGATGAGGGAAAAAGAGTGAGTGGTGCACTTAGGAGTCTGTGGAGACAAAGAACTTTGTCCTTGGAGGCAAAGAGGGGAATGTATGAGAGTATAGTTTTACCAACACTCTTATATGGGTGTGAAGCATGGGTGATGAATGTTGCAGCGAGGAGAAGGCTGGAGGCAGTGGAGATGTCATGTCTGAGGGCAATGTGTGGTGTGAATATTATGCAGAGAATTCGTAGTTTGGAAGTTAGGAGGAGGTGCGGGATTACCAAAACTGTTGTCCAGAGGGCTGAGGAAGGGTTGTTGAGGTGGTTCAGACATGTAGAGAGAATGGAGCGAAACAGAATGACTTCAAGAGTGTATCAGTCTGTAGTGGAGGGAAGGCGGGGTAGGGGTCGGCCTAAGAAAGGTTGGAGAGAGGGGGTAAAGGAGGTTTTGTGTGCGAGGGGCTTGGACTTCCAGCAGGTATGCGTGAGCGTGTTTGATAGGAGTGAATGGAGACAAATGGTTTTTAATACTTGACGTGCTGTTGGAGTGTGAGCAAAGTAACATTTATGAAGGGGTTCAGAGAAACCGGCAGGCCGGACTTGAGTCCTGGAGATAGGAAGTACAGTGCCTGCACTCTGAAGGAGGGGTGTTAATGTTGCAGTTTAAAAACTGTAGTGTAAAGCACCCTTCTGGCAAGACAGTGATGGAGTGAATGATGGTGAAAGTTTTTCTTTTTCGGGCCACCCTGCCTTGGTGGGAATCGGCCAGTGTGATAATAAAAAAATAAAATAATTCGCATTTAGTACCCTCTAACTTTTCAGGAAATATTACATTATCTAAAATAAATGTTTGGCTTCCTCTGTGGTATTGATTTCTGTTCGTGAATATAACAAGATCATTTTTTTCCTCAGAGTCATACGGCAGAGTGTACGACTGCAGGGAGTTTATCGTATGAACTTGAAAAACACTGACAAAGCATCAAAATCTAGCAATAATCAAGCCATAGAGGATGTAGCAGAGGTTACTGCAGATGATGACAGTAATTTGAAGGTAGGCAGTGTAAGGAAAGGTTCTTTGAAACAAATTTGAAGATAGGTTGTGTAAAGGAAGGTTTCATTTGGAAGAAATTTAAGGTAGGATGTGTGCCTGTCAGTTTCCCTTAATTCTCTTCATAAATGTTACTGATTTACACTCCATCAGCAGGTCATATCCTAAATCCACTGTTTTTTTTTCAATTATCACATCAACCATTTCCCACCAGGGTAGGGTGGTCCCCTGGAAAAGAAACACTTTTCATTGATAAAGTAATGAGCAGAACCACCACTGTGAAAAATAGTGAAATTCCAAGTGCTTTCATGACTTCTCACATTATCAAGGAACTGTAGTTCCTTGATAATTCCTTGGAATTTCACTATTTTTTCACAGTGGTTGTTCTACATATTGTGATATCATCTGTTTACTGTGATCTTATTGCATAAAGTAATGAATTTGGAGAAATACTGAATAGTTCCTCATCCTGGAAGTTTTGCTATAATATGTACATTTTGTATGCTGACTAGATACAGTTCAGTACTCGGAGAAGTTCAGTTATTTGTACCATTTTTAGGTAAGCAAAATATCTTAATATCTGAATTGGAAACTTCAAAATTAGAGATGAGAAATAGTGCAGTAGGCCCCCCCATATTTGCAGGGAATATGTTACAAGGACCTGCCGTGGATACTGAAACCATGGATAGTAGTAAATCTTATACAGGTCAGCCATCACTAATCCGGCAGTCAGTTATCCGGTTCCATCAGCAATCCAGCACTAATTTCAGCTAGCTTAATTTCAAATTTCATCATTATACTGACTCAGAAATTGTGCAGATGGTTGTAAAACTGCAGCAGCAAGCCAGTGGAGGAGAAAGCAGTGATGAAAATGAGGAAGATGTAGAAGAAAGAGTCTCTATTGATAGGTTAATTAAGTGTATTCTAACCTAACCACTCTGTAATCTGGCAAACTCACTAATCCGGCACACTATAGGTCCCAACGTTGCCAGATTAGTGATGGCTGACCTGTATACACGTATATAAGTCCTATACATACGTATTATGAAGTTTAATAGATAAATTATGCACAAATGGAGAATTATCACTATTTTTCACTGATGGGAAGCACTTCCTGGCTTCTCTAAGACTTTGAGCAACTGCCAGCTTCACTTTTTGTGCTTTGGGGCCATTATTATGCAAAATTAACAGGTATTTTTGGGCCACGTAAACTGTAGATACTGAATCATTGCATACGGGGGTTCTACTGTACATAAAAGTGTTATTGATGACCTGGCGCTACTCTCTCTATGTATTTCCTTCCCATTTACAGCAGCAAATTACCATGACCAAGGAGGAGAGTTGCATCCTTAATGAATCTCCTCGACAGCCATCTCCTGAGGTGGTTTCCATCCCACCTACCGAAAATGTCGCACCTCAGTCCACACATGAGATAGACAGTATGGAAACCAGTGACTCGCATAAAGAAGGCAAGGCAGTTTTTTATTAATAAGCACAAATAAGCCCACATGGAAAGCTTAAAATAAAGAACAAAAAGGCACAATACACGAATAATCTGCACATGGGAAAACGAAACGTATGTTGAAGTTTCAGTCCAAGTTGGACTGTTAACTAGTTAATATAACTGGTTAATATTAACTAGTTAATCTTCTTTCTTTCAACACACCGGCCGTATCCCACCAAAAGGAAAAACGAAAGTTTCTCCTTTTTTTTATTATTATTAACACACTGGCTGATTCCCACCAAGGCAGGGTGGCCCGAAAAAGAAAAACGTTCACCATCATTCACTCCATCACTGTCTTGCCAGAAGGGTGCTTTACACTACAGTTTTTAAACTGCAACATTAACACCCCTCCTTCAGAGTGCAAGCACTGTACTTCCCATCTCCAGGACTCAAGTCCGGCCTGCCGGTTTCCCTGAATCCCTGCATAAATGTTACTTTGCTCACACTCCAACAGCACGTCAAGTATTAAAAACCATTCATCTCCATTCACTCCTATCAAACACGCTCACGCATGCCCGCTGGAAGTCCAAGCCCCTCGCACACAAAACCTCCTTTACCCCCTCCCTCCAACCTTTCCTAGGCCGACCACTACCCCGCCTTCCTTCCACTACAGACTGATACACTCTTGAAGTCATTCTGTTTCGCTCCATTCTCTACATGTCCGAATCACCTCAATAACCCTTCCTCAGCCCTCTGGACAACAGTTTTGGCAATCCTGCACCTCCTCCTGCTTCTAAACTACGAATTCTCTGCATTATATTCACACCACACATTGCCCTCAGACATGACATCTCCACTGCCTCCAGCCTTCTCCTCGCTGCAACATTCATCACCCTTTTACATTTTTACATTTAGTAATATATACAGGAGAAGGGGTTACTAGCCCCCATGCTCCTGGCATTTTAGTCGCCTCTTACAACACACATGGCTTACAGAGGAAGAATTCTGTTCCACTTCCCCATGGAGGTAAGAGGAAATAAACAAGAACAAGAACTAGAAAGAAAATAGAAGAAAACCCAGTGGGGTGTGTATATATATGCTTGTACATGTATGTGTAGTGTGACCTAAGTGTAAGTAGAAGTAGCAAGACATACCTGAAATCTTGCATGTTCACGAGACAGAAAAAAGGACGCCAGCAATCCAACTAGTTAATATAACTAGTTAATGGTCGAACTTGGACGAAAACATACATCATAAGTTTCATTCTGCTATATGCGGGTTATTTGTGCAATAAAGTAGGTTAAACATGTACTGTATAGGTGTCCTCTTGTTCTATTTTGTCCATGTAAATTTATTTGTGCTGTTAACTAGTGTTTGTTAAAAAAAATTTGGATTTTGTAATCAACTTTTTTTTGTTGTATTAATCAGCTTTTATTAAACTTTTTTATTTCAATCATTTTGGTGATGACAAAAATCCAGTGAAAATATACCAATTCTTTAGAAAATAAAACCAAAAAACTGTTTTGCTAATGTACTGTATATGAGATCTTTCAAAGTTTTAGAGAAACCACACAAAAAACAAGAGACATCATGCATTTTAAAAAATATATAATGTTTAAGTAACTTAGTTCCCATAGTTGAAAGATGTGTACATCTCATGACGCAGTATATACCTAGCTTTCTGAAGCATTGTAATTTATCATTATTGATGTGTAAGAGAACATTTTTGAAGATTGAGAATGGTTGGGTGAGTTGGCCATGCCCAGCATGGACATGTACGTATATTGTGGATGGGTGAGTTGGTCATGCCCAGCATAGACATGTAGGTATATTGTGGATGGGTGAGTTGGTCATGCCCAGCATAGACATGTAGGTATATTGTGGATGGGTGAGTTGGTCATCCCATGAATGGACATGTAGGTATATTGTGGATGGGTGAGTTGGTCATGCCCAGCATGGACATGTAGGTATATTGTGGATGGGTGAGTTGGTCATGCCCAGCATAGACATGTAGGTATATTGTGGATGGGTGAGTTGGTTATGCCATGAATGGACATGTAGGTATATTGTGGATGGGTGAGTTAGCCATGCCCAGCATGGACATGTTGGTATATTGCAGTGCCGCTCTCTCAATATGTTTTTGTGTATTGGAAGGCTCTGGTTTGCCACTGGAGTTACAGATGAGTGGGTGACACTTGGATCTGCCTAGCATGGGCCAGTAAGGCTGCTCTAGTGATTCCTCTAGTGGCTGCTCTAGTGTTTCTCTACTGTTATGTGCTTCACCACAGGGATCATGCTTTATAGATTTCTACTCTTTAAAAATATTACCCATGAATAAGTCCACTTTTTTCAAAAAGAATTGGGCTTGAAACTTTGCCCTATACTCAAGTATATACCATGAATGTTACATGGGTGGGTTAATAGCTTGTTTATTATCTGTGTGGAAAAGCAATCAGTTAGTCTTAAGATAGGCTTAAGTTTGCCCAAAAACCCTTTCTCCTGTATACTACATTACCAAAGTTTAAAAGAGAAACTTTTCTTTTTCTTTTTTGGCCACCCTACCTCAGTGGAATACGGCCGGTTTGTTGAAAGAAGTACGTAGTAGTTTGCCCGAAATACTCTGTATACTGAGTGGCTTTCTGCATGCACACCTAAATGTCACCCATCTCTACAAACTTTGTATCATGCTGAAATAAATAATCTGTATAATTATGCAGAGCATTTTTGTGGAAACTTAAAATAGGAGTAAAATTAATAAATATATTTGTTCAGTTTAATATATCAGTTTGACATTTAAGATGGTGAGTTATGACAGTAGGTTGTGAGTTATGGTAGTAGGTTGGTAGACAGCAACCACCCAGGGAGGTACTACGGTCCTGCCAAGTGAGTGTAAAACGAAAGCCTGTAATTGTTTTACTTGATGGTGGGATTGCTGATGTCTTTTCTGTCTCATAAACATGCAAGACTTCAGGTACGTCTTGCTACTTCTACTTACACTTTGGTCACACTACACATGCATATACAGGTCTCCCTCAACATTCATGTTTTCAACTTTCACGGGCTTCACACATTCGCGAATTCCCAACTGCCAAATTCCCAGCCACCAAATTCCCAGCCGCCAAATCATATTTAAGTTTCCCGCCACCTGCGAGTCCCTACTACCCTCCCTCCGACCCCCGCAACTGTCAGCCAGCCCTCCCACCACTCAGTGTGGCGAGTGTTTTGTTTGTTCATTATTTGCTATTAAACTACAGTATAAATAATGTAAACCCATTCATGACTGCATATTGGAATGGCTATTCGGACAGGTATTAGATGGTGACATCATGTATTTACTCTTGAACACTGCAAAGAATTAAACATTTCTGCTACAGCTAATAATAACAATAGTAATAATAATAATAATAATAATAATAATAATTAATAATAATAATAATAATAAATATGATATAATTGAAGAAGGAAATTGTACAAAAATACGAGGGAGTGGTTGACACATCGTCAGTGTGACTTTGTTTATGCTGGAGTGAACATTAGTCTCTGTGCTCTTCCAAACATTTCACAATAATTCAGCGGTTGAGGCAGTGGTATTTAATAACATATATGTTATAAATAATAATAGTACATGTTATTATTAATAACATGTATTATTATTAACATGTATGTATTTAATAACATGTATGTTATAAATAATAATAGTACATATTATTAATAACATGTATTATTATTAACATGTATGTTATTAAATACCATTGCCTCAATCACTGCCTCTACCACTCCAGTCACACTCAATCTACAAGCACCAAACACAATGAATTATTGTGAAATGTTTGGAAGAGCACAGAGACTAATGTTCACTCCAGCATAAACAAAGTCACACTGACGATGTGTCAACCACTCCCTCGTATTTTTGTACAATTTCCTTCTTCAATTATATCATATTTATTATTATTATTATTATTATTATTATTATTATTATTACTATTGTTATTATTAGCAATAGCAGAAATGTTCGATTCTTTCCTATGTTCAAGAGTAAACACATGATGTCACCGTCTAATACCTTTTCTAATAGCCATTCCAATATGCAGTCATGAATGGGTTTACATTATTTATTCTGTAGTTTAATAGCAAATAATGAACAAACAAAACACTCGCCACACTGAGTGGTGGGAGGGCTGGCTGCCAGTTGCGGGGGTCGGAGGGAGGGTAGTAGGGACTCGCAGTGGTGGAGGCATTGGTGGAGTCTGTGGTATTTAATAACATACATGTTATTAACATACATGTTATTAAATACCATACGTTATTAAAGCATAACATGTATATATTTAGTACAATTTATGACGTTTTCATGTATTTTATGATTATTCATGGTTCAACAAGTTAAGGAAGCAGTATTGTAATATATTTCCCTACAATATATTGGGGCACCAAACATTCACGGTTTTTCAACATTCGCGAGGCTCTTGATCCCCTAACCCTCGCAAATGTTGAGGGAGACCTGTATATACACACAAGCATATATATACTAGTTCTTGTTCTTGTTTATTTCCTCTTATCTCCATGGAAAGTGGAACAGAATTCTTCTTCCGTAAGCCACGTGTGTTGTAAGAGGCAACTAAAATGCTGGGAGCCAGGGGCAGTAGTAGCCATTTCTCCTGTATACTTTACCAAAGTTAATAAGAGAAACTTTTGTTTTTCTTTTTTGGGCCACCCAGCTTCAGTGGGATACTGCCAGTTTGTTGAAAGAAGTTATGACAAGGGTAGAATAAAGTTTGTGTCAACAAGCATAAGAGTGACAAGTTAGCCAGAATAACAAGATAACTATAGAAAGATACACCCTTCAAGGGAAGTGGGAGAGTTGATTCAAACTGATTACAAATTATTTTGGTTGGTTTGGTTAGCATTGAGAGATGAGATCATTTTTAAGGCCCTTTATGTGCATTGCATTTCTGCATAGTGTGAGACTTGACATGAGGGATGTTGAAAAGTGCCTTGTGCCTTGTATTGTGACTGTGCATTCTGTTGCTGCTATCAAGGAGAAGTTTAAGTGGAGGGTTATATTGGAGTTTAATGTTCTGTATATATGGTAGGCACAATAATGTGTGTATGTCTCGTACATTTAGTAGGTTCAGGCTCTTGAAAAGTGGTGGGGTGTGCTGTCTGGCACAGGAGTTGGTAATCATCCACACAGCAGCTTTTTGTTGGTTTATTAAAGGTTCAAGGTGGTTGGCTGTGGTTGATCCCCAGGCGCAAATACCATAGGTGAGGTAAAGATATATTAAAGAGTGGTATAGGGTAAGGAGTGTCATTTGGGGCACATAGTACCGTGTTTTGGAAAGGATGCTTACTGATTTGGAAATTTTCTTAGATATATGCTGGATGTAGGAATGAAATTTAAGATTATAGTCATGGGGAAGATCTAGACATTTACCCTCAGTTTGTCTTGTAATGGGAGAACTCTTTATCGATATATGTATTAAGTTGGATATTTAAGGCTCTATATCCAAACAGCATGAAGTATATTTTGTCTATGTTGAGAGTTTGTTGGTCATCATCCAAGTATATATTTTTAGCAGCTTGTTGTTACAGTGTCTCTAAGTATAGCTGGGTTTGAGTGGGAGTAGACATAAGTAGTGTTGTCTGTGAATAGAACTGGTTTAAGGAGTTGAGATGCATTGGAGAGATCATTGATATAGATGAGAAAGAGGAGTGGGCCTAGGATGCTACCCTGGGGCACTCTGACAGCTAGAGGCTGGATAGTGGAATTGACTCCATTTGCGTGTACATACTGGTGTTTGTTGTTAAGATAAGATTTTAGGTAATCAAGGGAATATCCTCTGATACCATAATGGTTTAGTTTTAGGTGCAGGAGATTGTTGTCTTCTCCATGGTCTGGTCTCAGATCAGGCATCCTAGGTTGGAAAGGAAATAATACAGGATTGTCCACACACTCTGGCTGCTGCATTTGGAGTGGACATGTTAACATCTGTGCACCTCTGGCAAGACTGATAGTGTGAATGATGGTGAAGGTGTTTCTTTTTCGGGTCACCTTGTTTTGGTAGGAGACAGCCAGCGTGTTAAAAAAAAATATTAACATCGTACACTATATTGGTATTTCCATATGCAGCTGGAATAGATAACAAGTATGTAGATCAGACTGCTAATTTGGACTAGTTTAATATTTGGTTAAGGATGTTTAGTTTTTTCTTGAACTAGTTATTTGCATCATGCCAGGAGGGGAAGGTGCCACAGTTACTAGCAACCCTGACCATGAAAATACGGATGCCTCAACTGTTGATGCCCCAGTAAACTGCATTGATAACTTGTCTACTACTACTATTACTGCTGCTACTACCACCACCACCACTGATGCTACTACTACTGCTGCCGCCACTACAGATGAGCTTGCTACTCCCAGCACAAGCACTGGAAGCACTGAAGTTTCCCAGACATCGAGGCGCTCCCGGAGGATCTTAATTAGGAGTGATAAGAGCAATACTGCAGCAGGTAAGAATTAACCGTAAGAGTCATCACATTTCTCTCAGAATCAAAATTAACATCAATGTATTTTACCCATGTAGAGAGAATGGAGCGAAACAGAGTGACTTCAAGAGTGTATCAGTCTGTAGTGGAAGGAAGGCGGGGTAGGGGTCGGCCTAGGAAAGGTTGGAGGGAGGGGGTAAAGGAGGTTTTGTGTGCGAGGGGCTTGGACTTCCAGCGGGCATGCGTGAGTGTGTTTGATAGGAGTGAATGGAGACAAATGGTTTTTAATACTTGACGTGCTGTTGGAGTGTGAGCAAAGTAACATTTATGAAGGGGTTCAGGGAAACCAGCAGGCCGGACTTGAGTCCTGGAGATGGGAAGTACAGTGCCTGCACTCTGAAGGAAGGATGTTAATGTTGCAGTTTAAAAACTGTAGTGTAAAGCACCCTTCTGGCAAGACAGTGATGGAGTGAATGATGGTGAAAGTTTTTCTTTTTCGGGCCACCCTGCCTTGGTGGGAATCGGCCAGTGTGATAATAATAATAATAATAATAGTATTTTACCCAGCATTTTTGTGCATAGTACCAGTAGTGAGAAAATAAACTATTGGTTCTTGAACTATGTTCTATTAAATAGCATTGATTATCATAAAAGAAATGGCTACGATCTTCTGTATATAGTGAAAAGAAATTGCAATTTTGAACAGATTACAGTAGTTACCGCTATTATTATGATTTTTTGGGGAGAAACTACATTAATACTCTATAAAACATTAATGTGTCATCATCTATATTTCATTCAGAGTTAATAAAGGTGGAGATAAAATATGTACTGCTGTATTTCTTGTATTGATGGAAAGACAAGCAAAAGTTTTCATTACCCTGTTATATTGTACTAAACCTACTGACAATGAATCAAGTAGAGGTACATTTAGTGACACAGGGTAATAGAAAGTGGTATTGTCTTTTGATGTATGCCATAGACATATTATGCTCTATGTAGTGATGGGTCAGTCGACGTCGGCTTTCCACCAGCTGAATAGTTCACCTTCATTGTACTAAACTTGAGAGCAGTTGGCTCTTAAAAACATTAATATATCTTGGATGATGATTATTACGTTGCCTATATAATCCCCATGGGTTTAGTGCTTCCCCATGATTAATAGTGATAATGCATTAATTTGGAAACAGCTTCTGCTACAGTGTCAGGCCCTATTGATGTAAAATCTAACTAGAAATTCAACTTTGATAACATTTTTGTGTATTCTATATGTGGATACTAGAAAGAATAAGAATGGCACAATACTATGACCGGAACAATACGTAAATAGCCCTCACATAGGAGAAGGAAACTTATGACGATGTTTTGGTCTGACTTGGACCATAAACTAGTCCACACTGTGTGGCTAGTTAATGGTCCAATTCAGTCCAAAATATCATCATAAGTTTTTCTCCTGTGTGTGGGCTATTTGTGAATACAGTTGACCCTTGAATTTCATCATCCCTTTCTGAAAGCAAAACTGTAGTTATTCTCTATAAAATATATTTTTTGTTAATATTTTTGGGTGTCTGGAATGGATTAATTGGCTTTACATTATTTCTTATGGGAATTTTTTTTTTTTTTCCCCAACAAGTCGGCCGTCTCCCACCGAGGCAGGGTGACCCAAAAAAAGAAAGAAAATCCCCAAAAAGAAAATACTTTCATCTTCATTCAACACTTTCACCACACTCACACATTATCACTGTTTTTGCAGAGGTGCTCAGAATACAACAGTTTAGAAGCATATACGTATAAAGATACACAACATATCCCTCCAAACTGCCAATATCCCAAACCCCTCCTTTAAAGTGCAGGCATTGTACTTCCCATTTCCAGGACTCAAGCCCGACTATATGAAAATAACCGGTTTCCCTGAATCCCTTCACTAAATATTACCCTGCTCACACTCCAACAGATCGTCAGGTCCCAAGTATCATTCGTCTCCATTCACTCCTATCTAACACGCTCATGCACGCTTGCTGGAAGTCCAAGCCCCTTGCCCACAAAACCTCCTTTACCCCCTCTTTCCAACCCTTTTGAGGACGACCCCTACCCCTCCTTCCTTTCCCTATAGATTTATATGCTTTCCATGTCATTCTACTTTGATCCATTCTCTCTAAATGACCAAACCACCTCAACAACCCCTCTTCTGCCCTCTGACTAATGCTTTTATTAACTCCACACCTTCTCCTAATTTCCACACTCCGAATTTTCTGCATAATATTTACACCACACATTGCCCTTAGACAGGACATCTCCACTGCCTCCAACCGTCTCCTCTCTGCTGCATTTACCACCCAAGCTTCACATCCATATAAGAGTGTTGGTACTACTATACTTTCATACATTCCCTTCTTTGCCTCTATGGATAACGTTTTTTGACTAAACATATACCTCAACGCACCACTCACCTTTTTTCCCTCATCAATTCTATGATTAACCTCATCCTTCATAAACCCATCCGCCGACACGTCAACTCCCAAGTATCTGAAAACATTCACTTCTTCCATACTCCTCCTCCCCAATTTGATATCCAATTTTTCCTTATCTAAATCATTTGATACCCTCATCACCTTACTCTTTTCTATGTTCACTTTCAACTTTCTACCTTTACACACATTCTCAAACTCATCCACTAACCTTTGCAATTTTTCTTTAGAATCTCCCATAAGCACAGTATCATCAGCAAAAAGTAACTGTGTCAGTTCCCATTTTGAATTTGATTCCCCATAATTTAATCCCACCCCTCTCCCAAACACCCTAGCATTTACTTCTTTTACAACCCCATCTATAAATATATTAAACAACCATGGTGACATTACACATCCCTGTCTAAGACCTACTTTCACCGGGAAGTAATCTCCCTCTCTTCTACATACCCTAACCTGAGCCTCACTATCCTCATAAAAGCTCTTTACAGCATTTAGTAACTTACCACCTATTCCATATACTTGCAACATCTGCCACATTGCTCCTCTATCCACTCTATCATATGCCTTTTCTAAATCCATAAATGCAATAAAAACTTCCCTACCTTTATCTAAATACTGTTCACATATATGCTTCAATGTAAACACTTGATCTACACATCCCCTACCCACTCTGAAGCCTCCCTGCTCATCCGCAATCCTACATTCTGTCTTACCTCTAATTCTTTCAATTATAACCCTACCGTATACTTTTCCTGGTATACTCAGTAAACTTATTCCTCTATAATTTTTACAATCTCTTTTGTCCCCTTTCCCTTTATATAAAGGGACTATACATGCTCTCTGCCAATCCCTAGGTACCTTCCCCTCTTTCATACATTTATTAAACAAAAGTACCAACCACTCCAACACTATATCCCCCCCTGCTTTTAACATTTCTGTCATGATCCCATCAGTTCCAGCTGCTTTACCCCCTTTCATTCTACGTAATGCCTCACGTACCTCCCCCCCACTTACATTCTGTTCTTCTTCACTCCTAAAAGATGGTATACCTCCCTGGCCAGTGCATGAAATTACCGCCTCCCTTTCTTCCTCAACCTTTAAAAGTTCCTCAAAATATTCTCGCCATCTACCTAATACCTCCCTCTCCCCATCTACTAACTCCCCTACTCTGTTTTTAACTGACAAATCCATACTTTCCCTAGGCTTTCTTAACTTGTTTAACTCGCTCCAAAATTTTTTCTTATTTTCATTAAAATTTCTTGACAGTGCCTCTCCCACTCTTTCATCTGCTCTCCTTTTGCACTCTCTCACCACTCTCTTCACCTTTCTTTTACTCTCCATATACTCTGCTCTTCTTATAACACTTCTGCTTTGTAAAAACCTCTCATAAGCTACCTTTTTCTCTTTTATTACACCCTTTACTTCATCATTCCACCAATCACTCCTCTTTCCTCCTGCCCCCACCCTCCTATAACCACAAACTTCTGCCCCACATTCTAATACTGCATTTTTAAAACTATTCCAACCCTCTTCAACCCCCCCCCACTACTCATCTTTGCACTAGCCCACCTTTCTGCCAATAGTCGCTTATATCTCGCCCGAACTTCCTCCTCCCTTAGTTTATACACTTTCACCTCCCTCTTACTTGTTGTTGCCACCTTCCTCTTTTCCCATCTACCTCTTACTCTAACTGTAGCTACAACTAAATAATGATCCGATATATCAGTTGCCCCTCTATAAACATGTACATCCTGGAGCCTACCCATCAACCTTTTATCCACCAATACATAATCTAACAAACTACTTTCATTATCTGGAGAGTTTATCTGGAGAGAGTTCCGGGGGTCAACGCCCCCGCGGCCCGGTCTGTGACCAGGCCTCCTTAGGTCAGTGTCCCAGGATGCGACCCACACCAGTCGACTAACACCCAGGTACCCATTTTACTGATGGGGAACATAGACAACAGGTGGAAAGAAACACGTCCAATGTTTCTACTCTGGCTGGGAATCGAACCCAGGCCCTCACCGTGTGAAGCGAGAGCGTTAACCACCAGGCCACCAGAGCCACCATTACGTGCTACATCATACCTTGTATATTTATTTATCCTCTTTTTCATAAAATATGTATTACTTATTACCAAATTTCTTTCTACACATAGCTCAATTAAAGGCTCCCTATTTACATTTACCCCTGGCACCCCAAATTTACCTACTACTCCCTCCATAACATTTTTACCCACTTTAGCATTGAAATCCCCAACCACCATTACTCTCACACTTGATTCAAAACTCCCCATGCATTTACTCAACATTTCCCAGAATCTCTCTCTCCTCTACACTTCTCTCTTCTCCAGGTGCATACACGCTCATTATAACCCACTTTTCACATCCAATCTTTATTTTACTCCACATAATCCTTGAATTTATACATTTGTAGTCCCTCTTTTCCTGCCATAGCTTATCCTGCAACATTATTGCTACTCCTTCTTTAGCTCTAACTCGATTTGAAACCCCCGACCTAATCCCATTTATTCCTCTCCATTGAAACTCTCCCATCCCCTTCAGCTTTGTTTCACTTAAAGCCAGGACATCCAGTTTCTTCTCATTCATAACATCCACAATCATCTCTTTCTTATCATTTGCACAACATCCACGCACATTCAGACTTTCCCACTTTGACAATTTTCTTCTTCTTATTCTTTTTAGTAATCTTTACAGGAAAAGGGGTTACTAGCCCATTGTTCCCAGCATTTTAGTTGACTTTTACAACACGCATGGCTTACGGAGGAAAGATTCTTATTCCACTTCCCCATGGATATAAAAGGAAAAGTAATAAGACCAAGAACTATTAAGATAAAATCAAAGAAAACTCAGATGAGTGTGTATAAATAAACGTGTACATGTATGTGTAGTGTGACCTAAGTGTAAGTAGAAGTAGCAAGACATGCCTGTAATCTTGCATATTTATGAGACAGACAAAAGACACCAGCAAATCCTACCATCATGTAAAACAATTACAAGCTTTCGTTTTACACTCACTTGGCAGGACGGTAGTACCTCCCTGGGTGGTTGCTGTCTACCAACCTACAACAAATACATTTTATAGAGAATACAAAAAAAGGGATGATAAAATTCGAGGGTCCACTGTACTAGCTTAAAATTGTTATTCTTGTCTTGTTCTTACAGTGAAAGTCTTTTGTAAATTCTGTAAACTTAAGGAGTAAGAGGTTTGCTAGGATGTTCAAACTGATTTATGAAGACTATAATAATTTCAGTGAAGAAATGTTTCTCCAGCCTGTGTTCTTCAGTCCAATATAGAGAAGAACAATGGAGGAAGAGGAGTTTGAGGGACTGATTACCTCAAAATCCTCCTGGAAGAAGAGGAGGAGTTTGAAGGACCGATTACCTCAAACTGCTACTCCTCTTCCACCATTCTTCTCTATATTGGAATGATGAAGCCACTGGCTGGCAAAATGTTTCCTCAGTAAAGATTCGCAAATGTTGCACAAGTGTCTCATTCTTCAGCTGGGAAGTTGACATAAAAAAAAAAAGGTATAAAAAAATTGATCATTCCTTTATATCTGCATCTCTTGCTCCTTCTGTATCTCTTTAATATTCTTGTATACCCGTACCTCACTTGTCCTCAGTCATTTTTTAGCATCTTGTTAGTATTCTTATTCATCTTCTCATTGTCTCTTTAGTTTCATTTTCCTACATCTCCATTCTCACTATACTTTCCTCTTATGATCAGTGTCTTTCCATTTTATCCATTCCACTTCTTTCATTATCTTGCTTACCTATGTTTCCATTCCTGTTTCACACTTAAGTGATGTACAGGTACATATGTATTCATATGTACCTCTGTATCTTTAACATCTGCCTAAAACTTGACACTCTCTCTCTCTCTCTCTCTCTCTCTTAATATTAATCTCATGACACAACTGTATTCTAATAATATTTTTGGGAATCAGCACAGGCTGAAGGAGATAAATCTGTGCGTCACATTCACTCTTTCTTGGCCATGCGCAAGAGAAAATACCGACGCGATGAAGACGTCTCTAAAGAAATGGAGAAAACAATCCAACATCATCATAATGTGTAAGTACAGTGTAATAATGTGTATGTACAATATAATGTGTAAGTTGACTATCATTATTAATTTATTCTCACTCTTAGCAAATACAGTAGTAGTAATTGCTTTGCAATAGTTAGTGTTGCTTATTATTCATGGGGCCAGACTCATGCTTTAAATGATGGGATATTAGAGACTAGGTTATGGATTTAGGATGGAGGATCAAGCCTGCACCACTCCTTGCCTCATGAACTGCAGTCTGGATATTTAAAGTCAAATAATCAAGTGTCCAGCACACTGGCTACTACTGATTACTGTTTACCACAGTTGAGGCTTGATGCTGGTGAAGGCTTCTTGTTCCAAGGAAATGGAACAACCCTCACCTTCTTTGACTTGTATATAATTACAGTACCTCCCACTCTGCTGTATCAGAAATCATATCAAATCAAAATTTTTATTTCTTTTTATAGTATACAATGTGTAGTTTACATGTAGTAAAATAGATACTGAAAGAAGGCCACTAATATGAGTGAGCATTTCATTAAGATTCATTGTATAAATTCTGATGCAAGTCTCATCAGTATAAGTTGAGGTTGTTCTTGTTCAAGTTAATCTTAACTCATTTTCATAATTTTTTGAGATTTTCTTGATACTTGCCTGACCAACTAAGCCATTGTCCCCTTAAGTGTTTAAGCCTTTTCTTATACAAAGGTCCTGAAGATTGACAAAGATGTTTTGCATTAGTTTTGGCCTTTTATGTTAAGTTGACATTAAATTAATGATGCATTGTGAATATATGCAATTTTGATAGACATTGTATTTTCTCCCTATTTTACCAAAGACTATGAGAAATCATTATATCTAGGCAATTGGCTGATTTACTAAGGTTTTTTCATATTCCAGCACTGACTATGAGGAAATCAATGTGGCCGTGCGACCGTGGGTCCGTCTGAATGGGACGCTGAACAGGCGCGTCCTAGACCGCCTCTTGGGTGCTGTTCTCAGCTTGGTCATGGAACGGCCAGGGATCAGTGGGAGAGACGTTGTGTGTCGCTTTTCCCCCGCCTTACAGCCCGCCCACACACACGACTTGCTGGATACGTTGGTTTACTTGCAGTGCATTGTGAAGGAGGAACTTGTACCCTCTCACAAACCTTCTCTCTTCTCTGACACCGTCGATTACATTTTGGGTAAGATTTAGCATTTATTTAGTAGATGAAGTATGGTATGGCCATCAGATGTTAAAAAGACACACAGCAAAAGACCTTTATTAATATGATGTTTCACTTAGTGAAGTTGTGAAACATTGACTGGTATTACAGGTCACCTGTTTATCCTGACCTGGCTTACAGGTCAGTCAAATCTGTCAATATGATAGAAAGTTACTCATGTGCAGAGTGAACTTTCATTCATAGATTGTAAAATTAAAAGGAGAAACTTTCATGTTTCCTTTTAGGCCACCCTGCCTCGGTGGGATACGGCCGGTGTGTTAAAAGAAGAAAGTATTACTCTAAGCACCGCTTTATCAAGGTCTGTTTAGAGAGTGTGCATGCATGTACTCACATACTTATGGTTACAGAAAGAACCACAAGACACAATACCACGACTGGAACAATGCACAAATAACCCGCATGTAAGAGAGAGAAGTTTATGACAATGTTTCAGCCTGACTTCATGTGTTAGTGTAACTTGTAAATGGTCCATGTCAGACCAGAATGTCACCTTAAGCTTCTCTCTCCTATGTGGGGTTTATTTTTGTATTTGTGGTTACAGGTTCATTACATTCATGGAAATGTGGAATCTCGGCTAACCTCTGGATGTAAAATCTAATAACTTGCTATTAGAATTATTACTGGATTAGCTGTTCACGGGTAATCTGCACTTAGGGAAAGAAACTTGAAGATATTTCAGTCTTTGACATGATGATGGTTTAGGATGGACAGAAACATCATCGTAAGGCCCCTCTCACAAGTACTGGTTATTTATGAAGTGTTCTAGCCTTGGCATTATGACTTTTATTCTTTAATAGCTATTTATTAAAACACTAGAAGTTTTCTATCGAATAAGATTCTGTTAATTCCTCTTTTTTGTATCTTTTCTTTAGTTCAAGCTGAAATCCACGACTATGATGAGGATTTGCTGTACGAACCCACCGTGGATGCTGTGCTGAAGCTAGCAGTGTTCATTGGAGATAAGAAGTATTCCCAGGATTTTCTATCAGGAGACAGATGATGATGATTTTTTTTTTTTCATTATTCTGTAATATAATGTTATGCAATACTGCTTGCTTGATTTTACCTTACTGCTACAATGTCATTAGTCATGATGCTCATTATTTAATGTTTCATGCTAATGTTTCTTGAAGCGTAGAAAGGGTGGCATTAGATTATAATAAACAAGGACATTCTTATTGATAATATGATGGACATTTCTTGCAGCAAAAAAAAAAAATTGTATATCAGTTATGGAAAAACCACTTAGACAAATTTTCTTTATATTTCAGTAATGATTTTTGATCTCAACATGAAAAGGGTATTTATTTAATTTTTTTTTTTTTTTCAAAATATAAATGGCGTTGCTTATTAATCTTGAAAGGACTTTCTCCTGAATTGTAAATGTTCATTATTTAGTCTTGTTTTACACACAAATACGTAAACATGGAAACATTTTCATGTATGTCGATGGAATCAAGAGATGATGTTTACTTCTTGTATCTGTTAATTTGATTCATGATCGATTCAGTCACTGGAGGGGTAATAAAGAATATTAATTAAGAGTTGGCTTACTGGCAGGTGTTTGAACTGAAATATAGAGGAGTGTTTGAGAATATGAGTCTGGTTTTAATGCTTCAAACATTTAGCTCAAATAATTATTCGAATACTGATAGTATAAAGGTTTCAATTCTTCGTAAGAAGGCTATAAATGTTTGTAAACTAGGAATCACATTCAGGAAGATACTTAGAATTAAAAAATGAATCGTACTTATATATATATACGTATATGCAATTTTTTTTTTTTTTCTCCAACAAGTCGGCCGTCTCCCACCGAGGCAGGGTGACCCAAAAAGAAAGAAAATCCCCAAAAAGAAAATACTGTCATCATCATTCAACACTTTCACCTCACTCACACATTATCACTGTTTTTGCAGAGGTGCTCAGAATACAACAGCTTCGAAGATGCTCAGAATTAAAAAAAATGAATCTTACTTATACATGTATATATACGTATATGCAAATATAATTATAAATTTGGTGCTTCTCAAAATGACGTTGTTATCTGATGTTATTTAAACAAAAAATATATGGTAGTATCTTTTAGCCGAGTCTGCACCAACCAACTCTCTCTCTTCCACCGCTGTTATATCATTTACACACGTGTGTCAGAGTACTGATGGTATACACTACTAATGCACTTATTAATAAAACACAAGTGCAAAACTTGGGTTTCTTTATTGTAAAAATGTGTTCAGTCAAATTGTTGTGGTGTTCTTTGAGAAGAGGGAAGGTAGCAGTGACCATAACAGAGGAGGCTGTTGTGTTAGTATATTGTTGCACAAAGATGGAGCCCAGCGCTATGTCCATCTGCCATTTGGTCTGGGTTCTAACTGAGACCTGCAGCCTAGCATATGCTGTTCAAAAGGAATGCTCTCATGACACTAGCATAATGTACAGAGGGATGCTTTGTATAATGGTCCATAATATATATATATACCACACAAGTATTGCACCACTGACAAAATAGGAGGCAAGTACTCTTTCTGTATTCAACTGAAGAAGCTTCCTGTACAGGTGTAACATCACAGCAGTAAAAAAGATCCATAGTACAGGTGGGGCTTAAACTCACGGCAAGTGGTTTGTTTGCAGCCGCATCATTACGATTTCATGAGGCAGCAGTGTTACACATGTTTTATTCATCATCTTACCATCAGCTTCTCTAAACCACTCACATACAACCTTAACTGACATTAAATTCAGAGCTGGATATTGTCTTTGCTCTACAGCCTTCTCTAATGCTATATCTGAACAGAATTTGTACAAAGAACAAAAAGACACAATACTGTGGCTGGAACATATACAAATAATCTGCACATAGGAAAGAGAAGCTTACAAATTTATATAATTGTAACCTAGACAACAATAATATATGCAGTTGATGCACCAATGTTGTACTCTCCCATGATAGTCTTACACATATCTTTATTTTTATTTTATTATCACACCGGCCGATTCCCACCAAGGCAGGGTGGCCCGAAAAAGAAAGACTTTCACCATCATTCACTCCATCACTGTCTTGCCAGAAGGGTGCTTTACACTACAGTTTTTAAACTGCAACATTAACACCCCTCCTTCAGAGTGCAGGCACTGTACTTCCCATCTCCAGGACTCAAGTCCGGCCTGCCGGTTTCCCTGAATCCCTTCATAAATGTTACTTTGCTCACACTCCAACAGCACGTCAAGTATTAAAAACCATTTGTCTCCATTCACTCCTATCAAACACGCTCACGCATGCCTGCTGGAAGTCCAAGCCCCTCGCACACAAAACCTCCTTTACCCCCTCCCTCCAACCCTTCCTAGGCCGACCCCTACCCCGCCTTCCTTCCACTACAGACTGATACACTCTTGAAGTCATTCTGTTTCGCTCCATTCTCTCTACATGTCCGAACCACCTCAACAACCCTTCCTCAGCCCTCTGGACAACAGTTTTGGTAATCCCGCACCTCCTCCTAACTTCCAAACTACGAATTCTCTGCATTATATTCACACCACACATTGCCCTCAGACATGACATCTCCACTGCCTCCAGCCTTCTCCTCGCTGCAACATTCATCACCCATGCTTCACACCCATATAAGAGCGTTGGTAAAACTATACTCTCATACATTCCCCTCTTTGCCTCCAAGGACAAAGTTCTTTGTCTCCACAGACTCCTAAGTGCACCACTCACTCTTTTTCCCTCATCAATTCTATGATTCACCTCATCTTTCATAGACCCATCCGCTGACACGTCCACTCCCAAATATCTGAATACGTTCACCTCCTCCATACTCTCTCCCTCCAATCTGATATTCAATCTTTCATCACCTAATCTTTTTGTTATCCTCATAACCTTACTCTTTCCTGTATTCACCTTTAATTTTCTTCTTTTGCACACCCTACCAAATTCATCCACCAATCTCTGCAACTTCTCTTCAGAATCTCCCAAGAGCACAGTGTCATCAGCAAAGAGCAGCTGTGACAACTCCCACTTTGTGTGTGATTCTTTATCTTTTAACTCCACGCCTCTTGCCAAGACCCTCGCATTTACTTCTCTTACAACCCCATCTATAAATATATTAAACAACCACGGTGACATCACACATCCTTGTCTAAGGCCTACTTTTACTGGGAAAAAATTTCCCTCTTTCCTACATACTCTAACTTGAGCCTCACTATCCTCGTAAAAACTCTTCACTGCTTTCAGTAACCTACCTCCTACACCATACACTTGCAACATCTGCCACATTGCCCCCCTATCCACCCTGTCATACGCCTTTTCCAAATCCATAAATGCCACAAAGACCTCTTTAGCCTTATCTAAATACTGTTCACTTATATGTTTCACTGTAAACACCTGGTCCACACACCCCCTACCTTTCCTAAAGCCTCCTTGTTCATCTGCTATCCTATTCTCCGTCTTACTCTTAATTCTTTCAATTATAACTCTACCATACACTTTACCAGGTACACTCAACAGACTTATCCCCCTATAATTTTTGCACTCTCTTTTATCCCCTTTGCCTTTATACAAAGGAACTATGCATGCTCTCTGCCAATCCCTAGGTACCTTACCCTCTTCCATACATTTATTAAATAATTGCACCAACCACTCCAAAACTATATCCCCACCTGCTTTTAACATTTCTATCTTTATCCCATCAATCCCGGCTGCCTTACCCCCTTTCATTTTACCTACTGCCTCACGAACTTCCCCCACACTCACAACTGGCTCTTCCTCACTCCTACAAGATGTTATTCCTCCTTGCCCTATACACGAAATCACAGCTTCCCTATCTTCATCAACATTTAACAATTCCTCAAAATATTCCTTCCATCTTCCCAATACCTCTAACTCTCCATTTAATAACTCTCCTCTCCTATTTTTAACTGACAAATCCATTTGTTCTCTAGGCTTTCTTAACTTGTTAATCTCACTCCAAAACTTTTTCTTATTTTCAACAAAATTTGTTGATAACATCTCACCCACTCTCTCATTTGCTCTCTTTTTACATTGCTTCACCACTCTCTTAACTTCTCTCTTTTTCTCCATATACTCCTCCCTCCTTGCATCACTTCTACTTTGTAAAAACTTCTCATACGCTAACTTTTTCTCCCTTACTACTCTCTTCACATCATCATTCCACCAATCGCTCCTCTTCCCTCCTGCACCCACTTTCCTGTAACCACAAACTTCTGCTGAACACTCTAACACTACATTTTTAAACCTACCCCATACCTCTTCGACCCCATTGCCTATGCTCTCATTAGCCCATCTATCCTCCAATAGCTGTTTATATCTTACCCTAACTGCCTCCTCTTTTAGTTTATAAACCTTCACCTCTCTCTTCCCTGATGCTTCTATTCTCCTTGTATCCCATCTACCTTTTACTCTCAGTGTAGCTACAACTAGAAAGTGATCTGATATATCTGTGGCCCCTCTATAAACATGTACATCCTGAAGTCTACTCAACAGTCTTTTATCTACCAATACATAATCCAACAAACTACTGTCATTTCGCCCTACATCATATCGTGTATACTTATTTATCCTCTTTTTCTTAAAATATGTATTACCTATAACTAAACCCCTTTCTATACAAAGTTCAATCAAAGGGCTCCCATTATCATTTACACCTGGCACCCCAAACTTACCTACCACACCCTCTCTAAAAGTTTCTCCTACTTTAGCATTCAAGTCCCCTACCACAATTACTCTCTCACTTGGTTCAAAGGCTCCTATGCATTCACTTAACATCTCCCAAAATCTCTCTCTCTCCTCTGCATTCCTCTCTTCTCCAGGTGCATACACGCTTATTATGACCCACTTCTCGCATCCAACCTTTACTTTAATCCACATAATTCTTGAATTTACACATTCATATTCTCTTTTCTCCTTCCATAACTGATCATTTAACATTACTGCTACCCCTTCCTTTGCTCTAACTCTCTCAGATACTCCAGATTTAATCCCATTTATTTCCCCCAACTGAAACTCTCCTACCCCCTTCAGCTTTGTTTCGCTTAGGGCCAGGACATCCAACTTCTTTCCATTCATAACATCAGCAATCATCTGTTTCTTGTCATCCGCACTACATCCACGCACATTTAAGCAACCCAGTTTTATAAAGTTTTTCTTCTTCTCTTTTTTAGTAATTGTATACAGGAGAAGGGGTTACTAGCCCATTGCTCCCGGCATTTTAGTCGCCTCATACGACACGCATGGCTTACGGAGGAAAGATTCTTTTCCACTTCCCCATGGACAATAGAAGAAATAAAAAAGAACAAGAGCTATTTAGAAAAAGGAGAAAAACCTAGATGTATGTATATATATATATGCATGTGCGTGTCTGTGAAGTGTGACCAAAGTGTAAGTAGGAGTAGCAAGATATCCCTGTTATCTTAGCGTGTTTATGAGACAGAAAAAGAAACCAGCAATCCTACCATCATGCAAAACAGTTACAGGTTTTTGTTTCACAGTCATCTGGCAGGACGGTAGTACTTCCCTGGGTGGTTGCTGTCTACCAACCTACTACCTATACCTACTACACATATCTTCACATGCATTAATGTGCAATAAGATAATGTGTGAGATCACAAAAAAGCTTGGAATAATACTTCTTTTCACTATGATTATAATGCATTGCATTTATTATGTCCACTTACTATTTATCAAACTTTGCATTATCCTGTGGAGAAGCCTTTCTGAGGTTATAATATGGCAAATTATTATTATTATTACTGTTTATGGGGAGGTGCTAAATTTGTAGGTGTCAGTGTCTAGGGAATGGAAGGCAGTCAAGTTTGAGTCAAGGAATTGGAGGGTAGCTCAGTTTCCCTGGTTCAAGAGCCCTTGGTCGACGTCAAGGCACCTACATAGAAGGGACGGTGGTAAAGAATGAGTTAAAATGCACGATGTGGACAAAGGCACATGTATGTTGAATGTGTCGCATTTGTACATTGTTTAGCTCGAGAACATTTTTCAAGTTAGAGCAAAACGTAAACCAAAGTATGGATTTTTTAAATTCTTATTGCCTTTGTCCATATATCTGTTTGTGGTTCACCCTCCAGCCAGATTAAAAGGTACAAAACAAGTCACAATAATAGCCAATGATGTGTTTGAGTGGCCTTCTCACAGTGATGCTCATATGAATTGCCCTCTCACTCCACTACTTACTGTGATGCTCGTAGAAGTAGCTCTCTCGCTCCACCACCACTTAGTATGATGCTCATACGAGTGGCTCTTACTGTGCCACTAAGTGTGATGCTGCTTGTGAGTGGCCCTCTCACCATGCTGCTCAGTGTGATGCTTGTATGAGTGGCCGTCTCACCATGGCATTGTTTATGAGTGACTGTGCTCCTGCCACATCACTGTGTCACTCTTGGATACAATACAACATACAGTAATCACACTCTTGAACTTAACACCAAATGATCCCTAAATTATCTACAACATAGTTTGAAAAGGACAGAGCATTTTAAGGTAAGCAGAATGAAATACAGTGGACCCCCGGTTTATGATATTATTTCATTCCAGAAGTATGTTCAGGTGCCAGTACTGACCGAATTTGTTCCCATAAGGAATATTGTGAATTAGAGTAGTCCATTTCAGACCCCCAAACACACACATACAAACGCACTTACATAAATACACTTACATAATTGGTCGCATTGGGAGCTGATCGTAAACCGGGGGTCCACTGTATTTTTCTTCAAAACCTTTTTTTTATCAACTCTGAGGCTATGGGTCCCCACAATTTATATTTCATCTGTATGATCCTTGTGGTTTAGCACTCAGTTATGATTAAAATAATTATATTTCACATGTAATATTTTTTTAACACACCGGCCATCTCCTACCGAGGTAGGGGACCTGAAAAAGAAGAAGCACTCTCACCATCACTCGCTCCACTGTCTTGCCAGAGGTGCAACAAAAATACAGTTCATGTCCCTCCAAACGTTTTACTAATAGAATTTCAATGTAAACAGAAATCCTCTAATCTCTAGGACTTTGCATTAATGAGATGCAACTGTTGCTAAATATTTATAAACACTGGTTTAGGAAATTACAATTTATTGTGTCATTAAGAATTTTCTGGGCAAAAATTGGTTAAAATCCTTTCCCCGTAAGCCATGCATAGCACTTGTAACTTACCAGGAATATTAAAAAAAAAGGAAATTTTGAAGTTGGGTTGTTTGAATGTACATATATATAATAGGTGGCTTGTAGCTTAAGTGGTGGCACATTTGGCTCACATATGAAGGGCCTGGGTTTGATCCTGGCACAGTTGGAAACTTTTGTTATACTACATGTATTTCCTTACAAATATTACTTCTGTTTACCTAGCAGTAAGTAGGTACCCTGGTGTTAGTTGCCTGTTGTGAGTTGCATCTTGTGGAAGTTGATTAAAGGCCCGCATTGGAAACAAGCCAGACATTGCCTCTGGGTTATCCTGGATTACTAATCATCTAGGTTAATAATCATAATAAATCTTTAATCAGTGTTTAGAAAGAAAATGGTGCATGTTTTGTTAGGGTCAAACTATATTTTTTTATTTTAATGGACTTTACTACATTATAAAGAATAAAAGTCAGTGTTGTGGCTGGAACAGTTAACCAAGACCTTAAAAAGGTCTCTGTCCTAGTCTTTCCAGGACAAACCTAAATGTGGCCTTAAGTTTCCTGGTGAAGACGTACAGTTTTGAAGAATCAAACTTTACAAACACAGAAGCTTTTTTTTTTTTTTTTAATTTATTACGGTGTAAATGTTTTAAATCTTGATAACAGTTTTTATTACTACCCTAAGATGTTTCTACCCTTACACTGCTGGCAACCTCACGTTTCCATCCTCATAATGCTAGTGGCAGTGGAACCTCGGTACGCAAACAGCTTCCTACTTGAACAATTCAGTATTCGAACACTTTGTTCGGTAAAAAAATCGCTTAGCACTCAACCAAACAAACATGACCTGCCAGAACTTCACTGTAAACTACGTATTTCGTGTTTCTTCACGAAATAAATAAGTCACCATGGGGGCCTAAGAAGATTAGTGATAACAGCCAACCAAAAAGAAAATTGGTTGGGAAAAATTTGTTTGATACTCAAACAGATTGGCACTCTAACAGCCTTCTGGAACGAATTAAGTTTGAGTACCAAGGTTCCACAATAATTCTAATGGCCACAACACATTTCCTCCTCTATAATATTTGTATCCCAAACATGTTTTCCTCTGTTGGAGTGGAAAATTTAGTTTTCTTTAGGTGGACATGTTAACACCTGTGGAAAGGGGCAAAATCGTTTCTCCAATGATTGACTAAATTAGAGCCTTCACTGTGTTCTTATTGCTTGAGAGTAAATATAGGAAGGCAGAAAATAATGAAATGTAAACAAGCTTCTATTGGCCAGAAAAGTAACGAGAAATAAACCCTCAGTGTGTCTGAGGTCATTATTTGAATAAACCCAATTTAAGGCAAACGAACATTGCTGGGCCATTGAGGTTTTCCTAGAGATAGTGGTGGTGTTTTGTTTATCAGGAAACTCTTTAATCATTTCATAATGTGCTAATTAGTCAGGTGATGGCCCACTCATTAATTTAACAACTGCCAAGCATCTGTAATTAAGCCCGCACTTGCATACTAATTTCATGTATGTACCAGTAGTTAAGCAGTTGTTTTGTTTACCAGTGCTGTTTACCAGTTGTTTTGTTTACCAGTGCTGTTTACCAGTTGTTTTGTTTACCAGTGCTGTTTTTGTTTACCAGTACTGTTTTTGTTTACCAGTGCTGTTTTTGTTTACCAGTGCTGTTTACCAGTTGTTTTGTTTACCAGTGCTGTTTTTGTTTACCAGTGCTGTTTTTGTTTACCAGTGCTGTTTTTGTTTACCAGTGCTGTTTTTGTTTACAAGTACTGTTTACCAGTACTGTTTTTGTTTACCAGTGCTGTTTTTGTTTACCAGTGCTGTTTTTGTTTACCAGTGCTGTTTTTGTTTACCAGTTGTTTTGTTTACCAGTACTGTTTACCAGTACTGTTTTTGTTTACCAGTGCTGTTTTTGTTTACCAGTGCTGTTTTTGTTTACCAGTACTGTTTACCAGTTGTTTTGTTTACCAGTACTGTTTACCAGTTGTTTTGTTTACCAGTACTGTTTACCAGTTGTTTTGTTTACCAGTACTGTTTACCAGTACTGTTTTTGTTTACCAGTGCTGTTTTTGTTTACCAGTGCTGTTTTTGTTTACCAGTACTGTTTACCAGTTGTTTTGTTTACCAGTACTGTTTACCAGTTGTTTTGTTTACCAGTACTGTTTACCAGTTGTTTTGTTTACCAGTACTGTTTACCAGTTGTTTTCTTTACCAGTGCTGTTTTTGTTTACCAGTGCTGTTTTTGTTTACCAGTACTGTTTTTGTTTACCAGTGCTGTTTTTGTTTACCAGTACTGTTTTTGTTTACCAGTACTGTTTTTGTTTACCAGTGCTGTTTTTGTTTACCAGTGCTGTTTTTGTTTACCAGTGCTGTTTTTGTTTACCAGTGCTGTTTTTGTTTACCAGTGCTGTTTTTGTTTACCAGTACTGTTTTTGTTTACCAGTGCTGTTTTTGTTTACCAGTGCTGTTTTTGTTTACCAGTACTGTTTTTGTTTACCAGTGCTGTTTTTGTTTACCAGTACTGTTTTTGTTTACCAGTGCTGTTTTTGTTTACCAGTGCTGTTTTTGTTTACCAGTGCTGTTTTTGTTTACCAGTGCTGTTTACCAGTTGTTTTGTTTACCAGTGCTGTTTTTGTTTACCAGTGCTGTTTACCAGTTGTTTTGTTTACCAGTGCTGTTTTCCACTACATTTAAAAACTTAGAATTTAATTTTAGAGTAAATCTCAGGTTAAGATATTTAGGAGAGAATGTGAACATTTTACACTAAAACCAATTTAGTGTGTTTATACACTAAACCATGTTTTTTTTTCATATAGGCCATCTACCACCCAGGTAGGGTCACCCAAAATAAAAGCGAATGTACAGTATTTCATTTTTTGGGGCCATGTTTCCTTGATGGGAGGTGGCAAATTATTATTTTTTTATTATCACACTGGCCGATTCCCGCCAAGGCAGGGTGGCCCGAAAAATAAAAACTTTCACCATCATTCACTCCATTACTGTCTTGCCAGGTGGCAAATGTGTTAAAAAAAATAATAAGAGTGCTGGGAAGAGGTGTCATCTTAAAAGATAATTTTGATATGTAGCGAGAGTTGTCAGTTGTTCTTTGCTGATGATGCAGTGTTTCTGGGCGATTAGAGTGGAGGGGGATTTGACATGTTTTATCATGTTGGCATGATATTTTTAGAAATTGATGAAAGCCAATTAGTTTTACTTGAGTTTTGAAGATGGGAATTACAGTGCATGCATTGTGAAAGTTGCTTGGGGGATATAGTGTCCTGGGGGTCACTGCATTGTGATAGCTATTAAGTGACTGATGGTAAGTGTATTTTCTTCTTTGGGCCACTTAACCTTAGTGGGAAATGTCAATATGTTAAAAAATTAAAACAATAATGCCTCTAATAATCATCCTGTGTGTGTGTGGTGTTGCAACATGGTCCTTTTTAAACAGGACTTCAAAAATACGATATGCAGATAACCCGGAGCTTTACTAGAGTTACTATAATTCAGGAAAGGTATGTAAGGAACATTTTTTCACCTGTTTTTACACACTAATGAAGCCATGGACTTTGCAGTGACTGATGATAGATAGTTCGTTATGTGATAGCTCATCATGTGAGTAATAAACTCTAGCATAAAGGCAATCTATGATCATTATTCTCTTCCTAATGTGCTTAAAGCCTTTTTTTTTTATCACCAGGGTCTCCTATGACTCACCTCATTGCACAGGTGCTTCTTGTTGACCCATACCCCATAAATTTAACTTTATGGCACCCTTTGCTCTCCCCCTTCCTCCCATCCTTTTAGTGCCTATGCTGATATAAGACTAGATCACGTAGCAGAGAACGCAAACACCAGGTGATCAGGTGAGCTGCTTGCCATCGTGTGTCATCCTTGTCCACCCTTTGAAGTTTCAATCATGAGTCGTCATGGTGGTCTGCCTCTGCGCTTGCTGTGTGTCCTCCTGGTTCACTTACTGGTGGCACACCCTGCTCTTGCTTCAGTCCTGAAAGAGAAGCTCAAGGTATGTTTTAAGTACATACCTATTTATGCACCTATTTTCAGTGTTCCACATTTTCTTTGGCTTCAGATGTAGTCATTGTTTATTATCTTCCATCTGCCAGCAGATGGAACAGTGGCTCAACTGAAAGCCAACGAAAACATGGAACACTTAAAAATAGGTGCTGTATATGCGGGGCCCTCCTGTACGTGTATTACAGTTTAGCATAAAATTGATACCTACTGTCACACCAGTATTCATCTCTGGTAATCCCTCCTGTTTTATGTTCACCTGTTGACTTCCTCTTTAACAGAATGCAGTTATATATACTATCAATATATCCTGTAAACTCATGTGCTATTTTGCATAAAGTATAGTACGTATATGTACATATATACTAATTCTGTATAAAAAAAAATGGGGTGGTAGAAGTAGAATATTTAAACATCCTCAAGGAGAAATATCAGTATTTTTCCTCGAAGCCTTTCTGTTTATTTCTCCAAGACTATGGGTCCCTTCACCTGCATGTTTGTGTTGACACCAGAAAGATTACATTGCAAAAAGCCTGTTAAATTCTTTATCCTAAATATTATTTTATATGTACTGTCTAAATTTGCATGTGTTCCTAATGAATATTGCCTATTTCTCCACATTTTTTGCTGAGACTATCATCCTGTTTAAAAGAAGTTGTTTTCAACAGTTCGACAATGCAAAAATAAAGTCTGCCAGAGAGAGCTATGCTGTCTTCAGAAGCCAGTCCCCAGCTGCATGTCAGACTCCTCAAGGTATGATGCCTCATTCAGGCTTAACCATAGTTACTGGTGTACTGTACATGAAGTAATATACAGTGGACCCTCACCTAACGATATTAATTGGTACCCGAGAACGAATATCGTTAGGCGAGTTATTTAGCGTTAGCCGAGGCAAAATGTTAGCGTTAGAATGTATCGTTAGGCGAATTTAACGTTATGCGATGCGTTCGTTAGGCGAGGGTCCACTGTATATGCATGTTGCAACTATTGTTTGGCTTTACTGTTGCAGTTTTACGTACCAGAGGACACTCCAGCTTATAAGCAAGTTGCATTGCTGATATCTCCGTATTCCTGTATACTTTTTCTATCTTAATAAACTTTTATTCTTGTAATCTGAGTTTCTGAAGATGATGCAAAAGTAACTCTTTGATCTTCATAAATGGTGTGACAGTTTCTGATTCTTTTTACCCAACCCTCACTCTGGCCTAATTTGTGCTTAAAATTTTTATATTATTATTGTGGCCTAATTTTTTCTTGATAACTGCTAAGATATTATTGATTTGAGTCAAGCATTCTTCAGATTACACTTGACAAGTTGTAAACCCCTATGTTGGTTTATTAAATACAGTAGAGCCCCTTTATCCACTTATTCGGTATCCGTGGTTTCAATTATCCATGGTTACTGTGGCCCAAAAATACCTCATAATTTTGCATAATAATGGCCCTAAAGCATAAACGTTGAGAAGCTGACAGTTGTTCAAAACCTTAGAGAAGCCGTGAAGTGTTTCCCATCAGTGAAAAAGTGATGATTCTCCACTTACTGTTCATAATTTATCAATTAAACTGTATAATAGGACCTATATATGGGATTTGCTACTATCCACAGTTTTGGTATGCACGGCAGGTCCTTAGAACATAAACCCCACACTCACCCGGTTGACTTTAAACACAGAAATACGAATCTTAAAATAATGAATCCTAACTAGTCATAAGTTTGCCTGTGATACTCCAATATAGAAACTGTGTATTGTACCAAAACTAAAGCCTTCACGTTGCTAAATTTACAAACTGTAATGTAGTTACTTAGCCTTAATACCAACTTGCTCCATAATCTGTAATAATTTAGTTATGAATTAATCTTAGTCTGCCTGAAATGCCTAGCCATGATAGTGCCCCACTCTGTAATTAGTATTTTATAACATGTAAACCACACAATATCCTAAAATATGTAAACCCCACATTGTAATCTTTATAAAGAATAAACTTGATTTGATTTGATACGGGGGTCCTACTGTACATCAGTATTCAGGTTTTGAGTCTTATTGATGTTAAAGTTGCATTAGTATGTACAGCAGTTAACCTTTCTCCAGGATACTGACAAGAGTCGACTAAAACCAGGCTGTCTTTTTTTGCAGGGAAACTAGATGCAAGAATGCTTACTGTACCTACATATCTATTTATTGCAGGGTGAATAAAGGCAGGAGGTGCATGGATACTAGTTCCTAGATACCTACCATACCACGGACGGGGATAGAACCCGCGATCAAAGAGTCTCAAAACTCCAGACCGTCGCAACGGTCTGGAGTTTTGAGACTCTCTGATCGCGGGTTCTATCCCTGTCCGTGGTATGGTTTGTTTGCAATCGTGTCACAACGATTTTGTGAGTCCTAGATACCTGTTAACTGGAAAGTGAACAGGGGCAGCAAGTGTAAGGATACAGTATTCTATAGGCTTTTTGTTTTTTATATATTGTGCCTTTGCCATTTATGCCTGATTTTCTGTTGTCTCATTTATGTCCTGTTGCTGAGATAATTATCAACATTTTTACACCTTATTATAAAGGCTGGGTAAGGAGAACAACTTGTCAGTGATATAAAATGCATAGAATACATAGCAAAGAAACATTTATGGAGGGATTAAGAGAAATTGGTTAGCTAGCCTTGAGTCCTGGAGGTGGGAAGTATAGTGCCTGCACTCTGAAAGAGAGATGGTGATATGTTGCAGTTTTTAAACTGTAGTGTCAGCATGCCTCTGGCAAGACAGCGATGGAGTGAGTGATGATGAAAGTGTTTCTTCGGGTCACCCTGCCTCGGTGGGAAATGACCGATGTGTTATTAAAAAATAAGCTACCCACTGATGCAAAATATGTTACCTGCTACCTTGACTTTCAACAGTGCTGGAGGCAGTCTCTAGTGACATCAACATGTGGTCAGTCACTGGGACATACCAGAACAACCAAAACTGTGAGTGGCAGATCCTGGCACCTGCAGACAGAATTGTGCTCATCACTTTTCTCAACTTTGATCTTGAAGACTCTTCGCCTTGCATTTACGATTATGTTGAGCTACAGGACTTTTCTGTTATGAGTCAACTCTTAGCATTGTGAGTGGAACATTCTCTCCTTCAGTTTTGTGGATTTCTTTTAAAATGTGTTGAAGGAATTTTTTTTTTTTTTTTTTTTTTTTTTTTTTTTTTTTTTTTTTTTTTTTAACAAGTCGGTCGTCTCCCACCGAGGCAGGGTGACCCAAAAAAAAGAAAGAAAATCCCCAAAAAGAAAATACTTTCATCATCATTCAACACTTTCACCACACTCACACATTATCACTGCTTTTGCAGAGGTGCTCAGAATATAACAGTTTAGAAGCATATACGTATAGAGATACACAACATATCCCTCCAAACTGCCAATATCCCAAACCCCTCCTTTAAAGTGCAGGCATTGTACTTCCCATTTCCAGGACTCAAGTCCGACTATATGAAAATAACCGGTTTCCCTGAATCCCTTCACTAAATATTAAATATATAAGGAAATTTATGCTAGACAATCATTGTGTAAGTCATCATATGAGAGGCAAGTAAATTGCTGAGAGCAATGGTCTAGCAACCTCTTCTCCTGTACATTATACATTACTAAATGTAAAGAGGAGAATAACCTTATTTCTTTTTTGGGTCACCCTTCCTTGGTGGGAGACAGCCATTGTGTGTGTGTGAAGAATTAAGTCATGGACACTGTACTGTACTGTACAATAATTACAAACAAAAAAATAAAAGATGTAGAACAACCACAGGTGAAGTTGAATGATAGCTCTAGGCCTTTCATGTTGCAATCAACACCTCATCAGGAGCTTGCAATGTTGCAAAAAAAGGAGGTAGCTTGGTTGTTCAAATGAGCAAAGACGCTTCCTATGAACGTATTTGCTTGGAGTTCCTCCTGTTTTCTGCAACATTGCAAGTTCCTGATAATGTGTTGATTGCAACATGAAAGGTCTAGAGCTATCATTCAACTCTCCCTGTGGTTGTTTTGTATAAGTACATACATTTTGTAAGTTTCTGTACTCACCTAATTGTGGTTGCAAGGGTTGACTCATAGCTCCTGGTCCCTGTGTGCAACGTAATGTTTCATGAGATGTATTAGTTAAAGCTTATATGCCAGTATATTATTTGACATTTAGGAGTGATCATATACCTATTACTGTACAAATAATAGTAATTAATTAAACAGTTGACATTAATTTATACAGTACAGTATTTCAAAAGACAGGCCATTGGGGACTAAGATTAAGCTTACCTCACTGCTCATACATGAATTATTTATTTTATTATCACACTGGCCGATTCCCACCAAGGCAGGGTGGCACGAAAAAGAAAAACTTTCACCATCATTCACTCCATCACTGTCTTGCCAGAAGGGTGCTTTACACTACAGTTTTTAAACTGCAACATTAACACCCCTCCAGGTTCCAGGCTACATGAATTGGATGTTTAATATCATTTCATGGTGCTTATAGATTACACTTGTGTATTCGGGCAGCTACAAGTACTGTGGAAGTGTGTTGCCCCCAGCCTTCGCGTCGTCTGGCAATCAAGTGTTAGTCAAGTTCCACAGTGACGGGTCTGTTGTTCGCCGAGGTTTCTCTCTCCACTACACCAGTCATCCTCAAGGAAATGGTAATGACAGCTTGTTTGTGCTTAAATTGTAAATGATACTGCAAGTTAGCTTATACTGTAGGGGCCCCACTTATACTGCAGGTTATGTTTCAGGCTACTGTAGGGCCCCGCTTACACAGCAGGTTAGGTTCCAGGCTACTGTAGGGCCCCGCTTACACAGCAGGTTAGGTTCCAGGCTACTGTAGGGCCCCGCTTACACAGCAGGTTAGGTTCCAGGCTACTGTAGGGCCCCACTTACACAGCAGGTTAGGTTCCAGGCTACCGTAGGGCCCCACTTACACAGCAGGTTAGGTTCCAGGCTACTGTAGGGCCCCACTTACACAGCAGGTTAGGTTCCAGGCTACTGTAGGGCCCCACTTACACAGCAGGTTAGGTTCCAGGCTACTGTAGGGCCCCACTTACACAGCAGGTTAGGTTCCAGGCTACTGTAGGGCCCCACTTACACAGCAGGTTAGGTTCCAGGCTACTGTAGGGCCCTGCTTACACAGGTTAGGTTCCAGGCTACTGTAGGGCCCCACTTACACAGCAGGTTAGGTTCCAGGCTACTGTAGGGCCCCGCTTACACAGCAGGTTAGGTTCCAGGCTACTGTAGGGCTCCACTTACACAGCAGGTTAGGTTCCAGGCTACTGTAGGGCCCCGCTTACACAGCAGGTTAGGTTCCAGGCTACTGTAGGGCCCCACTTACACAGCAGGTTAGGTTCCAGGCTACTGTAGGGCCCCGCTTACACAGCAGGTTAGGTTCCATGCTACTGTAGGGCCCCACTTACACAGCAGGTTAGGTTCCAGGCTACTGTAGGGCCCCACTTACACAGCAGGTTAGGTTCCAGGCTACTGTAGGGCCCCACTTACACAGCAGGTTAGGTTCCAGGCTACTGTAGGGCCCTGCTTACACAGCAGGTTAGGTTCCAGGCTACTGTAGGGCCCCACTTACACAGCAGGTTAGGTTCCAGGCTACTGTACGGCCCCACTTACACAGCAGGTTAGGTTCCAGGCTACTGTAGGGCCCCACTTACACAGCAGGTTAGGTTCCAGGCTACCGTAGGGCCCCACTTACACAGCAGGTTAGGTTCCAGGCTACTGTAGGGCCCCGCTTACACAGCAGGTTAGGTTTCAGGCTACTGTAGGGCCCCACTTACACAGCAGGTTAGGTTCCAGGCTACTGTAGGGCCCCACTTACACAGCAGGTTAGGTTCCAGGCTACTGTAGGGCCCCACTTACACAGCACGTTAGGTTCCAGGCTACTGTAGGGCCCCACTTACACAGCAGGTTAGGTTCCAGGCTACTGTAGGGCCCCACTTACACAGCAGGTCAGGTTCCAGGCTACTGTAGGGCCCCGCTTACACAGCAGGTTAGGTTCCAGGCTACTGTAGGGCCCCACTTACACAGCAGGTTAGGTTCCAGGCTACTGTAGGGCCCCGCTTACACAGCAGGTTAGGTTCCAGGCTACTGTAGGGCCCCGCTTACACAGCAGGTTAGGTTCCAGGCTACTGTAGGGCCCCACTTACACAGCAGGTTAGGTTCCAGGCTACCGTAGGGCCCCACTTACACAGCAGGTTAGGTTCCAGGCTACTGTAGGGCCCCGCTTACACAGCAGGTTATGTTCCAGGCTATTGTAGGGCCCCGCTTACACAGCAGGTTAGGTTCCAGGCTACTGTAGGGCCCCGCTTACACAGCAGGTTAGGTTCCAGGCTACTGTAGGGCCCCACTTACACAGCAGGTTAGGTTCCAGGCTACTGTAGGGCCCCGCTTACACAGCAGGTTAGGTTCCAGGCTACTGTAGGGCCCCACTTACACAGCAGGTTAGGTTCCAGGCTACTGTAGGGCCCTGCTTACACAGCAGGTTAGGTTCCAGGCTACTGTAGGGCCCCACTTACACAGCAGGTTAGGTTCCAGGCTACTGTAGGGCCCCACTTACACAGCAGGTTAGGTTCCAGGCTACTGTAGGGCCCCACTTACACAGCAGGTTAGGTTCCAGGCTACTGTAGGGCCCCGCTTACACAGCAGGTTAGGTTCCAGGCTACTGTAGGGCCCCACTTACACAGCAGGTTAGGTTCCAGGCTACTGTAGGGCCCCACTTACACAGCAGGTTAGGTTCCAGGCTACTGTAGGGCCCCGCTTACACAGCAGGTTAGGTTCCAGGCTACTGTAGGGCCCCGCTTACACAGAAGGTTAGGTTCCAGGCTACTGTAGGGCCCCACTTACACAGCAGGTTAGGTTCCAGGCTACTGTAGGGCCCCACTTACACAGCAGGTTAGGTTCCAGGCTACTGTAGGGCCCCGCTTACACAGCAGGTTAGGTTCCAGGCTACTGTAGGGCCCCACTTACACAGCAGGTTAGGTTCCAGGCTACTGTAGGGCCCCACTTACACAGCAGGTTAGGTTCCAGGCTACTGTAGGGCCCCGCTTACACAGCAGGTTAGGTTCCAGGCTACTGTAGGGCCCCACTTACACAGCAGGTTAGGTTCCAGGCTACTGTAGGGCCCCGCTTACACAGCAGGTTAGGTTCCAGGCTACTGTAGGGCCCCACTTACACAGCAGGTTAGGTTCCAGGCTACTGTAGGGCCCCACTTACACAGCAGGTTAGGTTCCAGGCTACTGTAGGGCCCCACTTACACAGCAGGTTAGGTTCCAGGCTACTGTAGGGCCCCACTTACACAGCAGGTTAGGTTCCAGGCTACTGTAGGGCCCCACTTACACAGCAGGTTAGGTTCCATGCTACTGTAGGGCCCCGCTTACACAGCAGGTTAGGTTCCAGGCTACTGTAGGGCACCACTTACACAGCAGGTTAGGTTCCAGGCTACTGTAGGGCCCCACTTACACAGCAGGTTAGGTTCCAGGCTACTGTAGGGCCCCGCTTACACAGCAGGTTAGGTTCCAGGCTACTGTAGGGCCCCACTTACACAGCAGGTTAGGTTCCAGGCTACTGTAGGGCCCCACTTACACAGCAGGTTAGGTTCCAGGCTACTGTAGGGCCCCACTTACACAGCAGGTTAGGTTCCAGGCTACTGTAGGGCCCCACTTACACAGCAGGTTAGGTTCCAGGCTACTGTAGGGCCCCACTTACACAGCAGGTTAGGTTCCAGGCTACTGTAGGGCCCCGCTTACACAGCAGGTTAGGTTCCAGGCTACTGTAGGGCCCCACTTACACAGCAGGTTAGGTTCCAGGCTACTGTAGGGCCCCACTTACACAGCAGGTTAGGTTCCAGGCTACTGTAGGGCCCCGCTTACACAGCAGGTTAGGTTCCAGGCTACTGTAGGGCCCCGCTTACACAGCAGGTTAGGTTCCAGGCTACTGTAGGGCCCCACTTACACAGCAGGTTAGGTTCCAGGCTACTGTAGGGCCCCACTTACACAGCAGGTTAGGTTCCAGGCTACTGTAGGGCCCCACTTACACAGCAGGTTAGGTTCCAGGCTACTGTAGGGCCCCGCTTACACAGCAGGTTAGGTTCCAGGCTACTGTAGGGCCCCACTTACACAGCAGGTTAGGTTCCAGGCTACTGTAGGGCCCTGCTTACACAGCAGGTTAGGTTCCAGGCTACTGTAGGGCCCCACTTACACAGCAGGTTAGGTTCCAGGCTACTGTAGGGCCCCGCTTACACAGCAGGTTAGGTTCCAGGCTACTGTAGGGCCCCACTTACACAGCAGGTTAGGTTCCAGGCTACTGTAGGGCCCTGCTTACACAGGTTAGGTTCCAGGCTACTGTAGGGCCCCACTTACACAGCAGGTTAGGTTCCAGGCTACTGTAGGGCCCCGCTTACACAGCAGGTTAGGTTCCAGGCTACTGTAGGGCCCCACTTACACAGCAGGTTAGGTTCCAGGCTACTGTAGGGCCCCGCTTACAAAGCAGGTTAGGTTCCAGGCTACTGTAGGGCCCCACTTACACAGCAGGTTAGGTTCCAGGCTACTGTAGGGCCCCGCTTACACAGCAGGTTAGGTTCCAGGCTACTGTAGGGCCCCACTTACACAGCAGGTTAGGTTCCAGGCTACTGTAGGGCCCCGCTTACAAAGCAGGTTAGGTTCCAGGCTACTGTAGGGCCCCACTTACACAGCAGGTTAGGTTCCAGGCTACTGTAGGGCCCCGCTTACACAGCAGGTTAGGTTCCATGCTACTGTAGGGCCCCACTTACACAGCAGGTTAGGTTCCAGGCTACTGTAGGGCCCCGCTTACACAGCAGGTTAGGTTCCAGGCTACTGTAGGGCCCCGCTTACACAGCAGGTTAGGTTCCAGGCTACTGTAGGGCCCCGCTTACACAGCAGGTTAGGTTCCAGGCTACTGTAGGGCCCCGCTTACACAGCAGGTTAGGTTCCAGGCTACTGTAGGGCCCCACTTACACAGCAGGTTAGGTTCCAGGCTACCGTAGGGCCCCACTTACACAGCAGGTTAGGTTCCAGGCTACTGTAGGGCCCCACTTACACAGCAGGTTAGGTTCCAGGCTACTGTAGGGCCCCACTTACACAGCAGGTTAGGTTCCAGGCTACTGTAGGGCCCCACTTACACAGCAGGTTAGGTTCCAGGCTACTGTAGGGCCCCACTTACACAGCAGGTTAGGTTCCAGGCTACTGTAGGGCCCTGCTTACACAGGTTAGGTTCCAGGCTACTGTAGGGCCCCACTTACACAGCAGGTTAGGTTCCAGGCTACTGTAGGGCCCTGCTTACACAGCAGGTTAGGTTCCAGGCTACTGTAGGGCCCCACTTACACAGCAGGTTAGGTTCCAGGCTACTGTAGGGCCCCGCTTACACAGCAGGTTAGGTTCCAGGCTACTGTAGGGCCCCGCTTACACAGCAGGTTAGGTTCCAGGCTACTGTAGGGCCCCGCTTACACAGCAGGTTAGGTTCCATGCTACTGTAGGGCCCCACTTACACAGCAGGTTAGGTTCCAGGCTACTGTAGGGCCCCACTTACACAGCAGGTTAGGTTCCAGGCTACTGTAGGGCCCCACTTACACAGCAGGTTAGGTTCCAGGCTACTGTAGGGCCCCGCTTACACAGCAGGTTAGGTTCCAGGCTACTGGAGGGCCCCACTTACACAGCAGGTTAGGTTCCAGGCTACTGTACGGCCCCACTTACACAGCAGGTTAGGTTCCAGGCTACTGTAGGGCCCCACTTACACAGCAGGTTAGGTTCCAGGCTACCGTAGGGCCCCACTTACACAGCAGGTTAGGTTCCAGGCTACTGTAGGGCCCCGCTTACACAGCAGGTTAGGTTCCAGGCTACTGTAGGGCCCCACTTACACAGCAGGTTAGGTTCCAGGCTACTGTAGGGCCCCACTTACACAGCAGGTTAGGTTCCAGGCTACTGTAGGGCCCCACTTACACAGCAGGTTAGGTTCCAGGCTACTGTAGGGCCCCACTTACACAGCAGGTTAGGTTCCAGGCTACTGTAGGGCCCCACTTACACAGCAGGTTAGGTTCCAGGCTCCTGTAGGGCCCCGCTTACACAGCAGGTTAGGTTCCAGGCTACTGTAGGGCCCCACTTACACAGCAGGTTAGGTTCCAGGCTACTGTAGGGCCCCGCTTACACAGCAGGTTAGGTTCCAGGCTACTGTAGGGCCCCGCTTACACAGCAGGTTAGGGTCCAGGCTACTGTAGGGCCCCACTTACACAGCAGGTTAGGTTCCAGGCTACCGTAGGGCCCCACTTACACAGCAGGTTAGGTTCCAGGCTACTGTAGGGCCCCGCTTACACAGCAGGTTAGGTTCCAGGCTACTGTAGGGCCCCGCTTACACAGCAGGTTAGGTTCCAGGCTACTGTAGGGCCCCGCTTACACAGCAGGTTAGGTTCCAGGCTACTGTAGGGCCCCACTTACACAGCAGGTTAGGTTCCAGGCTACTGTAGGGCCCCGCTTACACAGCAGGTTAGGTTCCAGGCTACTGTAGGGCCCCACTTACACAGCAGGTTAGGTTCCAGGCTACTGTAGGGCCCTGCTTACACAGCAGGTTAGGTTCCAGGCTACTGTAGGGCCCCACTTACACAGCAGGTTAGGTTCCAGGCTACTGTAGGGCCCCACTTACACAGCAGGTTAGGTTCCAGGCTACTGTAGGGCCCCACTTACACAGCAGGTTAGGTTCCAGGCTACTGTAGGGCCCCGCTTACACAGCAGGTTAGGTTCCAGGCTACTGTAGGGCCCCACTTACACAGCAGGTTAGGTTCCAGGCTACTGTAGGGCCCCACTTACACAGCAGGTTAGGTTCCAGGCTACTGTAGGGCCCCGCTTACACAGCAGGTTAGGTTCCAGGCTACTGTAGGGCCCCGCTTACACAGCAGGTTAGGTTCCAGGCTACTGTAGGGCCCCACTTACACAGCAGGTTAGGTTCCAGGCTACTGTACGGCCCCACTTACACAGCAGGTTAGGTTCCAGGCTACTGTAGGGCCCCGCTTACACAGCAGGTTAGGTTCCAGGCTACTGTAGGGCCCCACTTACACAGCAGGTTAGGTTCCAGGCTACTGTAGGGCCCCACTTACACAGCAGGTTAGGTTCCAGGCTACTGTAGGGCCCCGCTTACACAGCAGGTTAGGTTCCAGGCTACTGTAGGGCCCCACTTACACAGCAGGTTAGGTTCCAGGCTACTATAGGGCCCCGCTTACACAGCAGGTTAGGTTCCAGGCTACTGTAGGGCCCCACTTACACAGCAGGTTAGGTTCCAGGCTACTGTAGGGCCCCACTTACACAGCAGGTTAGGTTCCAGGCTACTGTAGGGCCCCACTTACACAGCAGGTTAGGTTCCAGGCTACTGTAGGGCCCCACTTACACAGCAGGTTAGGTTCCAGGCTACTGTAGGGCCCCACTTACACAGCAGGTTAGGTTCCAGGCTACTGTAGGGCCCCGCTTACACAGCAGGTTAGGTTCCAGGCTACTGTAGGGCCCCACTTACACAGCAGGTTAGGTTCCAGGCTACTGTAGGGCCCCACTTACACAGCAGGTTAGGTTCCAGGCTACTGTAGGGCCCCGCTTACACAGCAGGTTAGGTTCCAGGCTACTGTAGGGCCCCACTTACACAGCAGGTTAGGTTCCAGGCTACTGTAGGGCCCCACTTACACAGCAGGTTAGGTTCCAGGCTACTGTAGGGCCCCACTTACACAGCAGGTTAGGTTCCAGGCTACTGTAGGGCCCCACTTACACAGCAGGTTAGGTTCCAGGCTACTGTAGGGCCCCACTTACACAGCAGGTTAGGTTCCAGGCTACTGTAGGGCCCCGCTTACACAGCAGGTTAGGTTCCAGGCTACTGTAGGGCCCCACTTACACAGCAGGTTAGGTTCCAGGCTACTGTAGGGCCCCACTTACACAGCAGGTTAGGTTCCAGGCTACTGTAGGGCCCCGCTTACACAGCAGGTTAGGTTCCAGGCTACTGTAGGGCCCCGCTTACACAGCAGGTTAGGTTCCAGGCTACTGTAGGGCCCCACTTACACAGCAGGTTAGGTTCCAGGCTACTGTAGGGCCCCGCTTACACAGCAGGTTAGGTTCCAGGCTACTGTAGGGCCCCACTTACACAGCAGGTTAGGTTCCAGGCTACTGTAGGGCCCCACTTACACAGCAGGTTAGGTTCCAGGCTACTGTAGGGCCCCACTTACACAGCAGGTTAGGTTCCAGGCTACTGTAGGGCCCCACTTACACAGCAGGTTAGGTTCCAGGCTACTGTAGGGCCCCACTTACACAGCAGGTTAGGTTCCAGACTACTGTAGGGCCCCACTTACACAGCAGGTTAGGTTCCAGGCTACTGTAGGGCCCCACTTACACAGCAGGTTAGGTTCCAGGCTACTGTAGGGCCCCACTTACACAGCAGGTTAGGTTCCAGGCTACTGTAGGGCCCCACTTACACAGCAGGTTAGGTTCCAGGCTACTGTAGGGCCCCACTTACACAGCAGGTTAGGTTCCAGGCTACTGTAGGGCCCCACTTACACAGCAGGTTAGGTTCCAGGCTACTGTAGGGCCCCGCTTACACAGCAGGTTAGGTTCCAGGCTACTGTAGGGCCCCACTTACACAGCAGGTTAGGTTCCAGGCTACTGTAGGGCCCCACTTACACAGCAGGTTAGGTTCCAGGCTACTGTAGGGCCCCGCTTACACAGCAGGTTAGGTTCCAGGCTACTGTAGGGCCCCACTTACACAGCAGGTTAGGTTCCAGGCTACTGTAGGGCCCCACTTACACAGCAGGTTAGGTTCCAGGCTACTGTAGGGCCCCGCTTACACAGCAGGTTAGTTTCCAGGCTACTGTAGGGCCCCACTTACACAGCAGGTTAGGTTCCAGGCTACTGTAGGGTCCCACTTACACAGCAGGTTAGGTTCCAGGCTACTGTAGGGCCCCGCTTACACAGCTGGTTAGGTTCCAGGCTACTGTAGGGCCCCACTTACACAGCAGGTTAGGTTCCAGGCTACTGTAGGGCCCCGCTTACACAGCAGGTTAGGTTCCAGGCTACTGTAGGGCCCCACTTACACAGCAGGTTAGGTTCCAGGCTACTGTAGGGCCCCACTTACACAGCAGGTTAGGTTCCAGGCTACTGTAGGGCCCCACTTACACAGCAGGTTAGGTTCCAGGCTACTGTAGGGCCCCACTTACACAGCAGGTTAGGTTCCAGGCTACTGTAGGGCCCCACTTACACAGCAGGTTAGGTTCCAGGCTACTGTAGGGCCCCACTTACACAGCAGGTTAGGTTCCAGGCTACTGTAGGGCCCCACTTACACAGCAGGGCTAAAAAATGCATATTCAGTACACAAACTACTTACCTTAAAATATTTTCGTCCTTAGCTTATAGTGAGTGGTGAATATATTTATTGTAGGAAGACTGAATAAGTGAAGAATGGATATACGTAATTGAAAACTGCTGCATCAGCAAGATGCTGTAAAGTGAAGCATTGTAAAGTAAGGCTCCCTGTACAGTACAGTGGACCCCCTGGTTAACGATATTTTTTCACTCCAGAAGTATGTTCAGGTGCCAGTACTGACTGAATTTGTTCCCATAAGAAATATTGTGAAGTAGATTAGTCGATTTCAGACCCCCAAACATACACGTACAAACGCACTTACGTAAATACACTTACATAATTGGTCACATTCGGAGGTAATCGTTATGCGGGGGTCCACTGTATTTCGAAAATTTAGTTGAAAATTAAATCAGATTCCAAAACCATCTTACCAGTAGGAGTGAAATTTTATATTTAAGATAGAATAATAGCACTGCTATACAGTCGTACCTCGGAATACGAACAGCTCAAAACTCGAACAGTTATGTAAGTGTATTTATGTAATTGTTTTTGTAAGTGTATTTTTGGGGGTCTGAAACGGATTAATCTAATTTACATTATTCCTTATGGGAACAAATTCGTTCGGTATCGGTACTCAGACAGCCTTCTGGAACGAGTTAAGTTTGTGTCCCGAGGTACCACTGTATTTAACTCCATGGGGAAGTGGAGAAGACTCCTTTCTCCGTAAGCTGTGCGTGTCATAAGAGGTGACTGAAATGCCGGGAGCAAGGGGCTAGTAACCCCTTCTCCTGTATAAATTACTAAATGTGTAAAGAAGAAAAAAATTTAATTTCTTTTTTGGGTCACCTTCCTTCGGTGGGAGACGGCTGGTGTGTTAAAATAAAAATACAGTACAGTACTTAAGAAATTTAAAGTTAAATTGGTCAGAGATTTTGAATATGAACGTAATGGTTAATGATGTCGTTGTGATAACATTATTCACATGCACATTCTTAAGCCAATGTCTACTTGTATATTATCTTAATTAGGTCTGACAATAATGCTTAACGGGAGCAAAAGACTTGTGACCCTTTCTGTATAAATTACTAAATTTAAAAAGAAAAACTATTGTTTTTCTTTTTGAGTCACCCTGCCTGGGTGGAATACAGCCAGTTTGTTGGAAAAAAAATGCTTAAATACAAATTTTTAACAGGTACATCAAACATCACATCAGTGACTGTATATCCTCCAACCTCCAGTACGTCAGACGTTGTAACCACTCAAGAGGAGACAAATCATTCATTTGGCACCAGTCCAGATCTGTGCAGCAGACAACAATGCAAGTGTCACTACTTTGGGTCCCATCACATTAGTCCTAAAATTTTCATTTGCTTAAAAACTTCATCATCACTAACTGTCTATATGACTGTAATACTTGGTGAAGGCTTTTCTATATCCTTACACATCTGCCCTTCCCACTTGCAACCCACCTTATTTACTGTGGTCTTTTCATTTAAGAATTTATCTTTGCCTTGGAAATTAGGATATGACCTATTTGGATAACTTTTGAACTGTTCTCTGTATTTTATAGATCGTCAGTTGTATTTACTTTCTTTTTTGTATACTTATTAGGTATTTAAAGTTTATTTGTTACATGTAGATCTGTTAATCCTAGGTAGTAGGTTGGTAGACAGCAACCGCCCAGGGAGGTGCTACCGTCCTGCCAAGTGAGTGTAAAACGAAAGCCTGTAATTGTTTTACATGATGGTAGGATTGCTGGTGTCTTTTTATTCTGTCTCATAAACATGCAAGATTTCAGGTACATCTTGCTACTTCTATTTACACTTAGGTCACACTTCACATACATGTACAAGCATATATATACACACCCCTCTGGGTTTTCTTCTATTTTCTTTCTAGTTCTTGTTCTTGTTTATTTCCTCTTAACTCCATGGGGAAGTGGAACAGAATTCTTCCTCCGTAAGCCATGCGTGTTGTAAGAGGCAACTAAAATGCCGGGAGCAAGGGGCTAGTAACCCCTTCTCCTGTATATATTACTAAATGTAAAATGGCAAACTTTCGTTTTTCCTTTTGGGCCACCCCGCCTCGGTGGGATACGGCCGGTGTGTTGAAAGAAAGAAAAGAAAGATCTGTTAATGGCTACAAAGATCACTGCTCCCAAGGTCTGGTGTTAGACCAGGTCTCATCTCCAAGATAAACAGGTTATATACCTGCAGCAAAATAGATTTTGTAACTATTACGTATTATTGACCTGTTTTTAGAGATCTTAAGCCATTATGCATATACTGTTCCTTAAGTAAATTTAACATATGTATCTCTTTGTATTTTAACAAATAGTTTAGATTCCTACTTACCCAAAAGTTCTCCTTGTCCACTGTCCCAAAAGTCGTCCTTGTAATGTGTGACCTTTCCTGACCTCTGGCAGTGTTGGAGGACACCTCTGGTGATATCAGCATATGGCCAGGTGAACTGCATAGCACCAGTCTAAACTGCACATGGGTGATCCTGGTGCCAGAAGACAGCATCGTGACCATCTTTTGGTCTGAGGTTAACCTGGTCAGTTCGTCGTCTTGTGATGATAATTATGTTCAACTCAACGACTTTTCTACCTCGGGTCATCTCTTGGCATCGTAAGTTATATCTGCCTTCTCCTGTTTATGGAGTCATTCTCCTAAGACATGCTAACTGAAATTATTCTCAACATTACATTCTTTGGGGCTTAACGCTAAACAAAGAATGTGTCATTCTTCATGAAATAATGAAGCCTGCATATATGAAATGAAAGTTTGTAAAAACTTTAAGCCACTGTTAAGCAACAATTGCACACAAAACCCCCTTTTGTTTTGACTATTCTGACCAGCGTCACAAAAATAAAACCAAACTGACGTGTGGGAGACATCATAAAGGATCAAATTCTCTCGCAAACACGTCACTGTTTACTCTTTCGCCCCTTACAACTAGCTTCAACTGAGATCACCTTCCAGTTTTTTCTTCAGTTGTGTGCATTGTCTGATATTTAAAACACAGCAGGTGACTGATTTGTTAAAGATAAAGATAGTGAGGTAATATTATACTTTTTTATTATTATTGTATTTAGGGGAAAATGCAAAATGCGTAAAAGGTGTATACAACACCTGAAAAATGGGAGGGGTAGAGTGTAATTAGGTTTGATTAGGGTAAGGGGAAGATACCTCACATCATTCCCTTTACCCCTCAAAGGGAATAATAATGATACAGCATTTAATAATATATATTTATTTCTTAAGGGAGCAAGGGGCTAGTAATCCCTTCTCCTGTATAAATTACTACACATTGAGAGAAAATCTTTTGTTTTTCTTTGTAGGTCACCCTGCCTTGGCGGGAGACAACCAGGGCTTTGAAAAAAAAAATTATTTCTTAAAACAGTTCATCTCAATAATCTATTTATATGTATAGTAATTTGACCATTGAGCATCACTGTACAAGTTAATCTACATGGTTTAAAAAATGTAGCATAAGTGTCCCTTGTTTTACACCATGGCAGTTATACTAAGCTATGCTAAGCCATGATGACTTTCAAAGTTTATTCTCTATAAGGATTACAATGCTGAGTTTACAGAATTTGGTTATTGTGTGGTTTACATGTAGTAAAATAATAATTACAGAGTGTACCACTAGAACACCTAGCATGGCTAGGCATTTCGGGCAGACTTAAATTAAATCTTAAGTTTAAAATATTACAAAATTATGAGGTAAGTTGGTATTATGGCTAAGTGACTAAATACTTTATGTTGCATATTAAGAATCTTCAGTATGCTTTACAAACCATTGTGATCTGTATGAATGTACATCATATATGCAGACTTACTGATAGAAATCAGACATAGCTTAGTAGTGTAGAAGAAAAAGACACAGTACAATGGCTGGAACAATATATAAATCATCAGCACATAGGAGAGAGCGCTTACAACAATGTTTCGGTCCAACTTGGACCATTTACAAAGTCACACTGACTTTGTAAATGGTTCAAGTCGGTCCGAAATGTCATACGCTTCTCTCTCCCATGTGCGGGTTATTTGTGTGTACCATAATAATGAATTCTCATTCAATTAATTAGCGTAAAAGACGGAAATTTATACTGTATGGTCTCAGTATATAAATATGTTATTCATTACTTCATTATATATATCACTTGGGCAGCTACAAGTACTGTGGGCATGAACGACCGCCAGTCTTCACGTCGACTGGAAACCAAGTGGCGATCATGTTCTTCATTGATGAAACTAGCATCAACCAAGGCTTCTCTCTCCATTACACTACTAATGGTAATAGGAAATGAGTAATTAGTAATGGTAGTGGGAAATGGTAATTGGAAGCAAGTGCTTGTAATCTGAAGAAGAGGTGAGGATGCTATAGTTTGGGGGGCCATCTAAACTGCGATGTCAGTGAGCTTCTGGCAAAACTGCAATTAATTGAATGATGGTGAATGTTTTTCCATTTTTTTTTTTCTGGGGGGGGGGGTTGTCACCCCTAGCATTAGGAATGCTGCACAAAGGTAAATATTCTTCTAGAGAGTAGCAAGACATTGTCCTCTATTTAAAATTAAAATATGCCAGGATAAACATGTACCAGACAGGTTGCTTCTTGTCTTACAATGGGACACGTTCCGACAAACCTACTGTGAGTTGAAACTATTGTAAGTCAAATACAAATATGATACACTAAATAAATAACTACTGTCGCTGAATAAGTAAATAAACAGATAATTACTGTAACTAAACACCAGCATTGAAAAATAACTAAATGAATACACGTTACGGACTTGCCACCTTGATGCTGGGTAATTATCTCAAGTTTCATCTCCAAAGTAATTTTTTTTGCACCATCATAGAGTCGAAATATAAGTTGAACCATCGTAAGTCGAAGAGCACTTGCATACTCTTTGACAAATTTTGTGAATCCCCCTCAAGTCTTGGGCTTCCTGCTCTTATCTGGGTTACTAGAGATAGTGACTGTTTTATATAAGAGTAAGAATATTTTGAGGAATTGTTAAATGTTGATGAAGATAGGGAAGCTGTGATTTCGTGTATAGGGCAAGGAGGAATAACATCTTGTAGGAGTGAGGAAGAGCCAGTTGTGAGTGTGGGGGAAGTTCGTGAGGCAGTAGGTAAAATGAAAGGGGGTAAGGCAGCCGGGATTGATGGGATAAAGATAGAAATGTTAAAAGCAGGTGGGGATATAGTTTTGGAGTGGTTGGTGCAATTATTTAATAAATGTATGGAAGAGGGTAAGGTACCTAGGGATTGGCAGAGAGCATGCATAGTTCCTTTGTATAAAGGCAAAGGGGATAAAAGAGAGTGCAAAAATTATAGGGGGATAAGTCTGTTGAGTGTACCTGGTAAAGTGTATGGTAGAGTTATAATTGAAAGAATTAAGAGTAAGACGGAGAATAGGATAGCAGATGAACAAGGAGGCTTTAGGAAAGGTAGGGGGTGTGTGGACCAGGTGTTTACAGTGAAACATATAAGTGAACAGTATTTAGATAAGGCTAAAGAGGTCTTTGTGGCATTTATGGATTTGGAAAAGGCGTATGACAGGGTGGATAGGGGGGCAATGTGGCAGATGTTGCAAGTGTATGGTGTAGGAGGTAGGTTACTGAAAGCAGTGAAGAGTTTTTACGAGGATAGTGAGGCTCAAGTTAGAGTATGTAGAAAAGAGGGAAATTTTTTCCCAGTAAAAGTAGGCCTTAGACAAGGATGTGTGATGTCACCGTGGTTGTTTAATATATTTATAGATGGGGTTGTAAGAGAAGTAAATGCGAGGGTCTTGACAAGAGGCGTGGAGTTAAAAGATAAAGAATCACACACAGGGTGGGAGTTGTCACAGCTGCTCTTTGCTGATGACACTGTGCTCTTGGGAGATTCTGAAGAGAAGCTGCAGAGATTGGTGGATGAATTTGGTAGGGTGTGCAAAAGAAGAAAATTAAAGGTGAATACAGGAAAGAGTAAGGTTATGAGGATAACAAAAAGATTAGGTGATGAAAGATTGAATATCAGATTGGAGGGAGAGAGTATGGAGGAGGTGAACGTATTCAGATATTTGGGAGTGGACGTGTCAGCGGATGGGTCTATGAAAGATGAGGTGAATCATAGAATTGATGAGGGAAAAAGAGTGAGTGGTGCACTTAAGAGTCTGTGGAGACAGAGAACTTTGTCCTTGGAGGCAAAGAGGGGAATGTATGAGAGTATAGTTTTACCAACGCTCTTATATGGGTGTGAAGCATGGGTGATGAATGTTGCAGCGAGGAGAAGGCTGGAGGCAGTGGAGATGTCATGTCTGAGGGCAATGTGTGGTGTGAATATAATGCAGAGAATTCGTAGTTTGGAAGTTAGGAGGAGGTGCGGGATTACCAAAACTGTTGTCCAGAGGGCTGAGGAAGGGTTGTTGAGGTGGTTCGGACATGTAGAGAGAATGGAGCGAAACAGAATAACTTCAAGAGTGTATCAGTCTGTAGTGGAAGGAAGGCGGGGTAGGGGTCGGCCTAGGAAGGGTTGGAGGGAGGGGGTAAAGGAGGTTTTGTGTGCAAGGGGCTTGGACTTCCAGCAGGCATGCGTGAGCGTGTTTGATAGGAGTGAATGGAGACAAATGGTTTTTAATACTTGACGTGCTGTTGGAGTGTGAGCAAAGTAACATTTATGAAGGGATTCAGGGACTTGAGTCCTGGAGATGGGAAGTACAGTGCCTGCACTCTGAAGGAGGGGTGTTAATGTTGCAGTTTAAAAACTGTAGTGTAAAGCACCCTTCTGGCAAGACAGTGATGGAGTGAATGATGGTGAAAGTTTTTCTTTTTCGGGCCACCCTGCCTTGGTGGGAATCGGCCAGTGTGATAATAAAAAAAAAAATAAAGAATCACATAAGAATACTAAAATACTGACTAACAATTATAGGGTATATATTTATATGACCCACATAGGAATAAAGCTTGACACGAGTATATATTGAACACCTGGGTGTTTTTTTTATTCATTTTACTCTGTTGAGTACAGATATTTGCCAAAAAGTATTTTCAAATAAGTGTACAGTAGAGCACAGTAAGTTTGGAATTAGATTCCCTGGATGATTTAAAATTTTGTTTTAGGTGCTCAGAAAAATTATACGTATCACTCAGCAGTATTATTGTGTTCCAGCTTAGTGAATTGGTTTGCCACCTAACAGCAGCTTGGGTAGGCTAAGGGGGAGATCCAAGAGAGGGCTAGGCTTGGGCAGGCATACCCATAGTTTTTTCTTAGCCACAACACTGCATGCTGCCCCTTGGCACCCAGTCTGTTACCCCTAGGGGTGTTCAAAGTTCAATTTTTTTCTTTTAGTCATCCCTCAGTTTCCTATGTAAAATTACTGCAAAGTTAAAACCACATACAGATGTTCCTTGTTTGACGATGGTTCAGTTTACGATATTTCAACTTTACAATGGTGCGATAGCAATGTATCGTACAGTGTTATTTTCTGTGTTTAACCACATTTTCCAAAGTCCATTATGTCTGCCTGTACAACATATCACATGTACTGTACCTGTAAAACTTTTTTTGTACTACAGTGTACAGTACTGTACATTTATTGACAGGATAAATTTGTATTCATTTATTTACTTTTCAGTACTGGTATTTAGTTACAGTAATTATCTGTTTATTTACTTATTTAGTAACTAGTTATTTATAAGGCAAGGAGTATCTGTATTTAATTCTCACAAGTTTTCTCTCCTCCAAAACTGAAGAATAGCAGGAGAATTATTTGCATTTACTGTAGATCTTTAAAGATACTCCTAAAACAATATTTTATTAATTCAATCTAGATACGTTATTAATCTCCTTTACTCTGAACTTTCATCAGCCACATCTGCTGCCATGAGTACACATTTGCCGACACCCCAGCTAAATTCCGTCACCACCGCTACCACTGCAACTGTGATGTATTTTACTGAACCTCCTGTCACCATTTCTTCTTGCAGTGGAACACATGGTTTGTAGTGGTGCTTTACTGCCCATTAAAGTATTATTTCTGAAATATAAGTTGGACGAGTACTTCTCAGTCCCCAAGCATTGTGTGACCCCTATAGGTTTAACACTTTCCCGTGAATATAATAGTAAAATAGTCCATGTGGGAGACAGCCAATATATTAAGAAAATAGTTATAATAATAATAGTAATAATGATGCTTAGTTATCTCAAAACTATTCCTTGTTATGTGTGACCTCCTGATCTCTGGCAGTGTTGGAGGGAGCCCCGGGCAGCATCACCATGTGGGCTGTCAATGGGTCATACCTGAACAACCAGCATTGTGTGTGGTACATCCTGGCACCCCAAGACAATATTGTCCTCATAACATTTCACACCTTTGAGCTGGAGAACGAAAATTGCTCCTATGATTACGTTCAATTACACGACTTTTCTTCCTCTGGTGAACTCTTAGGATCGTAAGTTGTGCACGATTCCTCCTTCAGTTTAAAAGAGTAATGAGTATCACTTTATTGTAAAAAGGCAAATGATTACTAGCATCTTGAGAGGGAAATTAATATATGTGTATTCACTCCTGGACACCCTTACTGAAGATGTTAGTTTTCTCACCATGTCTTAAAGACATGGTGAGAAAACTAATTAATATTTGGATTACTTTAAATCCGAACAGTAATCAAATGTTTCATCATATTTCATGAAGTGAAAAGCTTAAAGCTTCTGCATTAGTATACTGTTCTGCAGTACTGTGTGCATGGAGTCAGATTGTGCAAAAATGTTGAAAAAAAATTTTAGGCAGTCTTCAGAGGCTTTTAATCCAATTAACTTGAGCTACTCTTCCCTTCCTCAGATCAAGTCTGATTGTCCCCATTTTAACTCCCTATATAGGTATAGCACTTTCCTCTGAATATAAAAATAATTATCGAAGATTTCTAACAAATACAATACTGTACCAGTATAACATTTTGCTCCTCTGTATATTTATCCATCTGCATTTTTGTCTTTCCATTTCTCTTCATTTTTTTTTTTTTTTTTCAACAAGTCGGTCGTCTCCCACCGAGGCAGGGTGACCCAAAAAAGAAAGAAAATCCCCAAAAAAGAAAATACTTTCATCATCATTCAACACTTTCACCACACTCACACATTATCACTGCTTTTGCAGAGGTGCTCAGAATACAACAGTTTAGAAGCATATACGTATAAAGATACACAACATATTTCTGTTCATATCCACTCGATAATCCTTCCAGATTAATGATATAATGTATATATATTTATTACTTGGGGCAGCTACATGTTCTGTGGATGGACGTTGCCACAGGCCTTCACATCGTCTGGCAGCCAAGTGGTAATCACATTCCACAGTGATGAGACAGTCACCATGCGAGGCTTCTCTCTCTTCTACAGCTTTGCTCCAAGTAAAGACAATAACAATTTTCTTGCTTGTTTTTTCATTACCAAAATATTATACAAAATTTTGCAAAAGAACAAACTTACTTAAAAGAAGAATAAGAATGTTGTTACTAAGTAGTATTTGTTCTTTGAGATTAGAAGTGTTCATTATAGGATGGGTATGTGCCCCATACCCATCCTGTGAGTGGCAATTCAATTATAGAGACATATAAAGGTTCAGGGACTGGGCCTTACACCCATGTAATTTGTAAGGTTAATTACATGCTTCATACCCATCCTGTTGGTGGTAGGCAAAAGATTACACAGGTATATACAGGGTTCATGGCACCACCTTACACACAGTGTATGTTGGTAGTTACACATTAATTCTCCAGAGAGGTACTAACATCCTGATGTACAAGTGTAAAATAATAGCCTGTTTAACATAATAGTTGATTAGTAGACAGCAGTCCCTCAGGAAGGCACTACCATCCTGTCATATAAGGGAAGGCTGTTTAATTTTTTGCCCTATGTCAGAATTGCTGGACTTACTGTCTCATGAACACAAAATGACAGGTAAATCTTAAAAATTTTACATCCTTTCAGTATACACTTCACTTTCTTGTGTGTTTCTTGATACTACACTACAAGGAAACATATGGTGATGCCAACTTTCACCTCTATTACAAAACACCTTCAGAAAGGAAGGCTTAGAGCACAATTTGTTCTGTGGTTTACACAAAAGATAATGAAATTGTGGTTCATGTGCAAGTTGTGAATTTATGACGGAGACTACAGAAAGACATTGCATTTCGAGTCCTGGAGGTGGGAATTACAGCGCCTGTACTCTTAAAGAGGGGTGAGAATGTTGCATTTCAGAGGGTCATCTGAACTGTGATGTCAACACGCTTCTGACAATACATCAGTTGAGTGAATGATGGGGAATGTGTCTGTGCTTTTTTTTTTTTTTTTTTGTCAACCTATCTTGATGGGATATGGCAAGTGTGTTAAATAATTTAAAGATAACAACAACCAGTGGGTCATTTATATCTCTGCTCAGTCACTAAGTGATCTCTTCAAACTCTTTGCAGGTAACTCAAGTACAAATGTTACCTCGACAACTCCGAACTGGTTTTTGCCATCCACATTGCTGTCATGCAATGTGATACAAGGTATAGTACCTTATTATTATTATTATAATAAAGAATCGCTGAACCTACAAGGGTCATACAGCACAGCAGGGCAGGGGTATTGGGTAGCAAGAGGGAGAGGTATTATCATTAGGTCATGGAGTGCAGCAGGGCAGTGGATAGTGCAGGGGTAGAAGGTGACAAGAGATTTGAGAAAGAAAGGGCTGTGAGGAGTGCTAGAGGCATCATCAGAGTTTGTGCAGCATATCAGTTGCTGTCAAAAAGTCAACAAGAGTGTCTGGGCTAAAGGAGGGTCCATCAGCAAGGAGTGTAGTACCTTAGTAGTATCATATTCGCAGAGTACTGAACCTGTATGGAGTCATTCAGCATTGCTTTAATCTCAATCGTTCTGCTGCACGACCTTATGTCTCAGCAGTGCTTAAATTAGGAAGAGTTTACTAACCCATATCATGGATTAGCACCACCATTCTTGGTTGATTAATGTCTTCATCTTTCAAGAAAAGCACTTTGATGTTGATGAAATGTTCTTCATTTAGGGAATTGGAGCTGCCTTCCCTTCCTCAGATCAAACCTAATTATTTCCCATTCCACAGGCACTGCAAAATCCCTACATTTGTAGTGCTTCCCCATGAATATTATAGTACTACTAGTAATAATAATTAAGAATTTTTTGTTTTACCCGTTCTAACCTTTCTCATAATGTGGTGGTTTTGTAATTCTGTATACTGTATTGTTTGTGGTAACCAAGCATGATCCATAGAAAGGGAGAGCTCAGATTCCTTGGATAAAGAGATAATTCTCTATGACATCTATGTGACTTTTTCCTGACAGAGGTGTGGGCCTCAAGGGGTAGCATCAGTGTGGGCTCTGCCAGTGAACATTACCAGAGTCACCAGGACTGTGAATGGCGACTTATTACCACTCCTGGCATGGTCATTCGCATTGCTTGGCACAACTTTGACCTCGAAAATTCTATGCTTTGTGATTACGACTACCTTGAGGTCCTAGATTACTCCGAAGTCAGCACAAAGTTTATAGGGTATGATATATTTCTTGCACAAAGTTTATAGTGTGATAGATTCTTGCACAGTGTGAATAGTAAACTTTCATTATAATGGATTTCAGAAATATGAAACAAGATCCACTGGGTCAATTGACCCTAGAAACAACGGACAGAGTTCATTGCCTAAAGAATTGTCAATTATTGTTATTATCACAGAAACAGTTTTTACTTTATCCACCACAACTGCTTACTAGCCACATGTTCTCCTATGTTAGTGTATCATATTAAGGCTTTGCTTAATTCACTTATAGAAAAAATAAAAGATAATACACAGAAAATTTAGGTTTGGTTTACCCAGAAATTAGCTACTTATTTTTTCCCATATGTAGTATCTGTCTTATGTGGCAACAAATAATTATCAACTAACTCATAATCTGTTGAGGAAATTTTAACCAAACTCATCATTGGGTGGACCATTGTGAATGAATCAAAACATCATCTTGAGTTTCCTCTCCAAATTGTGGGTTGTAAATTTTCTTAGTAACAGTATTGTGACTTAATTTTATTCTTCCCCATGATAAATAAGTTTGTCAACAGGAAGTACTGCGGTGGTAGCCTGCCGCCTCCCCTTATCACTGCATCTAATGTGGCAGTTATCAGGTTCCATAGTGATGGTTCACGCTCAGGTCATGGCTTCACCATTCTTTATGACAGCATTCCCAGTGGATATTAAAATATACACCATCAAGGGTAAGTTTTTTTTTCACTTTTCACTTCAAAAACATTGGTACTTTACTCTTTAATTATTTAATTTTTTTGTACAGTACTGTGGATCATTATTGCTGTGTCTGTAGTTGTCAGTGGACTCTCCCCTGCATGTATTTTTCATACTGTGTATTGCTAGTCCTAGGTAGTAGGTTGGTAGACAGCAACCACCCAGGGAGGTACTACCGTCCTGCCAAGTGAGTGTAAAACAAAAGCCTGTAATTGTTTTACGTGATGGTAGGATTGCTGGTGTCTTTTTTCCGTCTCATAAACATGCAAGATTTCAGGTAGGTCTTGCTACTTGTACTTACATTAAGTTCACACTACACATGCATGTACAAACATATATTACAGACCCTTCTGGGTTTTCTTACCAGTTCTTGTTCTTGTTTATTTCCACTCATCTCCATGGGGAAGTAGAACAGAATTCTTCATCCATAAGCCATGTGTGTCGTAAGGGTAGACTAAAATGCCGGGAGCAAAGGGCTAGTAACCCCTTCTCCTGTATATATTGCTAAATGTAAAAGGAGAAACATTCGTTTTTCTTTTTGGGCCACCCCGCCTTGGTGTGACACAGCTGGTGCATTGAAAGAAAGATTATTGCTACCATATATACAATACCCCAAGAGAAGTTTTGCTTCATATTTACACTACATCTGTGTAGTATTTTCAAAATGCTTCATGTGCTGTGACAAATACATCACACTCCTGTTGTGCTTATCAGTGATTGTTTTATAATTTGGGGCTCTGTAACACCACACTAGTTATGTGCTAGTCAGGCCCTTCTCACTCATGTTTCTTCATCTTATTTTTGTTAAGCCTTGATAACACCACTTGGCAGTGTGTTCTGTTCATCTGCAACTCGGTTGTTAAACCAGTACTTTGGTCAGTATCTAATAATAGTTTATCTTTTCTCAGTGCCATGAACTCATAGCTTCAACTGACCTGTCTTGAATTTAGAAACAATTTTAATTTGTGTATGTATGGATAGCATTTTTACTGCTGAACTGTATGCCATTCTTGCAGCACTTATTCGTATCGCATCTATGCCTGTGTCATCATTTGTAGTAGTCTCAGACTCCTTTAGTGCTCTACAGGCTATACGAAAATTTGATACTTCTCATCCCCTAGTTCTCCGTATCCAACTTTGGCTACGCCGTATCTCTACCAAACAAAGATATTGTTTTTTGTTGGGTCCCTGGTCATGTCGACGTACAGGGCAATGAACAGGCAGACACTGCTGCGCGGTCAGCAGTGCATGACCTACCAATTTCCTATCGAGGTGTTCCATTTCTGGACTATTTTGCTGCAATAGCTACCCACCTTCGCACCCGTTGGTCAACTCTGCTCGGTAACAAACTTCATTCTATTAAACCGAGCATAGGTTACTGGCCGTCTTCTTGTCATCAGTGCCGAGGTTGGGAGACCACTCTCTCCCGCCTTCGCATTGGTCACACTCGTCTTACTCATGGGTATCTCATGGAGAGGCACCCTGTTCCTCTCTGTGAGCAGTGTCAAGTTCCAGTATCGATTAGCCACATTCTGTTAGACTGCCCTCTCTATCAACGAGCACGCGGAATTTACCTCCAACGTCGTCTTCGTTCTACTACTCTCTCTTTACCTTCCCTTCTTGCAGATGGACCCTCCTTTAATCCTGACTCTCTCATTGACTTCTTGACAACAACTGATTTACTCCACAAACTCGGATGATACTTTTCGCACTCCCCTCAACCCTTTCTAGTTCAGTCTCTTGCTGCCCTTTACCCTTTCACCATCCACTACCCCGCTGTCATCCGTAACCTATTACTCATCCATCTCCCTTTTGCCACCTGATGCCCTCGCTTCCTTCCTGCCCTGCAGCGCTGTATAGTCCTTGTGGCTAAATGCGCTTCTTTTTGATAATAATAATAATAATGCCTCTAGCCACTCTTCACATTCACTCCCTCTTAGCCTTGTGGGCCCTATCATACCTACTCTTAAAACTACATATGAAGCCTGCCTGTTCCACTTCCTCACCAAGATCATTCCACTCTGAGACTTAAGAAATACTTCCTAACATCCCTGTGACTAACTTCCAGCAGTGTCTGAGTTCCCATTTCTTGCATCTCAAACAGCCTATCAGTTTCCCTCGAGTATTTTATATGTTATGTCGTCCCCCTGGTACTTCTGTCCTCGAACGTCATTAGGTCCAACTCCTCATAGCTCATACCCCTTACCTCAGGAACAAGCCTTGTTGCATACTTCTGCACTTTCTCTAATTTCTTATCATGTTTTTCAGGCTACAGAGGTTCTTCAGGTGATGTGAGCCTCTGGCATTATACTGGGCACCATGCTCATCCTGTCTCTCTTAAATGTAGGAACTATATTTGCTGTCTTCCAGATCTCTGTTAACTGTCCAATATCCATTATTATAGATCATAGCTAGTGGTTTAGATAATGCTTCTACACCCTCGTGCAGAAGCCATGGTGACATGTCAGGCCCCATTGCCTTTGATGTATCCAGGTCCATCAAAAATTTCTTTTACCTCTTCCCATTGTGTGCATGGCTTCCAGTACCCCATTCCTTAAGTCTTTCTGGTATTGCTCCAGTTTCTATTGAGAAGACTTCTTCATATCATTTTATCAACACTTCACAAACTTCCTTGTGTGTGTTTACAACTAACATAAGGATAAGAAATGAAAGTCTGCCCTGAACAGATTTATTTTCCGTTACTATTCAGAGTTTCTAAAGCTTTTACATTTTGGAACTAAGGCCTTTAGTTAATTATTTTATTATTGTTTAACTGCAATTATAGACATATAAATCAGTATTTTTATAATCAAATCAGAATTCACAGATAAAGTCTAGCTAAAACTAAGATATTGAGAAATAGAATAAGTATTTATACAAACTTTATAACTCGAGTGTTACAAAGTGTGAAGGTCTGGACATTACAGTGCGTGCGTCTGGACATGACAAAATTCTATGTACGTCTTTCACATAAAACACTTACACTATGTAAACTTTATGGCCTGAACCATGACCAGTCGTACAAGATATTAGAGATCCTTTACGCTAATTGGTATTTTTATTGGTTGGCGTAATGCTCGATAATTATTGGTCAACGCCATGTCGTTTACACTTACATGAATCCTAAATGCTAATTGGTTATGCTACCCGTTGGGCGTTTACGTCATTATCATAACACTAGATGCTGATTGGTTAGCTTTTTCTTGCCCAATTGTTAGTTTACATCATTTATTTATCGGGTTTAAAGCCTATGGATTGGTGATTAAGATTCCATGTAACCAGTCAAGGAAACTTTGATCCCTAAAACAGGGAATGAAGTAAACACTCAGAATACCATAAGAAATATACACCTCTCAGGTGTATATCCTTCCATTTTCAAGCTCTGCTTAATGCCTGGCTAAGTAGATGAAAAACAGTTACAACCAATCAGCAACTAGAAAGCATATATCCAACTCCAGACAGTCTAAAGGCTCAGAGCTATCACACATTCATCTGCATTATAAGCTGTTACCTACACCAAAAAAAAAAAAAGTTATCTGTATATTGGAGAAGAGCATATTTACATGAATGTTGTCAAACTGGTATATACACACACATCCTTCAAGGCTCCACATTACTCCTCGAGGCCTGCACCACTTATGCCATCTCTGGGTGAAATGGTCTTATTTACACTAGGTTTAGCTTTAGTGGGTTAAGCATTTTAAATTCAATGCCATATTTTATAAATTCCTTCATTTTCCTCTTTGCTTTTCAGGTCACCCTGCCTTGTTAGGATATGGCTGGTGTCAAAAAATTAAAGATAGAAAAGTTTGTTTAAATTCTTTCTTTTCAAACATTGAAATTTTAGCTATATTAAGGAATAAAGTATTGTATCCTTGACATCAGTGTCTAAGTGGATTGCAGCCTCAGTGATTATCATGTCTAGTTGCTAGCATTTAAACTCTTGTCTGATTTGGACAAGTTTCATTTTTTCAAGTCTACATAATGTACACCTTCAGGTGCGAGCTTCGTAAAAAGTCTAAAATATGTATATAACTAATAAAAGAGCAGATTATGTAGAAAGAATGCAATATTGTTAATGGATCTCATTGCACTAAGAAATTGTTGGTAATTTATTCTCGAGGAAAAAATTGAACTAGAGCCCATAGCCTTGATATAGGACATGTGATGAAACTTGAAATCTGTTGTCAAGATTTTTAATGAAAAATTCTCTGAATGTGAAGCTAAGATACCTTGGTGTAGCATGAAGATAAAAAAAAGGAGCTTTGGTGTGTATTATACCAGGACAGCCATATGTCGCTAAAAACAATACATTAGTGTACAACAAGAACAATTATTTTTCGTAAGTGTGACAACGAAGTCTTAGCAGTACTTTCCTTGTGCCATCCTTTACTCTTGATATAAAACTTTCTGAGAAAGTTCTTAAGAGAAAAAATAAATAAGCAGATGAGAAATATACAAGTATTCATTTTCGTCTAGTACATCCTATCCACATTTAGTCTAAGTTGTGTGCATATGTATTAATCCCTTTGCCCAATATATTACAAGAAACCATATATACTTCAGACTCTTTGCACTGCCTGAGACGTCAAAAATCCCATTTATATTTCCAGTAAAAAGTTCATGATGACAGTCTGCTAATTACAAATGATGAAATATTACACTGAAACATTTTTTTTTTTATACAATTCCTTAAAATCTTTCCTTCCATACAACTCAAAATACCATCAAGAAAGGCACATGGCATACTTGGACATAATATAAAAACGGAACGTAATAAACAAAATTTATTTAGGAAAATTAATAACTGTTTACAAACTTCAGAGTGCCTTCACAAACCAAGAACAAATTCATTTAAATATTTTGAAAACTAGCTTTGCAGCCAAACTAGGAAGAGCTCAAGTTATACAATAGCAATGAGTTTTCATAATAATTAATGTCTTCATAAAGCAATATATTTTTTGCAATACTATCACTATACCACAGTTAAATGTGGTATAGGTAGTTCTAGTAAAATAATAATTGTCTTTGAAGTATGTGTTTCTACTTTCTGTGTATCAGCAAATAAAATGAGCATATTGCTAATTTTCTCCTTCCCAGTATTTTATATTCATAAGATATAAATGGTACTCGAGTCCTGGAGGTGGGAAGTACAGTGCTGGCACTCTGAAGGACGGGTGGGGATGTCTGCAGTTTGGAGGGGCTTCTGAACTGTAATATCAGTGCACCTCTGGCAAGACTGTGATGGTGAAAGCATTTCTTTTCTGGGTCACCCTGCCTCAGTGGGAGACAGCCAGTGTGTTAAAAATGGTACTATTGTCATTCTATGCTAGTTTTAATAATATTTAGTCCACATAGTATGCTTTGAACAATACCTGAGCAAATGCACAGTCGTCATTATTATTGGACTGCAAGCCACCCCCCTTCCCTTAAGGAAGGTGCACTGATGTTGGAAGGCCTCTTGATCCAAGGTATTAAACCCATTCTTGGATCAAATCTAATTCATTCCCTTTTCCCAGGCCCTGTATGAGTCTAGCACTTCCTCAATTTTAATTCTCTAGATTACAAATAGGCAGAAATAAATAGAATTTGCTTTATGTACAGACTGCATTAACCTTTCATAATATCACTCGGTGATTATTACTGAGAAATGAAATCCAGATATAAGCATTTTTTATCAATTCTGAAAAATTGAGAGATAAGCAGCTGTGTATACAGATGTAGTTATTTATATACCTATCCTGTACATCTTAAATAGAAAGAGGGGTGTGAGACAATGCCATTTGCTGCAAAAATGCAGGCATAAGAATTTTCCACTTTGGTTTTTGCTTCATTCACTATTACCATAAGCAATAACCAACTACAGACCACACCAGAAAAGAGTGAAATCGGTGATCCTCAGATATGGTGCCAGGGTTAGGGCAAACCTTACGTCTGACGTGCCTTATCTTATTTCAAAAAATAATTCAATCACAAGCTTAATAACCTTAAAAGGAGGTGGCATGATCCTAGAAATTAGAGCTTTACTTCCTCAGCTCAAGCCTAATTACCTCCAACTTTCAAGACACTGTATTACCTTCACAATTTTCTCTATGACTATAATATGCTTAATAATTAATATAGCACTTTATTCCAGGTTAAACTGGGAGTCGTCCTGGCTATATTGGTCGTTCATCGGGGAAAAGGAGGCAAGAGCCTGGATACAACTATCCTCCATCAAGGTCCTCTCAATACCAGGCCAATGTTCTCTAAAGAGAGGCACATGCACAATCACGTACAGTAACATTAAGAAAAAGACTGGGTTCCCACACACCCAGTCAAAGTATATGGAAAACAGTCTCAAATTAGTCCTCTCCTCCCTCATGAGTACTTCAGCATCTTCCTTATGAGTGAAACGTTCTTCTAGCTTATCATTAACTTGGTGAAGTTTGGGGTGGTGGAGGTGTAAGTGGCAAACATGCCATTGGAGGAGGTACAGTTAAGGCTTGGGGTGACTGGTGGAGACATAAGTCCCGCTGGTGGGCTGGGTAGCGATGAGAACGAAGAGTAGCCTTCCTGCTTCACCTTGACACTTGACTGGCTGCTGGTGCTGGGGATGGCTACTGGCTGGCTATGCTGAGGTGGGGGTTGGGAAGGCTGGGGTTGCTGAGGGGGCTTGGGGACTACAGGTGTGGCAGTGGGGTCAGTAGGGCGCCGTTCTGTCTCCTTCAGTGGCTTCTCCTCTAGAAAACAAAAATAAAAAACTTGAGTATTTGTACAAATACCATTATTAATTTTCTTCCTTCAAGAGGGTGCTTTAATGTTGGTAGAGGGCACTTAATCTCAGGAATAAATGCTATCTTTGACTTCGAGAGCAGTGCCTTGATGCTGGTTTTTAATATGTTGTGTATTGTCCCTAATTACAATAAGAGGAAGCTTATTACATGCGTGCCACATGAGGCAACTAAAATGTTGGGAACAAGGAGCTATTAACTCTTTTTCCTGTATTAATGGCCATCTCCCACCCAGGCAGGGCGACACAAAGAAAATACATTCGCTCAATCACCATCTTTCCAGAGGTGTGCTGACATCACAATCGAATTAGCCCTCCAACCGCAACATCCTCACCCCTCCAGAGTATAGACACTGCCCTTCCCACCTCCAGTACTCTGAGTCCAGCTAACTGGTTACCCTGCTCCCATTCCAGCATGTCTTTAAAACTATTCTTTTTCACTTACATATCAAATAGACCCACACAAGCCCCTAAAACTCGAAGCCCCCCTCCCCCTTGTACCATTTCTGAGGTGACACCTTCCACTCTGGATTTATACTTTCTCTCATCAACCTATTTCTGGCCATCTTTTACATGCCCAAATCATCTCAATCCTCCTCAGCTCTCTGATCACTCCCATACTGCCTTTTAATTTCTACATTCTTAATTGTTTTCTCCATGCCAGTGGTGTCATAAGATGGGGGGGACTGCCCCAGGTGACAAAAACAGTGCTGGAGCAATATAAGAGAAAAATCTTTCATTTCTATATAGCCTATTACAGAGTACAAATTGGCCTATATAGGGAAAATCATTGATTTTGATGATGTGATAGATGATTTTTGCAGGATTGAAGGCAAGAAAATGTAAGATCAGATTCACCGAAATGTTATCTGTACTCAAGGTCAAATCAGAACTAGTATTTCTCTGATACTGCAATGTTTTTCTTTATTTTTCAAATTTTTTTGGCATTGTTGAAGATGAATAAATGTAAGATCTGTTGCCTACACTCAATTAATACCACTTTAAGTTTAATCAGGTATACAGTTACATACATAGTAGTATATGTGTAGAGAACCTAGGATAACCCAAAAAAGTCATATAGAGTGAATTATTTCCATTGGGGTCCTTTATTTGAGTTTATTTCCTCAATATTATTACAATTATTTAATCATTAATAAAGTTGAGAAGTAGTCTGCTGTTTAGTTTATGGCCCTGAAATGTTCTCATTGCTAAACATTAGTCACTGGGCATGCAGTAGTGATGTAACGAGAGTTTATTCCCCCTGCCCTTGGATTTCAAGGGGGTGACACCAACCCTAGCAATGCCACTTCTCCATGTACTCATAGAAATTAAAAGATGTGGTGGAAAGGATAAGTTGATGAAGAGGCTGTATAAATCTGAGTAGAAGGGAGAGGGGTGCAAGAAGCCTAAGAGTTTTAGTGGTCTGAGCATCCAGCAGACTTGTGTGGGCATGGATGTGCTGCTGGAATGTCAACAGGGTAACTTTTATGAAGGGATTCAGGAAAACCAGTCAGCTACACTCAAGTCCTGGAAGTGGGAAGGACAGTGCCTTCACTTTGAAGGAGGGGGGTGGAGATGATGCAGTCAGACGGGTAATCTAATTGTGATATCAGCACACTTCTGAAAGACGGCAATCGAGTAAATGCATTTTTTCTTTGGGTTACCGTTCCTCGGTGGGAGACAGCCGACATGTTGAAAAACATAAATTATATTTCATTTATAATAAAACGTTTTCAAGGAAATGTATATATTTTTTGTTTATAACACTCTGGCCTTCTCCAACAAAAGAAATCATTTTGTCACTCGCTGTCTTTTCAGAAGGACACACAGATGATCACAGTTCAAATGAATTCCAAACTGCAATATTCCAACCTCTCCTACAGTACGGCTAGCTGGTTTCCCTTAATTCCTTCATAAATGTTACACACCAAATCATAAAAACCACTTGCCTCCACACACTCGCAAGCCTGCTGGATGTCCAGGCCTCCTTTCCTTGGTGTGTGAACAGTATTATAATGAATTATATAATTCACCAGAGTAGTTAAGGAACTTATGGGAGGGATGACCTTCCTGCTCTTATACATAGTTCCATCTGGTTTAAAATTTCAAAATATATATGCTGATAACGACAATTTTAGTGTGTATTATGACTTTTTCCTAACCTAAGTTAATCTTCAATGAAAGCTTTATATACCAATGTTTCCACATTTCTAAAAAGTCAATGAACAAAATAATTATATGTCAACTATCAAGGGGAGACTGGAACACTGTCACAATTTTCATCACTCCCTCCCATCCAAAGCCTCACCAAACAAAATAATAATGAAGCTTCAAGACAAGTTCCCTAGCTTTGCCCTGATTGCCCCTCCTATATAGAAATTCTGGAGTTGACCCTACATAGGAGCTACCCTGATCCATCCTTTAATCAAATCTGATTTTCCACAACCTTTCCCATTCCTCAGGTGCTGTAGGAACCTCACAGATGTAGCAATTTTTAATGAATATAACAAAATATATAGTTTACCACATAAATGTAAGCATTTTAATGTCAATATCACTTGTGTAATTATATTCATAGGAAAGCTCTAAACCCACAGGATCCACACTGGGGAGCTAGAGTTCAGGTTTGATCCAAGGAGGGAAAGGGTAGCTCTAATCACCTGGTTCAAGAGTCATTTACAAGCATAAAGACACCTTCTTGAAGGACTTATGCAATAAACAGCAAAATGTGTTCATACCTGGCCTCAGACAGGACTGCGAAAATAGAACAGTTGACAATGGTTACAGGTGTTACACAGCACTATGATGCTAATGATACAAGTGTTACACCAGTCTGAGAAGCGCTGTATGACCCTTGTGGGTTTAGCATTTAGTTTTGAATGTAATAATATACCAACATGTTACAGGTACAGCCTATTAAATACCACCTAAACATTAACACTACCTGAATCCCTAACATAGAGAATGAAGTAATCTGTGTATATAAATATACAAACCTATCAATGTACATACAGATACAAATTTCTCGGTATAATACACAACTGTAAACCTCTATATGTACAGGAGGGCCCCGCTTCACTTTACGGTGTTTTGCTAATACAGTGGTTTTTCAATTATATCTATTCTTCACTTATTCAGACTTCCTACAATAAATTTATTCATCACTCGATATAAGTAATGTGTGCATTGTTTAGACGTAGCTCTATTACTCACTCAATGTATGATAGTGTAAACATGTTATCAAGATTTTATATGCATTTGAACGTCAAAAAAGACTATGATTTACTTTACAGCGATAGCCTGGAACCTAACCTGTTGCATAAGTGGGGACCTCCTGTACACAAATTCAAACCTCTCGATATCTTTCTCTGTCTCTTTCACCTGTGGTTTTCTTATCCTTCTCCTTCTCATCTCCTCCTTCCTCTGTCTTCTTGTTCTTAGGTTTCCTCTTGCGGCTCTGAATGGAGTCTTTCCGCATCTGGAGCGGCCTATTGATACCATGGAGCTTGTAGTAGAGGCCGCATGCATTGCACACTGGCTCACCTGCAGCAGCAACATACATCAGCAGTGTGGCAAGCACACACACAGTAGTCAGGTTATCATATACATGGGGAAACACTTTAAACATATTGCAAGAAATACACACAAACCATGTAACATCCATGGCACATATAGAAGGGCATTAAGGAACTTTAATAAAGAATACTCCAGAACCTTATACATGACATATAGGCCAATCATCAAGTATGCAGCTCTGGCACTCAGCCCACCTGATAAAGCAAGTGAAGAAGCTAGAAAAGGTCCAAAGGTTTGTGACCAGATTAGTACTAGAACTGAAAATTGATGCACTATGAGGAGAGGCTGAAGGAACTAAACCTGATGACCCTGGCAAAGAGACACGGGAGACTATAGTCACATCTATTAAAAGCCCTACCAAGAAGTGACCCTTTATTTCTCCATAGGTTTCTAGGACTGGAGCCAACACCAAGTGTGGACAGTGTAATAAGTACATTGGAGAACCTACGAACCAAGCTCACCCGCAGCGCTGCATGACCCTACTGGGTTTAGTGCTTGCTTGGTTTTGATTATACTAATAATGTGAACCAGGCTTAGTAAACGTGTGTGTGTGTGTACTCACCTAGTTGTCATTGCAGGGGTTGAGTCACAGCTCATGGCCCCCACCTTTTCACTGGCTGCTACTGGGTCACGTCTGCTCCCTGTGTTTTATCATACCTCTTCTTAAAGCTATGTATGGATCCTGCCTCCACTACATCACTTCTCAGTCTATTCCACTTCCTGACAACTCTGACTGAAGAACTACTTCCTAACATCCCTGTGATTCATCTGAGTCTTCAACTTCCAACTGTGATCCCTTGTTGCCGTGTCCCATCTCTGGAACATTCTGTCTTTGTCCATCTTGTTGATTTCTCTCAGTATTTTATATGTCATTATCATATCCCTCCTGTCTTCCAGTGTCGTCAGGTTGGTTTCCCTTAACCTCTCCTCGTGTGTGTGTAACAGGAATGAGCAGGGCAACACACTGTGTTATCCACAGGGGTCATTCACTGAAGGCTACCTCATGAATCAGAGATTCAACTGGTCTTCATCAAATCTGAATTAAGAAAGCATTGGTGCTTAGAGGTTGCTCTTAACACTGTTTCAAATACTACTGAAAAGAAAGTAGGTAGCAATAACATCACCACCCTAACCATATGATCTTCAACCAATTCTTGCTATGCCCACATCACAACCCATCAGGTGACCTCGCTTCCATGAGGCCTAACCTGACCTCAACTCCCTTACATCATTTGTTACCTTTGCTACATACAATGCATTTCATTAATCCTATGTAACATTAAGGTGAACATGGTCCCGAGACCAAAACATTCAACATCAATACATGTTAAGCATTTACACATGTGTCCTTTTCCTTAACTTGTCAGTATCATATACCTAACAATGAATCAGTAGGGTGACTGCAGTACTGCACCATCAGGACCTGGCACATGATGCTCTATTTCTTCTCTGCATTTATCATACATTATCCTTATCTCATTTTCCACAATTATGTGTATAAAAAGTAACCTGTGTATGACTTTATAGGCTTAATTTTGAGCAAAATGTAGCCCCAATTAAAACAAATCTGTTGGGATTACTTCTGTACATTTCGCTGTGGTGTTGGTGATAATGGTAATGTAATGGTGGCACTGTAGTGGTTATGGTAGTGTAATAGTGATAGTATAATTCTGATGGCAATAGATTTGTGCTGGTAGTGAAATTAGTATAGTGATTGTGGTGTATAAGTGGTTGTGATAGTTCTGTGCTGGTGATGCTAGTGGGAAAATCATCATGTGTGTGTGGCTTGTCCCAGAAATGCATGCCCACACACACTCAGGAGTGCTGCACTAATGAGCTGCTGACACCTAGGCAACTGTGGCTGGCTGTTTTTGCTTGTGTATATGTACTTGGTTTAGAAAAACACATAAGCAAACAATAGGACATATTTATTAGAAAATGTTTCGGTCCTGGGACCTTGATTACTTCCAACACACAGATTGAAAGACAGTACAGTGCTAGTCATGGTATTATGCCGCCCCTCCCCCACACACATACCATGAAAGATTATAATATTTGCACACTTACTGAGGTTTTAATACTTGGTGCAGCATCCTTTACACTTAATCACATCCCTCAGCCGTGTAGGAAGACTCGCACAAATTCTTGAGGGTTTGGGGAGGTATATTATTCCAAGCCTCATGTAGAGCAGCCTCCAGCCACGGGATGGAACCGATATCCTTGCCCATAAACTTGTTTCACTATTGACCAGAGCTTCTCAATAGGGTTTAGGTCTGGGGAATTGCCTGGCCAGTCATTAAAGAACCTCATTTCATAGTCCTTAAGCCACTGTACTACAGATTTGGTGGTATGACACGGTGCACCATCCTGCATAAAAACCGTAACCCCACACTTGTCAAACGCCTCAGGTAAATTGTTACACAATAACTCCAGGTAATTATACTGGTTTTTGGAAAACACAATGAGTTTACCAACACACTGAGTACTGAAACACCCCCAAACCATGAGCAAGTCTGGGTGTTTGGTGGTCCCACAGGTGTTGCATGGGTCTAGCAGGTCACTACCTCTGGGTCGTACACGTCCCCAACAGTTACAGGTGACGGTGAAGGTTGCTTCATCACTCCAAAGTACTTCAGACCACTGTTGAGGATTTCAGTGAAGATATTTCTTTGCATAATCCAGCCTACGTTTCTTCTGTGGCTTGGAGAGGATCGGTTTCTTAACCTGGCAGTGACTACTGTAGCCCAGTTCTGACACACATCTGTTAACAGTTCTTACAGACACCTCTGAGAGAAGATGTGGGTTTTTCTTTAAATTCTCTAGCAGTTATCTTAGGTGTACTCTCTGCTTCTTTAACCCAGTTAAGGTATGAACAGATGTCTTCTTCGAGGTTTGGCAGACAGTAACTCAACATCCTCCACCAGCCTTGAAACCTTGCACCTTGTTCCTCATTGAACGGTCACATTCTCCACTATTTCTTTCATCTGGTGCCCACCTTTGTGAAGCCCTATGATTTGAGCTACAGTTTCAGGTGTCAAAGACTTCCTTTTACTCATAATCAAACATGTATAGCCCCAGAACCAAAGTGAACACCGGACAAAAGATGGGGTGGATAAGAGACAAAAGTGCAACACTTCCTCTCACCACAACAGCCATGTGAGCACTGAGGAGTCACTGTGGAGTGTGGAAGCAGGCTGTGATGCCATGCTAGCGGTTGCTACCCGGCATAATGCCATGACTGGCACTGTATATATAGGCGGAGAGTGAGGTGCAAGTGACGCATGGTGACCTGAAGAATGCCGTACTGGGATGAGGACACTAAAATAGCGCAGAAGTTTGAGTATCCATAACTAACATCTCAAACACAAATAACCAATGGATTATCAAGGAATATGCCCTGGAGAAAACATGTTTTTGCAATGAAAATTATTAATTTCATAGTCCAGGGAGGCTGCAAACTTCTGCTTCATACATATGAGATACAATAATTCTCAAGTAATAGTAACTCCAGCTCTGCTGGAAGAAACCCCCTTGAATTCAAGCTGCCATGACTAATGAGCCTTCTGAAGTCTCCCAGTTTAGGCTGACACTGAAGGAATTAAACCTAAGGACTATAGAAGACAAAAGGACCCAGGAAGGCATGATAACATGCAAAATGCTCAGAGGAAATGATAGGGAAGACAGGAACAAACTGTTTGAGAGGTAGAAAGAGGTACTCAGGGGTACAACTATAGTTTAACGACACAGATGAGCTACAGGGATGTCAAGGAATATTTCTTCAGCCTCCAGGTGGTTGGGAAGTGGAATGATCTTGAAGTGGTGAAGGCAAACTCTATACATAGTTTTAAGAACAGGAACAAGAGTACGTAAATCTGACAAGTGGCAAATTGAGAAGCAGGGCCAGGAGCTAAGACTCAACCCCTGTAACCACACGTAGATGAGTACTATTAAAGTTTCCGAAATCAAGCTAACACATTCCAACTACATAACTTTCATATACAACTGGGTAGCAGCACACTGCTGATGTACCCAATTTTCACGAAAAAAAATTAATGGTAAACATCATTTATTTCCAAATTTACCAGAGTTTCAACCCCCCCATCATCAGTGCTAAAATTTAAGAGAACAATTTACCAAGCAGAACACCTTGTTTATGTCACTAAAACATTTGGAAATAAAGATGATGCTTTGGTATTTTTGTTCTCATAAGTTTAAGATTCATAAGGAAATAAGAAAGAAAGAGCACTGCAGCATGCCTACTGGCCCATGCTAGGCATATCCAATTCACACCCATAAAACGAAAATGTATTAGTGAAAAACTAAGTGTATATACCTTCATTGTTGCGTCGCCAGAGTGTGGTGGTGGTGGTGCCACAGTTTGAACACATCAGACCCATTCTCCTCGCTGATGTCTGGAAGGAGAAGCCATCCTGTGGGGAGACTAGGCGTAAGTAGGTTCCTCAGTACCTACGTAATAGTTTAGGAGACTATAAGACACACAATGGGCAATATAACACACAACAGCGTCTTGATGAACATCATATGCATAAGAAATAGTTATAACACACTATAATAAACAAAATGGGCATTATATGAATATGAAATAGGTAGATACTGTAACAGCTAAATAGGGAGGTAATGGGAAATAGTGATGTACTGGATGAGGATGATTTAATTCAGATTAATAACCCAAGAAAAACTGTGTGGCTTATTTTTGACAGGGGTTCCATGAAGGAAGGGGGGGAGCTGATGCTGAAGGAAAAGGGGGCTGATGCTGAAGGAAGAGGGGGCTGATGCTGAAGGAAGGAGGGGCTGATGACTCTTGAAAATGCATTCTATGACCCCTTAGTGTTTAGCATTTAAACTGATTATATAAACAATAATAATAGTCTTGATTACAGGAATTATGGCTACCCATCCCCAATCTTTTCATTCCCATCTGACCATGCTGCAGAATGTTACTTAATTTTAACATCTTTATTATGCACCCCCCATACCCATTCTGTGGGTGGTAGTCAAAGGATTACCGCAGTACATAATGGGTACAGGGATTGAGCTGCAAAGTTTTAATAACTGAGTAAGTTACAAGGGATAACGAACTATTTATATGTTTATATTCACTGCAGGATGCTGCCCACAGATCTAACTCCTAGACATCTACTGCTAGGTGCACAAACCATAGCTGGAACAATTCACAAGTAACTGGATGGAAGCTAGATGATGCTTTGGTCATTCCTGATTATTATTATTATTATTATAATCAAGGGGAAGCACTAAACCCGGAGGATTATACAGCTGGTCATTCCTGTACCATTATCATGCAATGTGGGATACTTAATTACCTTGGGGCCCTAAGAAAGCTTGGCTACAGCCTGGTCTGTTAGAGTAGAAAAATAAACCTTGAAACTGGTCACAAGTATCATTAATATGAATGTACTGTCGCTCAAAACTGAGTCAATGGTATGATGGTTGGTTAATGGGATTTAAAGCCTACTGACTACACCAGGACCATTAACCCTTAAATTGTCCAAACATAGATCTACATTCACGTGCGTAGCGCTCCAACCTTGATTTTCCCTATTTGAAAGCATGTAAAAAAAACGTAGATCTATGTTCGGAGCCTCCCGCACGTGGACGTAGATCTATGTTTGGACAGTTTAAGGGTTGAGGCTGCTCTTAACCTTTTCACCAGCAGACAAGAATATTTTAATTCCTAAAACATGGATCAAAGTAAAACTTTCAGCATACATCCATACACCTCTCAGTGTATATATCCTGTGAACCTTATTTAATTTATGGCATAGCTAAAGTTACAAACTTAAAAGTACAACTGTATTGTGTAACTATAATTTTTTCATGTTAATACATGTCTGAATGGCCTATGTATGTCTTATGTACATAAAATATAAAAAATCCTGTGTAGCGATTTTTCCCATAGTGTTCAGTGTTTTCTGTAATTATTTTTGTGATAACTAACATGATAATTTCAGCAAAAAATAATTTCCTATTGCGACTAGAATAATGTATAATAATATTAATAAAAAAGTTAACAAGTTTCAATTTATTCTGCACTTACATCTATTTATATTAATATAAATAATTTGCATATTTTTATTATAGTTTTGGGAAAGCGCTAAACCCACAATTAATGATGCGATCACGTTTAATTCAAGGAAAAGTAGGATAGCTCAAATTCTGCAAATCAAGAACCTTCTGCATCATCAAAGAATATTCACCTTCCACTTAACATTAGAGACTCAAACTTGTCTGCACTGAACTGCATCTGCCACTTCTCCTAACACAGCACTGCCCTATTCAGGTCATCCCGTAGACTTCTAGTGTACACCTCAGCAATTATTTGATGGCCTATTTTAGTGTCAACGGCAAACTTGTGTCGCCTATGTAGACTGTGAATGAGGGTCCTAACACTGACCCCTGTGGCATATCACTTGAGATCATTTTTAATATAATAGGGGAAACATTAGCTAGCCGTTGTTCTCACAATGTAACTTATTACACAGAATAGTGCTTGGATTCCTATAATGTAATCACACAGAATAGAGAAATAGAGAGAGAGAGAGAAAGTGGGGGGGGGGAGAGAAAGACCAACAGCTTCAGAGAGAGAGACACAAGAGCCAGACCTCGCAGGGCAGGCCTGGCCCAGCACTGACCAGCCTCCTGGAGTGCTTGATAATGGGTCTGTTCATGCCGTTCATCTTGGTGTAGAGGCCACAGGCGTTGCAGAGATAGTGGCCGGTGGCATCCCGCCGCCATAGTGGCGTCTGAACAGCACCGCAGTTGACACACTCGCGACTCTCAGCGAAGAACTCACTCCCAGGGCAATCTGTGGAAGCAAGATGATTTATATGATAGAGTGACCTGCAGGGTAGGGGGCACTGGATAAGTGTATTGGGTAGTGGACTGGATACAATGCACTGGATTGAGTTCATTGGATAGAATGCACTGGGTAGAGTTCATTGGATAGAATGCGCTGGATACAGTTCATTGGATAGAATGCACTGTATACAGTTCATTGGATAGAATGCACTGGATACAGTTCATTGGATAGATGCACTGGATATAGTTCATGGATAGACTGCACTGGATACAGTTCACTGGACAGAATGCACTGGATACAGTACATTGGGTAGAATGCACTGGATACAGTTCATTAATAATAATCATAATAATAATATCTATTTCTACAAGTACACATAAAATGTATACAGGCCTAGCCGATATCAAGACACTACTACTATTTCGAAAGCCACTTGTTATGCAGAACATTTCAGGCAAATTAGGTCAATTTTGTCTCAGGAGGCAACCCACACCAGTCGACTAACACCCAGGTATGTTTTATACTGATGGGTGAACATGGACAGCAGGTGTCTTATGGAAAGATGTCCTAATCTTATCCAGCCATACCACGGATTCAAACTCCAGACCTCAGTGTACGAGCTGAGTGTGCTAGCGATCGAGCTACAGGACACCGTAGATAGAATGCACTGGCTCCAGTTCATTGGATAGAAGCCATTGGACAGAATTGTTTTAGAAAGACACATGAGCAAAAACCAGGACATATTTATTAGAAACCATTTCAGTCCTGGGACCCTGATCACTTCTAACCAAAGAGGATAAAAAGAGAGTATTCAAGAATGAGATTCTAGAAGAATAGGAAAGTGGGGCACGTTAAGCGGAGCTTGCCAAGACGTATGGGAAGTTGAAATCAATAATCTGTTCCATTCTGGCAAAGAAAGTAGAAATCAAGGGAGCTAAAGTTGCAAAAAGGGATAAATATGCTAACGAAACAGAGCTCACAAACAATCGAAGATGTGAAGATATTATTGTTGGTGTGGACCAACGAAAAACAGTTAGCGGGAGATAGTGTTGAGGAGTCGATCATTTGCAAAAAGGCAAGGCATGCGGATCTCACCAGCAAGTGTCTTCAATAAAGGTATGTAATAGTGGTTTAAATGTTCATTATTCATTTCATTAGTGCTTTATATTTATTTCTCATTGTTTTCTGTATGTAAAATTATAGTTATTCTTTAAAAAATGTATTTTTTGTTAATATTTTTGGGGTGTCTGGAACAGATTAATTGTATTTACATTAATTCTTGTGGGAAATATTACTTCGGTTTTCGTACATTTCAGATTTAGACCGACCTTCTGGAATGGATTAAGAACAAAATCCAGGGTTCCACTGTATATAGATATAGGCAGAGTGAGGTGTGATTCACACATGGTGACCAGAACTTGTTACAACTACTAACGATGCCTTCTGACATTGTTAAGACTGATGAATAACAATAATAAATCTTTATTTCTACAAGTACATGATGCAACTTATACACACCATAGCCGATATCAAAGATATACATACTATACTGAAAGCCCCTGGTTATGCAGAGCATTTCAGGCTAACACTGAGGTACTTACTTTCTGCTAGGTGAACAGGGTCAGCAGGTATAAAGAAATATGCCCAATGTTTCCACCTGTGCCAGGGATCGAACTAAGAACACCCATTTAAAATAAGTCAGGCCTCTCACACTGACTTGGCATGAGTAACGAGGATTTTGTATAGTGTGAGTTTCCTTTTAACAAAATATTTTCATACAAATTCTAAGCAATAAGATCACAGTAAACAGGTGATTTCAGAATATGCAAAACAACAACTGTGAAAGAATAGAGAAATTCCAAGTGCTTTCGTGACTACTCACATTATCAAGGAACAATGAAAGTAATTCATCAAAGGAAAGCATATAAAGGGTCTAACCCACACCTCACTATCACATCCCACAACAAAGCAACACCTGACGTGCGACTCATAAGAAAGGGAACACTGCAGCAGGCCCGCTGGCCCAACTAGACAGGTCCTTCACACAACCCACCAACAAACTATTCAACCCAAGAATTACGAATTTTAAAATTTATTATTTGTCTAATGTATTATTAAATTCTTCCCAAATTCTATTAATTATAAATGGATCTAATTTATATAAACCAAAGGAAATATTCATATTATTGTCCAAACTGCTTTTTATGAAGCAAGATTCAATTATATTCCTGTCGACCATGGACTTGCTTGATACAACTTTCTCAACTTTTTGAAAATCAATTGGATGGTTAAAATCTCTCACATGAATAGAGCATTGGAATCTTGTCCATTTCTAATGCTATATTTATGTTGTTTTAATCTCGAATCTGTTCCCTTTCTTATGAGTCGCGCGTCAGGCATTGCTTTGTTGTGGGATGTGATAGTGAGGTGTAGGCTAGACCCTTTATATGCCTTCCTTTGATGAATTACTTTCATTGTTCCTTGATAATGTGAGTAGTCACGAAAGCGCTTGGAATTTCTCTATTCTTTTACAGTGGTTGTTTTGTGTGTGTGTATATATATATATATATATATATATATATATATATATATATATATATATATATATATATATATATATATATATGTGTGTGTGTGTGTGTGTGTGTCGTGCCGAATAGGCAGAACTTGCGATCTTGGCTTAAATAGCAATGCTCTTCTTGCCATATAGGACAAGCGAAAATTTGTGTATGCAATAATTTTGCCAAAATCATTCTGAACGTAACGAGAAAAATGTATTTCGCTGTGTTTATTATTAAATTATTGTAAACAAATCTAAAATATATTTAGTTGGGTTAGGCTAAAATAAATTGTTCTTGTTATAATAAGGTTAGGTAAGTTTTCTAAGATCCTTTTGGAGCAAAATTATAAATTTTTACATCAACATTAATGAAAAAAACACATCTTTAAACGTATAAGAGAAAATTTCAGAAAGGACTTAATTTTAAATGAGTTCTTGCTAATTGATCAGTTTTACGTATTCGGCACGACATATATATATATATATATATATATATATATATATATATATATTATATATATATATATATATATATATATATATATATATATATATACACACACACACGCTTGTACATGTAGTGTGACCTAAGGGTAAGAAGCAGCAAGATGTACCTGAAATCTTGCATGTTTATGAGACAGAAAAGACACCAGCAATCCTACCATCATGTAAAACAATTACAGGTTTCCGTTTTACACTCGGCAGGACGGTAGTACCTCCCTGGGTGGTTGCTGTCTACCAACCTACTACCTAGGATATATATATATATATATATATATATATATATATATATTTATATATATATATATATATATATATATATATATATATATATATATATATATATATAATGTTTAGAATAAAACCTATTGCATTAAATTACTTAGTCTATATATGTAACAAGTTCTGCAAGGTTGAGGGACTGATTACCTCGTCTAATGTCTAAGTACATTATTTCTGTATTGAAAAAATTGTGGTTTGCGAAACGCCTTTATATAGATGCCCAGGTGTTGCACTTGTCTAATTCCTCAGTGGTTCACTAGTAGGATTTAACTTTTTCTTTTTCAAAATCTATCTGGCAAGCCAGCAAGGGACCTGACACAGGTGAAGGGATCTTGTGTCTAGGAGTTGGAGCTACCCTCCACTACCATGGATCAAACATGATTACCCCTCATTCCCAGATACTAAGATCCCCTCCCATCCTGGCTTGCATCTTCCCCATAGATATAATACAGTATTCTAACAATAAGCTCCTGGAGCGCGAAACATTGCCACAATAAAACGTCGCAATAATTGTATACTTGTGTCCTTTTACCCAACATTTACAAAGTTACACTAACAGGAAAGACGGTTGGTTTTTGTAAGGTTTGTCAGGAAACAGGACAAGTGTTTCCTCACGTGGGTCTCAGTCATATGATGACCCGCCACTGGAGCTTTTGGTCATCTGACCGAGGTCTTTCGATGGCTTTACCAGTACACCCCCCCCCCCTTTAAAAATTATGGTCATAGTTATAAGAATTCTTCTGATTTTTTTTAAACAGGAAAGAGTGAGAAAGCCAATTTATATAAATATATATCTACAAGAACGTCTCTTTTAGCCTCTGTTAAATTCAACAAAGATATGATGAAGACACTGATTTAGTTCTCTCTGGAAAGAAGCAGAATTAGTGGAGATATGATTGAAGTGTAAAAATGGAAAACCGGTATCTGAAGGTATCTAACAAAGACAGGATTCGCAGCAATGGATTAAAGCTGGACAAATTTTGATTTAGAAAGGATATAGGGAAGTACTAGTTTGACTAGTGGTGGAACAAACTTCCAGGGAGCGTCAGCGAAGCAAAAACTTTGGGTAGCTTTAAATCCTGGTTGGATGAGTACCTGAGTGAAGCTGGGTGTGAGTTAGACCTGCCCAGCGTGAGCCTGTAGGCCTCCTGCAGAGTTCTAGTCTCTTAATTTTATCCTCTTCTAGGTTAGAAATACTCTCGCTATACTCCAACAATAATAATAATAATAAATAACCTTGAACTTATCCAGGGATTTTTTCCTTCATATTTTTCCTTCATATATTTTTTCCTTGGATATTATCCTGGTCGATGCCCAGGATAATATCCAAGAATTTATTTTAGAGTTTGCTTCATTACATCAGGTAATTTATAGTGACGTTACACTATGTAAGGAGAAAACAAAGGCTAGAAATGTCCCCCAAAAGGTGAGACCTTTGTAAATCTGAGCAGCCTTTGACAGGAGGTATACATTAATGCCAATAATATATTAATAGGTTCCACATTCAAGAACAGCAGAGCTACCTTGCCCTTCCTTGGACCAACCTGATTGTGTCCCAGTTTACTCGAGTATGACCCCTAACGGGTTTAGCGAATCCCCGTGAGGACACTATTACTATACTTAATCAGCCCTTAAACCTGCACTTAGTTGATTATCGATGGTTTTACTGATTTCTGGCCTCCATGTGGGTTGTTCAGCTAGTGCAGGCTTGACCCTGCGTCCACTAATAGCAGCTCTGTCTTTATTCAGTTAGGCTGATGGTGATGAGAGTCTCTTATTATAATCACCAAGCTCGTGGCAGACTAACCAATCACGATTACCGTAGCAAACAAATGATGAAGCTTATAGCACACCAATCAATCACGAGGTTTGTAACAAACCAATCACGAGGTTTGTAACAAACCAATCACGAGGTTTGTAACACAAACCAATCACGAGGTTTGTAACAAACCAATCACGAGGCTTGTAACAAACCAATCACGAGGCTTGTAACACAAACCAATTACGAAGCGTGTAACAAACCAATCACGACTTATAGCAACCCAATCACGAGACTTGTAACAAACCAACAAATCAATTGGCTAGTAGACCACCACTAAAGAGGTATCACACCAATCACGAGACTTGCAGTAAACCAACCAATCATTAGGCTCATACCAAACCAACCAATTATAATTCCACAACAATTCTGGTCATAAACAACCGAGTCACTTATCTGGATTTTTTTTATTAAGCTTGTCTGGCTTTCAATTAACATCTCGCACCACAAAAAACAAAATACCACTAATGCATTTATTCGTTTGATTAATGAGCCCTGTCCATGATTTAAATGCATTAATATTATCCAAAGAAAAAAAAAGTTCACTATATTTTTATTTTCAGTGTAGCAAGGAGTATTCCAAAATTTATTCCCTGTCGCCTCAGTGGCTAATGTATTGTGCACCTGTTGTTCATTATGAGTGGCTAGTTTATTGTGCACCTGCTGCCAGCAGTAACAGCCTGGTTAATCAGACCTTGATTCACCACGAGGAATGGTCTCAGACCGGGCCGCGGGGGCGTTGACCCCAGAAACCCTCTCCAGATAAACCCGTTGTTCATTATGAGTGGCTAGTTGTGCACCCGTTGTTCATTCTATGAGCAGCTAGTTTGTGCACTCGTAGCTAATTCTATGAGCGGCTAGTTTACTGTGCACCCGTGGTTCACTGCGAGTGTTTAGTTTATTGTGCACTCGTTGCTTATTCTGTGAGCGGTTAGTTTGTACACCAGTGGTGTATTGTGTATGGCTAGTTTGTGTACCCGTTGTTCATTCTGTGAGTAGCTAGTTCATTGTGTACCCGTTGTTCATTCTGTGAGTAGCTAGTTCATTGTGTACCCGTTGTTCATTGTGAGTAGCTAGTTCATTGTGTACCCGTTGTTCATTCTGTGAGTAGCTAGTTCATTGTGTACCCGTTGTTCATTGTGAGTAGCTAGTTCATTGTGCACCCGTTGTTCATCCCGTGAGCGGTAACGCAAAACAGAATTACAGAGATCACAATATGCCTATTAGAACCCAGTGGTCAGAGTTACATCTTGCTTCTTACATTTCTTCATATGTTTAAATATACAAAATACAATAGATACCGTCTCATGAAAAATGAAGCATGTCATCAGTACAGTATTAATAACTACCGGTAGTTTTTAGTCATAATAGTTTATTATTCTAGCTAGTGCAAAATGTGGATACCAATCTCAGGTTGTTTGATAAGTGTGTTGTGCAAATTTATTTACTTATAATTAAAAACTGGTTCTGTGCTATGGCTGGTAAATGCCTCTTTCGATTGCTTTCAAACTTTATGTACAGTGCTCAATAATAACCCACAACATGGAGACAGAAACCTTATCTGTTTCTGCCTCCATGAAAGTTATCGAGCACTGACAAGTGATCATTACTCTTTATTCACTGATGATATACCTTTGACGAGTTTCGAGAGTTTTTCTACTCCCGGAGCCCAGCCATGGACCAGGCTCGTCTGGTGTACAGTATTTATCTTAAAAGGTTTTCATTTTTTCCTGGCTGTCTCTCACACAAAGGAGGGATACTAGTTTCCGGGCGATAAATTAAGAAAGATTCATCGAGTTGGCTTCAAACTTTCAACAATGAAGCATCTTTCTAAGTAGAAAGTTTGGATATTTTGTTTTTATTGTGCAGGTACCAAATTGCAAATGTTATTGAATAAATTATAATACTGTTTCTCATGTGATAACCTAAAAAGGAATCTTTATAAGAACATAAGATGGAAATATAAACACAAATGCAGTATAATGTGATCCTTTATTGACTACGTAGTCAATAAAGGATCACATTATACTGCATTTGTGTTTATATTTCCATTGTGTCGGTATTTTATACCATTTATTTCCAAGAACATAAGATCATAAGAATAAGGGAACACTGCAGAAGGCCTACTGGTGTTTCTCGTCTAAAGAAATTTTCAGATGTTTTATGGGTTTTCTAGATAGTATGTCACTGATGTCAGCTATGGTTTGTATAAGTTGTATTATTTTTGTCGATGTCAGTTTCCAATTTTTTTTTTAAATGCGCATGCATCCACTGGGAAACTCCAAAGAGAGTTTCATCCATTTTAACTAGTATCTGAAGTGTTTGATCTGGTTGAGTTCCAGCTCCTGTACCTATTGACGTACTGATCTTCAGGTTTTGTGCCTCTTTAGGGTGCTGATTTATATATAGGTTTTTGGACCTTTGAACGCTAGGTTTGGTATAAATTTGTCAGGAAACGCGGGTCTTAGTCATATGACGACCCGCCACTGGAGCTTTTGGTCATCTGCCCGAGGCCTTCCGCTGGCTTACCGGTCCACCCTTCATTAATTGATATAGGCTTCTTGAAGGTGTTGGTGCTGAGTTGCAGCGCCTCTGCATCTTGAGGTACACTAGTACTACACCTCTTGGAAACTATAGGTTGATGTAGCGTCAAGCTTGATCAACCAAACTGTTGGTTGTTGCTGACAGTAGCCACCTTGACCAAGTATTATAATACGACATTCATTGTTTATCTTATCGGCACCTAAAACGCTCTTCCAATGGTCAATTTAAAAGCTTCGAGGCTTGCCGATTCATTTATATTCTGAATACCAATAGCGGCTTCTATTCACAATCTGTCGTCTCGTCCTTCAGTGGATGTATGTAGGTCATGCTTGCGTGTAGGCGAGACGTGTAAGTCAGGCTTGTGTTGGTTAGGTTTGTGTGTAGGTTACATTTGTGTTGGCCGACTTGTAAGTCAGGGCTGTATGTTTCACGTACACCAATACTCGGTGTTGTAAGCCTGTACTACTTCTGCAACAATGGGTTGTGTTAAAAGCAAGGCTTAGTGTTACAGAATATCTTTCCAAAGGGAAAGATCAGCTCAGAAATATCTTGCATGTTTTCATTAGCGGTATCTTAAGTACAGCAATGTAGAGAGCCCAGGGATTTGTTACTATCAGAGTTGGTTTAGTGTGTACCAAGATTTCCGTGGTACTTAACGAGAAAGGTTCACTGGGAGGATGATATCTAGAGCAGGGGTCCTCCCCAACCTGTGACCCGAGGACTGCACGTGGCCCTTTTAGGAAATGGATGCAGCCCTCATATGAAATTATAAATTCACTTTTATATAAGTTCCACACTACACAGTGTCAACAATTACAAAATATTTAAAGCCATTTTACACCGAAACCTTAGCGCCACCTCTAACAACTACCTTTCACTTCTGGTCAGTGCTGGTTTATCCTAGCAGCAACGATAGACTGAAAACTATTTTTAAAGAGAATAGCCTGTTGGTAATCTATGCATCTCTTTCTAAGGAGTTTATACATTTAAAGAACTTTGCTGATGACATGCTTTCCATCTTCGGTAGTACTTAATCTGTCAGCAAACATTTCCAAAAATGAAATTAGTGAAAAAAAAAAACTTAGATCAAGTCGTACTGATAGTCATCTGCATCAAATTTTGAGACTGTGTAACCAGGATAAAAGTAGATATTAAAGTACCCCAATGAAAATAAGTCACTGACTTTTTTCTGGGTTATCCCAGGTTCTCTACACATGTTGCTATGTATGATAATATCTGTAACTGTATTTGTGTATACCTGAATAAACTTACTATCAGTAAGCTTGCTGTAAAGGTTCAATCTCAAGTTTTGCATTAGCATTACGATTTTGTCGTACGATAATAAAACATATTATTTACCCTATTTACTGTCATAATTAGCAATTACAATAAAATTTTATTTATCTTTCCGTTACAGAGCTTGTGTTATTTACCTCAGTCTCAAATGCTTCATAAAAATTAAAATGCAGCATTTGTATAACAAAACTGGAATTATTTACCTGTGTTACATCTTACAACTTTCAATTAATTTACATTATAATGCTATAAGTATAATGTTAAGAGAGATCATTACAAACTTTGGCCCTCCTTTAAACTTGGATTTTTTTCAAAATGACCCTTTCATATTGAAAGGCTGGGAACTACTGATCTAAATCATAGGTTTTCAAAGTTTTGAAGTCACAGAACATTTTTTCTTAAAAAATAAATTATTGAAATTATTTTTAAAAAAGTAAGATTGTCAACAAGGAAAATGACACTATATATACATATTTCAAATATTTTTTTATACATATTCCTACCTTAGTTCACTTCAAAGTCCAGCCCTATCTAAATTGTACTACCACCCCCTGGGATGCCGCCCACAATAGTCAAACACCCAGCCCACAATAGTCGACTAACACCCAGCCCACAATAGTCGACTAACACCCAAGTACCTACTTACTGCTTAGGTGCATTGGGGCGGCAAGAATAATATGCCCATTTCCACCAGTGCCGAAGATCGACCCACGTACCTCAGTATGAGCTGAGTGAACTACCAACAGAAATCATTAAGAAAAACTGACACATCATATGCTGGCTTTTTGCTAGCGCTCTTATGGTCTACCCCAAAAAATCTTTAGAAAACATCATCATGTTTGTTTAATGACGTGAAATGAATGAGAAGAACATAAGAACATAAGAACGAAGGAACACTGCAGAAGGCCTACTGGCCCATGCGAGGCAGGTCCAAGTCCCTACCGGCTTAAGCCAATGCACCCAACCTAGTCAGGTCAGGTCACATTGACTTAAGGGAGGAACACGGCAACCGACCTGTTAGCACAAGCTATCAGGTCCAACTCACACCCACCCACATCTACTCATGTATTTATCCAACCTATTTTTAAAGCTACACAACGTTCTGGCCTCTATAACGGTACTTGGGAGTTTGTTCCACTCATCCACAACTCTATTACCAAACCAGTACTTTCCTATATCCCTCCTGAATCTGAATTTTTCCAACTTAAAACCATTGCTGCGAGTCCTGTCTAGGCTAGATATTTTCAGCACACTATTTACATCCCCTTTATTTATTCCTGTCTTCCACTTATAAACCTCAATCATATCCCCCCTAATTCTACGTCTTTCTAGAGAGTGCAGTTTCAGGGCCCTTAGTCTATCCTCATAGGGAAGGTTTCTGATACATGGGATCATCTTTGTCATCCTCCTTTGTACATTTTCCAGAGAATTTATATCCATTCTGTAATACGGTGACCAAAACTGTGCAGCATAATCTAAATGAGGCCTAACCAAGGATGTATAGAGTTGAAGAACAACCTGAGGACTCCTATTATTTATGCTTCTTGATATGAAGCCAAGGATTCTATTAGCTTTATTGCGAACACTTATGCACTGTTGTCTTGGTTTCAGATTACTGCTAACCAGAACTCCTAAATCTTTTTCGCAATCCGTAATATTAAGATCTACATTATTTAGTTTATATGTGGCATGGTTATTGTCCTGTCCAACATTTAGAACTTTGCATTTGTCTATATTAAACTGCATCTGCCACTTCTCCGACCACTGCATCAGTCTATTCAAATCTTCCTGGAGTGCTCGAATGTCCTCGTCAGAATGAATTCGACGGCCTATTTTGGTGTCATCGGCAAACTTGCCGATGTCGCTCTTTATGCCCTCATCTATGTCGTTTATGTAGATTGTGAACAGCAGGGGGCCCAACACTGACCCCTGTGGAACACCGCTCGTGACGCTTCCCCACTCTGATTTCTCCCCATTTATGCAAACTCTCTGCTGCCTATTTGTCAACCATGCCTCTATCCAGGAAAAAATTTCTCCTCCTATTCCATGTGCTTTAATTTTCCTCAATAGTCTCTGATGTGGGACCCTGTCAAAAGCCTTACTGAAGTCCATATACACAATATCATATTCATTACCATGATCTACCTCCTCAAATACCTTAGTGAAAAAAGTTAATAAATTCGTAAGGCAGGAACGCCCCTTTGTAAAACCATGCTGAGATTCGTTGATTAATTTATGCTTTTCAAGGTGGCTACGAACTGCCTCGGCAATTATTGATTCCATAAATTTTCCCACTATGGAGGTTAGGCTTATTGGTCTATAGTTCGAAGCTAAGGACCTGTCACCTGTTTTGAAAATAGGTATCACATTTGCCATTTTCCACTTATCTGGCACCATGCCAGTTTGTAGTGATATGTTGAAAAGATTAGCCAAAGGTGTGCTAAGCTCCTCTTTACATTCCTTTAGAACCCTTGCATACAGTTCATCAGGGCCTGGGGATTTGTTAGGTTTTAATTTATCTATTTGCCTAAGGACCATGTCACTTGTGACCCTAATAGTGCACAGTTTATTATCGTCCTGTTCTACATAATTTATCATTACTGGAATATCGCTGGTATCCTCCTGTGTAAAAACTGAGAGGAAGTATGTGTTAAAAATTCTACACATTTCCTTATCACTGTCAGTGAGCTGACCCGAGGAACTTTTGAGTGGGCCTATCTTGTCCCTGATCTTACTTCTGTATACCTGAAAGAATCCTTTTGGGTTAGTCTTCGATTCTCTTGCAACTTTAACCTCATAATCTCTATTTGCTTTTCTAATTCCCTTTTTTATTTCTCTCTTTAACTGAATATATCGATTTCTTAATTGCCCCTCTCCTCTTTTGATTTGCCTATATATGCCTCTCTTTTGACCAATCAGATATTTTAATCTATTGTTCATCCATTTAGGATCATTTTTGTTTGATCTGATTTCCCTATTTGGAACATAATTTGACTGAGCAGCTAGAACTATGCCCTGGAAAGCATCATATCGGCAACCATCACCACCTACCTGACCCCTAGTCAGGTCATTCCAGTTCAGCCCACCTAAGTAATTTTTCAGTCCTATGAAATCAGCCAAGCGAAAGTCAGGGACGGAGACTTGATTGCCATTATTAGGGGAATTCCATGATATGTTAAAACTGAGTGATTTGTGATCACTCTCCCCAAGCTCATCATTAACCTCAAGATTATTAATTAGTGTTTCCCTACTGGCAAGAACCAAGTCAAGGAGGTTATTTCCCCTAGTTGGCTCTGTCACAAACTGTTTTAAAAAACAATCCTGGATCGTATCAAGAAAGTCACCCGACTCTAAATTTCCTGTCAAATTGCTCCAGTCAATCTGTCTATAGTTGAAATCTCCCATTAGCACAACATTTTCGTATGTAGATGCCTTACGAATTTCGTCCCATAGAAGTTTACTGCACTCCCTATCAAGATTTGGGGCCCTGTAAATCACACCCAAAATTAGTTTTTCTCGGCCCTCGAGAAGCTGTAACCAAACAGATTCAGTGGCTGACGCTTCTAATTTAATATCTTGTCTAACACAACAATTTAAATTGTCTCTGACATACATCGCTACTCCACCACCTTTCCTGTTGACCCTGTCAGTGTGGAATAATTTATAGCCTTGTATGTGACATTCAGAGGGCATCTCTCTATCTTTCAGATTGAGCCAGGTCTCTGTTATAGCAATAATATCTATGTTTCCTGCACTTGCAATTAATCTTAGCTCATCTATCTTATTTCTAACACTCCTGCTATTAGTATAGTAAACCTTAAGGGAGCTAGTCCCTTGCTGCCCTCTGCTGTCCCCCTTTGTTTGCTGACCTGTTCTATTGTCTTTATTTATAACTTCATGCTGAATGCCTTTTATACATTTACTGTTTCCAACCCTAGTGTTGCAACCTGCTTGTTTCCCACACACACCCATACCTCTATCTTCCATCAGTTTAAAATCATAGGCATTTCACCAATGGCCTTCTCAATCGAGTCTGCAAGTGCTACCACCCCTGCCCCAGAGAGATGAACCCCATCCCTTGCATACATATCATGTTTGCCATAAAAGTTGTTCCAGTTGTCAATGAATGGGATTGCAAGTTCCTTGCAGTATCTGTCTAGCCAGCAATTTACACCAATTGCCCTAGACAACCATTCATTTCCTACTCCCCTTCTAGGCAAGATGCTACATATGATTGGGATCCCTCCCTTAGACTTAATGAAATCTATAGCTGACCTGTACTTATCTAGCAGCTCTTCTCTCCTACCCTTCCCAATATCATTTCCACCAGCACTGAGACAGATAATGGGCTTGTTCCCATTACCTGACATGATATTATCCAGTCTGTTGACAATGTCCCCAACACCAGCTCCAGGGAAGCACACTCTATCTCTCATCTTCTTATTCCTATTACAAAAAGCACGATCAACATATCTTACCTGAGAGTCACCAACCACAAGAATGCGCTTACCTTCATTAGCAGGGGCAGTAGTACCCTTACCTTCACTGGCCACTGAAGTACATTCATCCTGGAGAACAGAGAAGCGATTTCCTACCTTCAGATCTGCACTCTTAACTTTCCTTACTCTGATGAGCCTCCCATTACTGTGAACAACTCGCCACTTGTAGCAGGTGCTGGGCTGCACCTCACTGCTGGTAGCCGTTGCTACCACCCCACCTACAGCCTCCTCACAGTGAGAGACAGACTGCACCTCACTGCTAGAAGCCTCATTCCCCACATCTCCAACCACCTCACACTCTCTCCCAGGCCCATTGAGGTGGACCTTCAGCCTCCTAATCTCCTCCTGGAGAAGCAAGACCTCCTCCTTCAACTCTCCAACCTCAGCTTTTAAAACACTGTAGAAGCAAGCCATGCTTTGTAACCGTCCACGCTAATCCCCAAGCAGCTCAGGGTCTGTGACCTCACGTGACGACTGACCACTGAACACTGACGACTGACCACTGAACACTCGACTGACCACTGAACATGCATTAATAACATTTACATGGTCATAACTTTCGTGAATCAACAAAACCAAACCAAAAACCCCTGATAACCTAACTTGATAAATTAGAAAGTGCGGTGCTTGATCATCAGTGTGTGTTTGCAAGAGGTTTTATTTTTCTTGTACTTACTATTTGTGGCGGTGCACAGCAAATCACTAGACAGGTTCATATTTTGGATATATTAGTAATGATAAATTATGTAGAACAGGACGATAATAAACTGTGCACGATTAGGGTCACAAGTGACATGGTCCTTAGGCAAATAGATAAATTAAAACCTAACAAATCCCCAGGCCCTGATGAACTGTATGCAAGGGTTCTAAAGGAATGTAAAGAGGAGCTTAGCACACCTTTGGCTAATCTTTTCAACATATCACTACAAACTGGCATGGTGCCAGATAAGTGGAAAATGGCAAATGTGATACCTATTTTCAAAACAGGTGACAGGTCCTTAGCTTCGAACTATAGACCAATAAGCCTAACCTCCATAGTGGGAAAATTTATGGAATCAATAATTGCCGAGGCAGTTCGTAGCCACCTTGAAAAGCATAAATTAATCAACGAATCTCAACATGGTTTTACAAAGGGGCGTTCCTGCCTTACGAATTTATTAACTTTTTTCACTAAGGTATTTGAGGAGGTAGATCATGGTAATGAATATGATATTGTGTATATGGACTTCAGTAAGGCTTTTGACAGGGTCCCACATCAGAGACTATTGAGGAAAATTAAAGCACATGGAATAGGAGGAGAAATTTTTTCCTGGATAGAGGCATGGTTGACAAATAGGCAGCAGAGAGTTTGCATAAATGGGGAGAAATCAGAGTGGGGAAGCGTCACGAGCGGTGTTCCACAGGGGTCAGTGTTGGGCCCCCTGCTGTTCACAATCTACATAAACGACATAGATGAGGGCATAAAGAGCGACATCGGCAAGTTTGCCGATGACACCAAAATAGGCCGTCGAATTCATTCTGACGAGGACATTCGAGCACTCCAGGAAGATTTGAATAGACTGATGCAGTGGTCGGAGAAGTGGCAGATGCAGTTTAATATAGACAAATGCAAAGTTCTAAATGTTGGACAGGACAATAACCATGCCACATATAAACTAAATAATGTAGATCTTAATATTACGGATTGCGAAAAAGATTTAGGAGTTCTGGTTAGCAGTAATCTGAAACCAAGACAACAGTGCATAAGTGTTCGCAATAAAGCTAATAGAATCCTTGGCTTCATATCAAGAAGCATAAATAATAGGAGTCCTCAGGTTGTTCTTCAACTCTATACATCCTTGGTTAGGCCTCATTTAGATTATGCTGCACAGTTTTGGTCACCGTATTACAGAATGGATATAAATTCTCTGGAAAATGTACAAAGGAGGATGACAAAGATGATCCCATGTATCAGAAACCTTCCCTATGAGGATAAACTAAGGGCCCTGAAACTGCACTCTCTAGAAAGACGTAGAATCAGGGGGGACATGATTGAGGTTTATAAGTGGAAGACAGGAATAAATAAAGGGGATGTAAATAGTGTGCTGAAAATATCTAGCCTAGACAGGACTCGCAGCAATGGTTTTAAGTTGGAAAAATTCAGATTCAGGAGGGATATAGGAAAGTACTGGTTTGGTAATAGAGTTGTGGATGAGTGGAACAAACTCCCAAGTACCGTTATAGAGGCCAGAACGTTGTGTAGCTTTAAAAATAGGTTGGATAAATACATGAGTAGATGTGGGTGGGTGTGAGTTAGACCTGATAGCTTGTGCTAACAGGTCGGTTGCCGTGTTCCTCCCTTAACTCAATGTGACCTGACCTGACTAGGTTGGGTGCATTGGCTTAAGCCGGTAGGGACTTGGACCTGCCTCGCATGGGCCAGTAGGCCTTCTGCAGTGTTCCTTCGTTCTTATGTTCTTATGTTCTTATTACCAATCACATTAAAATATTGAAAATGTATCTCAAAGACAACCAAGATAAAATTATTTCACTTACATACACACACACATTATATATATATATATATATATATATATATATATATATATATATATATATATATATATATATATATATATATGGGCGATCTGAAGTCTATCCTCATTACGTTAAATTTCTTACCCGATTTACATCACTTTTTGAGTACCCTTGTAAACAACAATTATTATTTCAAGTATGGTTATAGGCAAGTTCCATAAATCTACGAAAACAGCTTTAACCAGAACTTAGTAAACTGAAAAAAGCTCACCACACAAGTCTGTCAATGAGGTAGTTCAGCAACACCGGGAAACACTGTAAACTGCACGCGTGTCCTCTGTGGTGCGATAATTTGCTGTGAGCTCCAAGGAATATCTGTGGCAATTGTTCAATTTACTTGAGTATGTCTTATAAATAGATGGTAGTCGATGTCAACCTTTTTCGAGGCCAGAGAGGTTCAATGGCTAGGATGCTTGAGCGGGAAAAATCTTGATAGAAACTGCGTGAACATCTCACCCTTCGTCAAGGTTTTTATCGTCCAAACGTTTCTGATTTTATTAGCGTCATCCACCTGCCACAGCTGCTGCTGCTGCTGACCATGCATTTTGTTCACCATGTTCCTCATGTATGTACCTCTGCTGCTGCTGTTTCTACTGCTTCTGCTCTAAATCCCGCTGCAATGGTGTTGCTGTTACTCCTCCTGCTGCTGCTGATGATGAGAGAGAGGCTATATTTGGCAGGGAACTATATTTAGAGCTTAATGTTTTCGTATTAAGGCTTCTGGAGGTTATTAAGTGAGTGCTAGCTTGAGTTACCCATGGTATGAAGCAAGCATCCTGCGTCACACTAGGTACCCGCTACTCTAGTAGTTTAGTGAATGATAGTTACCCTTGGTATGAAGTAGGCATCCTGCGTCACACTAGGTACCCGCTAGTTACACTATTGATTTAGTGGATGTTAGCTACCCCCCCCCCCATCCCGTCTAGCATTATGCGGCATTCTGACTATGTACCGACTAATAAGTTAGTGAGGGTTAGCTAGTTACCCTGGGTATCAGCAAGTCAAGACAGACCAAAGGGAACACTAATAGTTTACAGATCACTGCAACACACGACATGTAGGCAGATATAGTGGTGGCGGCGCCCTTGGTGCCCAGCTGCACGACCAAAGCTTTTGATAAGCCCCGACTCCCGCAAGCCTTGTACCGAGTTTATTATTCTGACACCACTATGCAAATTACATCATACCGTGGTTAATTAATAAATGTCTTAACAATATCAGAGACGCATCTACTTGGTAGTAACAGCAACAACCCCCCACCCGCTCTCTGAGAGATGGCAATGCACAAGTGCTAGCTAGTTATTTCAGTCTTGCTAGACAGTTGGTTGAATTCATAGTGGTATACCTGATAGTCTTATTGCACACTAGTCTCCCGGCTTAGGCTTAAAGATTTCATTACCTAGATTTTCTTCCCACAATTTAACTAATATACATAATAATATAACAGTACAATGTGAGTATTTCCACACCATGTAGAATAATTCAGCAGTACACCACGAGTATTCCCACAATGTAATTATATGGAATAATGGGGTAGCACACTGGGTGTTTCTATGATATAATAATTCAACAGCCTATTATATATGGTTTACACCATATATAATATTGTATCTTAACAGGGTGCTCCCATAATGTTGTTATTATTAAGTATCACATGAAATAGCATAGCTACACTGTGGGTGTTCCCCCATTAGTACACTTCGACTGTACCCTATTTCGTTAACAAAACTTCTCCCGTCCGACATTTCCGCCAAGACTCCGAGCGCACGTGAGAGCAGAAACTTGAGACTATCTCTACATCACAGCCAACAAGCTAAAAACTACAAGCCCTTACTCCATCACGCAATATCTGTGGGCCGTCAGCGTGTTATCAGACAACTGCGTGTCGGCGAGATAAGATGGCGTCGGGCCGGAAGGCTGAGCCAGACCCAGGCGCCGCCCCCGACACACCACACTTCGTCAACAAACATTGCAGGTTCTACTCTAGGGGGAACACCTCTTTTTCCCCCTCCTCTCCGTCAACACTGTACTCACCCTGCGGGGACACTACCTCTCCTCCGTCAGCGTTGTCTTCAGAAGTTGCCCTGGGGAGAGGGACACCTCCGTCAGCGTTGTCTTCAGAACTCGCCCTTGGGGAGAGGGACACCTCCGTAAATGCTGTCTTTAGTACTCGCCCTTGGGGAGGGACACCTCTCCTCCGTCAGCGCTATCTTTAGTACTCGCCCTTGGGGAGGGACACCTCTCCTCCGTCAGCGCTATCTTTAGTACTCGCCTTTGGGGAAGGACACCTCCGTAAATGCTGTCTTCAGTACTCGCCCTTGGGGAGGGACACCTCCGTCAACGCTGTCTTCAGTACTCGCCTTTGAAGGAAGACACCTCCGTCATCAGTACATACTTATACTGGTGAACACTACCAACTACTCAGGTCATGGCTTCAACTAGTCTTTTCTGTGTTAATATATTTAACAAAATTAGCATCGGTCGCGGCGTGATCCAAGAAAGGTATCCCCCAGTATCCCATTAGCCTAGCCCCACGTATCTAAATTTACGCAAAATGTAATAATTCTTTGAAACCAATATCCTAATTTTAATAAGAATAACCAAACGAATGACAAACTAGCAGCTACACAGTCTAAAACCAATCCAAACTTTCCACTGAAAGTTTAAAATCAATCGGAAGAAACATCCTTTAGCTATCGCACTGAAGCTAATATCAATCCCACAAAAAAAATTATATATATATATATATATATATATATATATATATATATATATATATATATATATATATATATATATAAGAAAGGATTCATGCCAAAATTTAACTAAGATACACCAGCATTTAGGGTTTAAATTACTGGTGTATAACATGTACCGGTTGAGCACTCCATGAATGTAATAATATTAGTGAAGCATAAAAAATGGCACAATATAATGATAGGAAGAAGACACAAATAATCTACACGTCGAAGACAAACTTATGACGATGTTTCGGTTTCAGATGAACAATTAACTAGTTAATGGTTCAAGTGAACCGAGTCATGTTTCAGTCTCCTATGTTCAGGTTATGTGTGTATAACTAATAATAATAATCCAGTTATGTTTAATCAAACTAGCAAATGAAAGCCTACAGAGCCCAATAATAATGTATATTAGTAGTAGTAGTAATAAAAACCCTGTGTTAAAAGTTTAAAGCCAATTGTAAGAGGCTTTCTAAAATTCAGTACACGGAAACCAGAATCGGGGTTAGGTTAGGTAAGGTTCGTCAGGAAACAAGACAAGTGTTTCCTGACCCGGGTCTTTGTTAAATGACCTGCCGTTGGAGCAAAATTTTGGTCAATTGACCCGAGGCCTTCCACTGGCTTACTGACTAGAGGGCACCTGCCCATACCAATAGTTTTATGACTCTTTTCACAGTCAAAGTACACCACGATGGAAATCTGGAGCCTATCGGATGAGGCGTTCTTAAATTATAAATTAAAAAACTTGAAGAAAAAGAGTCAATAACTTATAGCCTACAGGTACCCCTTCGAGGATAAAAAAAAAAACGAGGCGCTAAACCTGTGTGGGTCATAGACCGGACAAACCTTTTTTTCTGTAGAGCTGAGTGATAACGGGTTACCTATTTAAATAATAATAAATATACTACTACATTTTCTGCCTTTTATTAGCCTTTTCCAAGTTTTTTTAAAATAGCTTCGTATTTCTTCTCTTTATTATTAAATGTACAGTAAAACACAAGAGGTGGGTGGGTTACACATCGCTGCTGAGGGACACTGAGAGCAAGGGAGAGGTAGGTTAGGTTAAGTAAGGTTTGTAAGGAAACGTGACAAGTGTTTCCTGACGTGGGTCTTAGTTATATGATGACCTGCAGCTGGAGCTTTTGGTCATCTGACCGAGGCCTTCCGCTGGCTTACCGACCCACCCCTTTAAAAATTATGATTATAATTATAACCATTAGGGATTCATTTAATGATCCTTCAGGGGCGAGTGTGAAGGGTATCACTATACAATCCATTCTTGAACCACCGGTAACACTCGTGCGATGTGAAACTTGAATGGAATGCCGCTAACACCCTCTTCACTACAGCGTCTCGCTTGTCAAACCCAAGTGTTAGTTGACCCACTGTGTGACGAATGGTTTTGAAAACTGACAAGTTGAAGAGCTGAGACAGTGTGGCGAAACGTTTCTTCAATAAAGATTCCCATATGTTGCACAAGTGTCTTAATTCTTCAAGTTGACCCACTCCCAGAATCCTGATGTTTGGCGATCCTAATATCTGGTGACCCACTACCAGACTATTATGTTGCTTAGTGCATATTGCTGGTTGGTTAACCTAAATGAGCTTAAAGCCTGTCAATACACGAGTGTCATTAAGATTGCACATTACCCGTTCATCACCATTCAAGAATACTAATACCTTAAAGGGGATTAAAATAGTCTCAGTATATAATATAATATGCACACAAGCAATCGCAAACAGGCGATTTTTAACAATGCAAGACAAGCCACGGGGGATGGAAATCTTCACATTTTTTTTTTTTGTAAATATGATTGAGTATATACAAAACTGACTCACGAAATCGTAATGACACGATTGCAAACAAACCATACCACAGATGGGGATAAAACCCGTGATCAGTCTCAAAACTCCAGACTGTTTTGAAACTCTGATCGCGGGTTCTATCCCCACCCCTGACTACTACCTGCTGTTTGAAAAGGATGTACTATTTCAATCTCATTCACAATAAATCACACTATATAGAAGAAGTGTATAAGAAAACTGACTGCATTGTTAATTTTACTGTACTTTTAACTGGCTGTAATGTGCACACTAGCAGTTGCTAAGTTAAATTTATCGCCGTGGTTAGTGTTCCTCTCGTAAATCATGAGGCACCATCAATGATAAATGACCGCTGCTTTCTAGGCTGGCCACTACACACCATGAATCGGGGCCATATTTCTTAATAATAACTTATGGTAATTTGCTGTTAAACGTGCAAAATGATGTTTACAAATATCAAATTTAATAAGTAAATAAATAGAAAAAATAAGCAATAAATGCACACACAAACTCACTCTCTCACACACGTCAATGGACACGAGACAGCTGCCAGAGATCTGGCATACACAACGTGGTCTCAACATTTAAGAAAGGAGACAGGAAGTGTTGAACTACAAACCAGTATCACTGACATGCATACTGTGTAAGATAATGGAGAAGATAAATAGGAGAGTGGTAAAGCACTTGGTATAGCAAGTAATTTCATAACCAGTAACCAACACACGGGTTCGAAGATGGGAAATCTTGTCTTACAAACCTACTGGAGTTCTATGGCACATTAATAGAAACGAAGCACGAGGGAGTGGGATGAGTGAAGTACAAAGTCTTGAACTGCAAGAAGGTATTTAGCAGCATACTTCACAAAAGATCTGGAAAAAACACCTGGGCAGCAGACAGGAATAACAGGGGATCAAATAGTACCTTAGGGGAAGGAGACAAAGAGTGACTGTTCGAGAAGGGCTCTCCGATGAGAGTAACAATCGGGGTTTTGCAAGGGTCGGTATTAGGACTGGTACTATTTCTGGTACGTGAGAATTACATACCAAAAGGGATTGAGACAGACGTAACTCTGTTTGCTTACGTAAAACTAGTGAAAAGAATAGAAACAAATGAGGACAAGGAGAGGCTCCAGATGAATCTGGTCAGACTTAGTCACGTAAGTGGTCATTTGAATTCAGCCCCCAGCAAATGCGAGGTTACGAAGACTGGAGAAGGGGCAAGACCGGAATCATGAATAGAATCGAGTTTCAGAGGCTGCAGACACTGATGAAGTCCTTGAGATGAGCATAGCGCCAAGCATGTCGCCAAAGGCACATGTAAACAGAATAATCTCTGCAGGTTATGCTCGTTTGGTACATCTAAAAGTAGCTTCCAGGAATTTAAACATTTATTTACTGCCCTCTATACATGTCAGGCTCATCTTGGAGTATACTGCACAAGCATGGAAACAGCACCTGACAACGAACTTTAATAAAGTGGAGAAACTGCAGAGGTATTGAACTAGGCTAGTTCCAGAGCCGAAGGATAGTAACCATGGCGAGAGGTTACAGGAACTGAATCCGAGAACAGAAAAAACAGGAAACATAATATACAAAATACTCAAGAGCAATTGATAGGGTTATATAGAGGCGGGAAACACGTACATGAGGGTACAGTTGAAAGCTAAACACAGATAACTTCAGCATCAGAGATATCAGGAACTGGAATAATCTGAACGAAGAGGTGAAGGCGAGCTCCATACATAATTTTAAGAGGTAGTAAATCTGGCAAGCGGCATGAGACAGCAAGACTAGAGACTCGACCCCCTTGCTACCACACACACACACACACAAGTAACCGGCATCGTCAGCAGGCTACCACAGAAGTGCTATCGCCGAGTCAACTGATGCAGCTTCTTGAAGGAGAGGAAGGGAGGGAGGCACGTGCTACCCAGCTGTGTCTGTATTTATGTGATGTCACTTGTTTCTCTACTCAATGGCACCCTGATGTTGGTAGAAGACTTAAGATCCAAGGCATTAAAAAATACCCCTTCCCTCCCATTTCCCAGTCACTGGCTGTAGAATATAATTAAAATGACCTTTATTTGTGATTAAAAGAGCGTATAAACATTCATTTTTTTTTTTAATTTATGGTAAATATCTGTCAACTTGACTACAGATGCTGCACTCAGCCTGCTGGAGTTGAACTAAATCACCAGAAGTTAAAATGGTATATTGATAATGGGCAGCAAACATCTATGTACATTTTCCCGATTTAATATCTTTCCTGGTGTGGGTCGCATCCTGGGAAACGAAATTAACCTAAGCTGCGGGAAATGCTCTGTATATAACAAGGGACTTTCTATATAGTATGTCACTGATGTCATTACGGTCTGCATAAGTTGTATCACGTACTTGTAAAAATAATTATTATATTATAAATGTGAGAGTACAAATTTAAATAAAACGAACATCACTGGCGTTCTCTTGTTTTGAAAGTTCTCATTATTCACCATCATTTTTCTGGTTTTTGTTGCATCTGCTATATTGTTCTATAAATAGAATCGTTATTCCCAAGTCTTTTGAAGAACTGAAGAGCTAGGGGAGATATGATAATGACGTACAAAATACTGAGAAGAACTGACAAGGTGAACAGGGACATTCAGAGATGGGATATAGGAATAAGGGGGCACAACTGGAAGTTGAAAACTAAGATGAGTCATAGGGATGTTAGGAAGTATTTCTTCAGCATTAGAGTTGTCAGGAAGTGGAACAACCAGGAGAGTGAAGTGGCAGAGGCAGGATCCATACATAGCTTTAAAAAGAGGTATGATAAAGCTCATGGAGCGGGGAGAGAGTGGTCCTAGTAGCGACCAGTGAAGAGGCGGGGCCAAGACCTACGATTCAACCCTACAACCACTATTAGGTGAGCACAATTAGGCGAGTACAGCTTATAAATCTAAACAACTACAAATAGGTAACTACGTATGTACACACGCACGCACACACATTCTCTCTCTCTCTCTCTCTCTCTCTCTCTCTCTCTCTCTCTCTCTCTCTAAATCTAAACGAGCCTTACCATAAACCAAAGCTTCCCTGCAACTCAGAGCAAAAAATAAATAAATTACCATTGTGGTGAGAGAGATAAAGGTGTCATTACTCAGAGCCCAGGTGAGGCTGCTGACACCTCCACCCCACACCCACTGATCAATATCAACAACCTAATACCCGCCCACAAGTGTCAACAAAAATATATTTCACCCTCGTTCATATTTTTTTTCGTTTAATAATATACATTCAGTTAGGGTGTACGAATGTAGTGAAGATGTGGATTTTGGAAGTGAATGGAAATTGTTTCTGTCTTAGGCTATTTTTGTGGGGAAGGGAGGAGGGTTGGTATGATAGGAGGGTTGGTATGATAGGAGGGTTGGTATGATAGGAGGGTTGGTATGATAGGAGGGTTGGTATGATAGGAGGGTTGGTATGATAAGAGGGTTGGTATGATAGGAGGGTTGGTATGATAGGAGGGTTGGTATGATAGGAGGGTTGGTATAATAGGAGGGTTGGTACGTAACATGACCGAGCTGTCCGCATAGTTGCTGCCCTGTGTTGTATAGCATATCATAGTATCATCCATGTGCTTTATATAGAAGACCCCTTAGGCCTGTGACTGTCACGGGATGCAGCTTGAGTGTGAGGCGAGCTACCTCGGCCTCAGTCGGCGCATAGACATTCAGGTTAGAACACTGCAAGGCTGGGCTCCATCTCCCATTACAAGAGTCTGACAATATATCGTTACCATCCAACAAGTGTGTCTACCTTCAACCCTCGATATCTCCTTTTAAGAACCCCTACGATAGTATGATAGGAGGGTTGGTATGATAGGAGGGCTGGTATGATAGGAGGGCTGGTATGACAGGAGGGTTGGTATGATAGGAGGGTTAGTATGATAGGAGGGTTGGTATGATAGGAGGGCTGGTATGATAGGAGGGCTGGTATGATAGGAGGGCTGGTATGATAGGGCTGGTATGATAGGAGGGTTGGTATGATAGGAGGGTTGGTATGATAGGAGGGCTGGTATGATAGGAGGGCTGGTATGATAGGAGGGTTGGTATGATAGGAGGGCTGGTATAATAGGAGGGTTGGTATGATAGGAGGGTTGGTATGATAGGAGGGTTGGTATAATAGGAGGGTTGGTATGATAGGAGGGTTGGTATGATAGGAGGGCTGGTATAATAGGAGGGTTGGTATGATAGGGTTGGTATGATAGGAGGGCTGGTATAATAGGAGGGTTGGTATGATAGCTATGTTCACTTAATGACAGTTAAGAGTGGGTCGTCGCCCCCTTCCAGGATAGGACCCAACCACATCTGGCTGACTGACAACCCAAGCTGTTGGTACTATTACTACTACTTATTATAATAATAATAATAATAATAGAAAGAAAGAGAGAGGAAGAGAAAGGTGACTAAGAGAAGGGGTGGTCAATGTAGTGTTCTTGACCCTTAACCCTGCACAGCAGGAGCAGTAAGCATTAAGACTTCTCACTGACTCCCTCGCTTCCCCCCTCCTCCCTCCCCCCTCCCTCCTCTCTCCTCCCTCCTCTCTATCTCTCTCTCTCTCTCTCTCTCTACCACGATCACTTCCATAACTCACACCAAAACATGGAGGGTGGGAGAGAGAGAGAGAGAGACCCGTGCTTGTGTTTGTATTAGCCTCGAGTTTGTTGTTTGTTGGTAGCAAGCTTGTGTGTGTTTGTCTGACTGTTGTGGTTGGGTGTTGGCAGCGGGTGTTCGTCCCTGTTTTAAACCAACTCTCTGTTTGCTTCTCTCACCTCGTTTGATTGCTTGACTGTTTATCTCAGCTCTCGTTAATCTGTAGAGCTTTCACTTTCTTGCTAGTTTGCTGTTTCTCTCACCTTGTTTGTACGACTTTCTTACCTTGTTTGATTGTTTGAGCGACTACCACCTTGTTTGTAACACTTTCTTTGTATGACTCAGCTTGATTGTAGGACTTTCTCTCGGCTTGTTTGCAGGATTGCTTCAATCACCTTCTTTGGATGAATGTTTCTCTTTGTTTGTATGACTCTCATCTTGTTTGAGTACTATTGTTTACGCAGGTCATACTCTTGTTTTCCTGCTTTATTGGTGTTTGTACACCTTGCTGTTTGTTTCTTGTGTGACTGGACGTCTTGACGATTAGTTAGTTCCCCCGTATTTGTTTTCGTCTGAAGGTGTTGATGTTTGGATACCCTTCTACTGCTTCTGTGTGTTTGGTTCTCCTATACCTTGGCAGGTCACAGCAATCAGGTCACTGGAAGTGAAATTCCAGGTCTACTCAAGGGAAGGGGTGGGATTCGCACGGTCACTCATCCAGGTATTAGACATATACAGTCAAGTTCAACCTGAGATGCATGCATGCGTACGCGTGTATGTGTATGCGTGTATATGTATATATATATAATGTGTGTGTATGCGTGTGTGTGTATATATATATAATGTGTGTGTGTGTGTGTATGTGTGTGTGTGTGTGTATGTGTGTGTGTATGTGTGTGTGTGTGTGTGTGTGTGTGTGTGTGTGTGTGTGTGTGTGTGTGTGTGTGTGTGTGTGTGTGTGTGCGCGCGTGTGTATGTGTGTGTGTGTGTGTGTGTGTGTTCACAGTGGGCCTGTAACAAGCAACGACTGAGCCCTGGTGATGAGTGGCAAAATACAAACATTAAATTGTTTGTTCAGACACGGTGGTTGTGTGTGTGTGTGGGTTCAACACAGGGATGACGCACTTACACACACACACACACACACACACACACACACACACACACACGAGCTACGATTAGACCCCTGTAACCGCAAATAAATGAGTACAACTAGGTGAGTGCACACACACACACACACACACATACAATGATGTAACACTATTAAGAATAACACAAACAGCAGAGAAGAGTTGAGGGGTCTTCCTCAAGATTTTGACAAGTTAGAAACAAGAGTGATTAAGCACGTGGCTTCCTCTGAGTTCAACCCAAACAAGTGCAAGTTTATGGAATCTGAAGGAGAGGGGAGGCTGGAGACGTAATGCTGACTGCGAGGTAATAAACTGTAGTTCTCAATGAAAGAAAAGGATCTAGGAGTAAGCATCACACCGATCATATCCCCGGAAGAGAACACATGACTTTAGCAGCCTAATTGGACTAGCAGATCTTAGAATAGCCTTCAGGAATCTCAACAAAAAATCTTTCAGGATTCTGTACACAACATACTTCCGGCCCATCTTAAAATATGTAGCATCAGCTTGGAGTTCCCATCTGATTAAGCATGTTCAAAAATTTGAAAATAATAATAATAATAATAATAATAATAATAATAATAATAATAATAATAATAATAATAATAATAATAATAATAATAATAATAATCTTTATTTCTACAAATACATTATACAACTTATACAGACCATAGCTGACATCAATGACATACTATACAGAAAGTCCCTAGTTATGCAGAGCATTTCGGGCAACTAAGATTAATTTTGTCTCCAGGATGCGACCCACACTAGTCGGCTAACACCCAGGCACCTACTTGACTACTAGGTAAACAGGGACAGCAGGTGTCTTGTGGAAACACGCCCCAATGTTTTCATCCGTACAGGGGAACTACGGGACACCGTGCAATGCTTGTTAACCAGTGTTGTGCTAGAGTTAAGTGGATGCATTATTGAGTGAAATTAAATACTTTGGTCCTGACGACCCTGGAAGAAGCTGTGATTACGAGGTATAAAATACTCAACGGAATTAATCAAAATGATAAGAACTTAATTTTACTAAGCGAGAAGCAGGTACAAGGGACATGCATGAAACAGGTACAAGGGGACATGGGTATAAAGGGGACACGTATGGACTAGGTACATGGGGAAACGGATGGAATTTAAGAACATAAGAAAGAAGGAACACTGCAACACTAATGAGCCAGAAAGACGTTAGGAAGCATTTACTCTCAGGATAATAGAAAAATGGAAGGAATTGGATGTGAAAGTGGTGGTGGAGAACTCGACACAGTTTTAAGAGTAGCTATGACAAGTCTCACGTGACCAGTACCTAGGATAGACAAATCACTAAGTACAGAAAAACTATAATTTCGTTTTATGTCTCAAACAAATTAATTTCTTTGTGCTGTATACAAATGTAGTTTACATGTAATATAATATTGTTAAGCACAAAAGAAAGCCATCAGCATGCATGTGCATTTCTATACAGACATCATGGTGGCAGTTTTGCAGTTTTCCCGCAGATGCGTCATTTCCATCAATTTAATGTACAGTGGTAAGTTGACAGGAGTGCTGCAACTTTTCTGTTATATATCTATCACGCATATAGACTTCTCTTTCCCGGTAAAATATACTTTTGTTAAGGAGTTATATGGTTCATTTGTTCCTTCTCTCAATACCCAAGGTGATAGGTTGTCTAGTCCTACCGCTTTTGTCACATCTAAATGTCTTAAGATATCTCACTTTTTAAAGTAAGAGATATCTCCTCTCTCTCTCTCTCTCTCTCTCCTGGTATCTCCCCAGATTGTCAAGAATCGTAGCATAACAAGCTTACTATGGAATAACGTTTCACTATAAAATACACACTGGAGAGAGAAGCTTACGACAACGTTTGACTGTGTAGTATCTATCACTCTGAAAGCAACTTGTGTCTTTTCTTCAGTATTGTCAGCGGCACAGCTGAACAACCTACCCAGAATCTTAGCAAGGACCACTTTGATCCGTCAGTTCTTGACATACCTCACTGTCATCACTCACGAAATCGTGTCATTACGATTTCGTGAGTCATGTTGACGGCAGTGAGGGGACTTGAGCTCGAGTTCGTCACGGCCACGCTAGCTGGAGATTCGTCTGTAAAAACTTGCATTTGTGGTCACAGTGGTGCCTATGCTAACCTTCCTATGGTGCAGAAATATACCTAGTTGGATGTATCTTATTGTGGCTAGCTGGTCCAGTGGCTAACGCGACGGTCTGGAGTTTTGAGACTCTCTGACCGCGGGTTCAATCCCGCCCGTGGTAAGGTTTCTCATTGTCATTCTTCGCCTGTTCACCTACTTTCTTCTCGTGTCTTATTACCGTGTCCTCTACCCTCACTTTCAGATATAAGCAGCAGTGTTGTAGTGCCCAGCATATAATGCCAGATTCATTAATATCAAGGAAAGGAAATAGAAGGATAGGAGCCAGAGGGGAAGTGCCCATGTGGGAGGAGGGGGTGAGTGGTAGGGGGAAATGCCACCAGTACCCAGGGAGGAGAAATAGGCAGTGATGGGTATGGGAAATGTCAGAAGAGGCATTCAATAGATGTAGTGATAACTTTGTGTTTGAGGAAATGAGTCGAGTTTTAACGATGGAAACTCTTTCCGTCCCCCCTCCCTTCCTCCCTCTCTCTCCCCCCCTCTCTCTCTCTCTCTCTCTCTCTCTCTCTCTCGTTCATATCTACATATACGAAACCTATTATAATCTTCCCGTTTAGCATATCAATTTCTCACAATTTTGTTTACATAATCTTCGTTTCAATTTTTTTTAATGCCTCTCTCCGATACTTTCCATATTATGGCACAAGTCTTATTTCTATTGCTTAATTTTACTCTGCCGTTTTCATTACACTGAATTTATCCACATTATGTTCTATCATCCATCTTTAACTCTGCTCAATTTATCCAAATCATTTAGTCAAGATTTAGAGTAATTTTGGTTCATTTTGCATAAATTTTACAATTGTCAACATATAGTTTCTGTTGCTTCTGTGACTGTTATATACACAAATATATTTGAATTTGGAGACTGAAAAAAAATCTTTTTTTTTTTTTTTGCTGGTCAGTAGGCTATAGTTTAACAAAGGTTTTGCTGGTCAGTAGGCTATAGTTTAACAAATGTTTCTCTAACGGCGTTTCTCCAACATATTTTTTACAACACTTGCAGAGAAATAGTCACAGATTTTTTTGGGTTACCCTTGGTAATTTAGACTATGATAATTGTACTATGCTTAAATAAACTTCCTTTTGGCTTTGCCTCTCAACTTGCCGCTAGCCAGATTCACTCCTTCCTAGACTCCAGCGCCCTATCATAGCTGCTCTTAAAACGTACCTGTGTGTGTGTACTCACCTATTTGTGGTTACAGAGGTCGATTCATAGCTCCTGGCCCCGCCTCTTCAATGACTGCTACTAGGTCCTCACTCTCCCTGCTCCATCAGCTTTATCATACCTTGTCTTAAAAATATGTATGGTTCCTGCCTTCACTACGTCACTTGCCAGACTATTCCACTTACTGATTACTGTACGGCTGAAGAAATACTTCCTAACATCCCTTTGACTCACCTCAGTTTTCAGCTTCCAATTGTGACCTCTTGTTTCTGTGTCCCATCTCTGGAACATCCTTTGTCCACCTCGTTTATTCCGCGCAGTATTTTATATGTCGTTATCATGTCTCCCCTGACCCTTCTGTCCTGTGTGTGTGTGTGTGTGTGTGTGTGTGTGTGTGTGTGTGTAAACAAGGAGTAAGCGGGGATTACGATCGCCCTGCTGACTAACACGAGGCACCTATGAATGAGAACTTCTCTTGTCAACTGGTTGAGAGCAGCACCTGAAGCCAGGGAGATTCAAGTGCCTTCTGCTCCAGTCACAAGGGTATTGGATTCCCCTCGCGTTTTTATCCTGCTGTGCTGATAGCGTCATCCCCACTTCCAAGAGTGTGTTGACGCTAATGTATGACTGTATTTATGATAACTCACCCGTGTCTGTGATAACTTTCGACTGTATTTACAACAACTCAAGCATGAGCACACAATAACGCATGACTATTTAAATTAACATTAATTCAAGTATACGATAATTCATGCACGTGTACGATAACTCATAGCTGTATTTACGATAACTCGTCAGTTTACCCACAAAGCGTCTCCACAACTGCCAGAGGTGACAAAGTCTGGTAACACACACACACACACACACACACACACACACAGTGCAAACCTTGTTACTTAACAGTTCATATATTAACAAATAACAGTGGATCTTGCTAATTATTATATTCTTGAGGAAGCGCTAAGCCCGTAAGGATCAAACGTCATCTGGAAGAATGGGAGGTAAACAGATTTAATCAAATCGGATTGTTTTGTTTCCCAAGCTCTGCATGACTCCTAAGGGCTTAGCGCTTCCCCAGGAATACAATAACAGCTACACACCTTCATGGGATGGCAAAGAAAGGGAATAAGAGAGAATAAGAGGAAGGGGAACAAGAAGAGAGAGTGAGGGGAATAAGAGCGGATAGAAGAGAGAGTAACCATCCTGACATCGTATATCTTCCTTCTCCTCTCCTATCTCGCTTTTGTTTCTGTTTCTCATTTTTATTCTTCTGTTATTTCCTCTTTCCTGTTCGTCCTTATTTTCCCACTTCCTCCACGTTCTCCTCCCCCTGCTCTTCTTTCTCCTCCTCCTCCCCTCAAGTATTCACTTCCGTTCCTCTCACCTTGGCAAGGTCTCCCCCACTAACCTTTATGACAGGGAATCACAGTCAGCGTTTGTTCCCAGGGTAACGATCATATAGTATCGGTTAGCAGCACACTGCTGATGTATCCTATTTAACAAGTCTCTCTCCCTACCTATGTCCAGTGCTACCACACAGCTGACTTTGGATTCATCCAGTGACTGGTGCCACTTAGTGGAGAGGTTTAACAACAGATCAGCAGCAGAATAACCTTTCCTGAAGCCATATTGACGATCACAAAGTAGTGAGTGGTGTCAAAAAACTCTGTCATTTGTCTTGAGATTATTGTCTCAAGGATCTTACCAGTGATTGACAGAAGTGACACTGGTCTGTAGTTGCTGATTTCTGCTCTGCTCTTCTTTTTGTGAACAGGGACTACATTTGCCTCTTTCCATAGAGAGGGCCATTTATACTGTACTAGGCAGTGCTGAAAGATGCGAGTTAGAGATGCTGCTAGCTGGTCTGCACATCTCAGCAATCTTGGGCTCAACTTGTCTGGGCCCACAGCCTTTTCTTGGTCAAGCGATTTAAGAAGGAAATGCACCTCCTCCTGCCTTATTGTCACCGCTGACAGTTTTGACACAGTTCTTGCAGCTAGCCAAGGAGGGTCCCTTGCTGGATCAGGAACTTGCATTTTGGTAGCAAAGTGTTCAGCAAAGAGGTCCGCCTTCTCTTGACTCTAGTAGCGGTGGTCCCATCCTGTCGATTTAGAGGTGGAATGAGTTCATCAGGCAGATAACCTTGTCTGTCCTTGACCAGGGACTACCAGGTTTTGGAGCCTACCCTACCTGATGCTAGCTTTCTTTTAGTGTCCACCTCCCATTTAGCAATGGCCCAGTTTTGAACGTCACCCATATGCCTACAGGCTTGCCTGTGCAAGTTCCTGTTATAGGTGGTAGGATGTCTCTTGTATCTTCGCCATGCTTTGTACTTAGCAGTAGCAGCCTCTCTACAACGAAAGCCAAACCAAGGATGATCTGTAGGCTTTGTCACATATTGCCGGTGAGGAATGTGTTCTTGTTGTAGATTAAGGATGTGTCCAGTGAAGGCTTTCACTTGGTTGTCAACATCCCCTTGGAGAAAAGCATTCCAATCGGTGGTGGCGAGCTCAGAGCGAAGGGCTGGCCAATTACCTCTTTCCCATTGCCAGGTTGTGCGTGTGGACTCCTCACCTCGCTCTGTTCTGTTGTATATTTTATTTTTCCTTTCTCCTTTTGCTAATTAACTTTTTCACTCTCACTGTATGGTGCCCCACATTTCACTTGTTAACCAAACGCTGGTAATTCTTGAACACCCGCTTCCACACTCACTTTGATCTTTGTATGTTTGAATCTGTGGCAACAGTGCCTAGTAGACCCACTCTGTGTGTGTGTGTGTGTGTGTGTCTGTGCCTGTGTGTGTCTGTCAATTGTGTGTCTGTGTGTTTGTGTCTGTGTGTTTATGTGTGTGTCTGTGTGTGTTTGTGTCTGTGTGTGTTTGTGTCTGTGTGTTTATGTGTGTGTCTGTGTGTCTGTGTGTGTCTGTGTGTGTTTATGTGTGTGTCTGTGTGTGTCTGTGTGTGTTTATGTGTGTGTCTGTGTGTGTTTATGTGTGTGTCTGTGTGTGTCTGTGTGTGTCTGTGTGTCTGTGTGTGTGTGTGTGTGTGTGTGTGTGTGTGTGTGTGTGTGTGTGTGTGTGTGTGTGTGTGTGTGTGTGTGTGTGTGTGTGTGTGTGTGTGTGTCTCTCTGGTGCTATTAGTCAGGCTGGGCTGGTGTATTACCTCACCACTTAGGGCGGCCACTGCCCTCTTTACCCACCACTATCCCCCTTCCACTATACTACCACCACCACTAGCCATTCAGTACGCTGCTATAACTGGACACTTCGTAGGTCAACACATTTCTCTCACAAACTACCCAGGTAGTGGGTCACTAACTACCCTTGTTAGCAAGTTTACTGAGGTACGAGTTTACACAATTTTAATGGTTTTAAACATAGTGACCCCCCAAAAAGTCAAGACTTATTTACATTGATTCACTTGGGTGTCTATCGTCGAAACATTTCGCCTGGGCAGCAGGCTTGCTCCGTCGAATACTAAGACAACTTTCAAGCTTTATGGAGTCAGTATTAATTGCCACGTACAATACAATCGCTCAGAACACTTAGTAGTTTTAGCTTGTCGGGGACCTTGGCTAAATTTATACTGGTGAATAAAAATCTGCCTGTCGGTATTGCATATCATTAATGCACTGACAATGATTTAATATTACATGTCAAAACACGGCAATGAGGTAGCTTCAGTGCCTGACACCGCTCTCTCAAGGCCATGACCATCTTTGCCTTCTACACCTCGCTATCTCACCTATACATACTCTGTCCCACCTATTTTTGACTCACGAAATCGTAATGACACGACGCGATGGTCTGGAGTTTTGAGACACTCTGACCGCGGGTTCAAATCCCACCCGTGGTATGGTTTAGTTTATTTTTCTCAGTATTGGACAGTGAGCGAAATATTTCCATAATAAATGTTCAAGTGCTGCAATTTAGTCTCATTTACATATCTGTCTTTATATATCATCTTTGACCATAAAGGAAATGTGTTACATTCCCGTAACAAACATAACAGGAACAGACCAAACGCGAAGTCTAGGATAGGCGAAAAATAATTGACAGGGTATATACACCGAGAGATGTTAGGTGTCTCAGTGTTAGTGATCCCTTGAATAGTCGATCGGCTTTAAACCTGATTGATCAGCCCACCTATAGACCAATCAGGCATGAACTGTGTACATACCTAGCTTGGTCAATTGAACTCTCTCATATACACACAAAAGGAAAACATGAGCACTCGAAGCAAATCAATGGGTAACTATGATAAACTTTAAATAAAAACTAGTGATACTAGAATAGCTAAGATATTTAAGGCAGCAAAAGCAGCAAGCATCTTGAAGCAGGCAGCTCCACGATCTTGAAAGACTTCCTCAATGACAGATAATGTTATTAAGTAAGGATTATTGCGTGGTGTCAGATTTAAGTCAACCTGGGAGTGTTATCAGGCAGGCAAACCGGTCGCTCTTCAGTCAAGGAGGGTGAAATGTCCAAGACATTGTCAGCAGTGTATACACCAGCTTATACACCCACTACTGTTCACCCATATAGTTCACTACTATAGTTTTATTATGTATGCACTTTGTAAAGTGCATACATAATAAAAGGAGCTTGATAAAGCTCCTGGAGAGCGAAACGTTGCCACAATAAAATGTCACATTAGTTGCACTTGTGTCCTTTTACTTTACATATTGTCGGTAATTCTACCAACTTTATTACAATGTATACACTTGCATACACACAGAGGTGTATATCTCTAGCCGCTCAGAGGTGTGTATATCTCAAGTGTATTTACAATGATAGTTTATATTATTCTTTATGCAGACATTCAAAGATTTCTGACATTAACGTAGAGGTAACTTGCAGTCTTAATGACCCATGTGAAACTGACAGCTTTCCACACTAATTAAAAACGTTCTTATTACTGTAATATTTCTTTTCCAATTAAGTCGACCTAGCTACAAGGGGCAATGTTTCCCGAAACCACAAACAGGTAAAACATATATCAGATACTAGGAGGTGTTTTAAGAGGCTATACGTGTGAGGGAGATATACATACTTCATTTTCTTTGCCTATCTTGAACACCTGCAATTATTTGCAGATTATTTTCAGTTTTTAAACTGCACGCTTTTTCCTGCCTTTAGTGCACTTGTGATATTTGTGTGATTATATATTTTTAGCTTCGGGCAATTTATTATTATTATTATTATTATTATTATTATTATTATTATTATTATTAGTCACGGGGAATCGCTAAACCTATCGGGAAAAATGGGAGGAAATCACATATAATTCAAGGAAGAGAAAGAACTTTGCTATTATGGCTATTTATATTCCAGGTGGGTTTTTTTTAGAACATACTAATACTTTTTGGCTTTTATTTCAGCTGTCTACGGTTCGAATTGTGAAGAAATATTTTAGTTTCCATTCTGTATAGCTTGGGACGATGACTCAAGTTAATTATGTTAACTTAAACAAGGTTAGCTTTAGGTTGACTTTCTTCAGATTGGTTGGCATATTAATAATTTGTATATCATATTAATTAAAGAACATATGTAATAACAATACGAGAATTAGATGATTTTTGAGACTACAATGGCTAGTTCATTAGGCACCCCATTGCCATCTTATGAACGGTAGCAAACCTGCCTAGATACACAAGAGGACTAGGAACTAGATCCTAGAAAAGGTAACGAAGTATATCAGGATATGCCGTATATCTAAAATTTTGACCCTAGAAAGGTTAAGTACATCGGGATATGCCGTGCATCTAAAATTTGTTTCTTTGTCACATGAGAGCTTAGGATATTTACTCAATATGTCCTGTGTCTTAACTAAAAAAATTGGAAAAGAAAATGGAGATTTTTTCTGTTTGACCGTTTCGTCTTGAATTAAAAGGCTGATAATCTTGAGCTAAAAACATACACGTCTTGGCATTATTGTCAAATACGTTGATGAAAAGAAATGTTCTCTCTAGTACAATAGTACAACACAACGAGACATATACAAGTACTAAGGAAAGAGACAAGCTCCGGGGCACTGATGGAGAGAACACGGTAGCCTCGCCACTTCACACCTCACTAATGGACATATCGGCTGGTATTTAGATTCAAATCAGGCAGGGCGGTGGTAGCCCTCTTGGAAGATCAAGTTATAAAAACATTCTCCGTCACTTCTCAAAGATGTATGTCGATGATAAATACTGGTTCATGGGGAGTAGTCATGATAGAGTTGTGTGTTGATCCATTAGTGCCCTGGACACCGTTCACAACAGGCTTCCCAAGACACGTTCAACACACATTAACACACACACAAACACTATATTATATATATATATATATATATATATATATATATATATATATATATATATATATATATATATATATGCTGAAAGGAATCTTACATATAAACAACAAAATAGCAATGTAAGACTTCATATTTCGACTTACAACTGGCGTCTTCATCTGCAAAATATACAATCGAGGCAGGAGGCAACACACATAAGAGACTAAGAAAAGGATACCATCTGGAAACAATTCAAAGCTTTAGGCTTCCTGACTGGCTCTTACAAACTGCTCTACAAAAAAAAAAAGCTAAGAACTTCTACACTATAGCAGTCACGACTAAACAAGGAGACGATACAGTTAGTGGTTGGTGTCTTGTGATCAAGAGAACAGATATAATAAAAATCTCAAATTTTTATATACCCTAATAAACTCAGCACTTGCTTTTTATAAACACAAGAACCATGTCTGCTGAAGCACCAGGTGTTTATATTATCCCCTGTAATAACTGTATCATAGTATATATACTGTCAGCCAGCTCGAAGCTTTTTACAAACGTCTGACTGAACATAAACGTGCAGTATGACCAAGAAAACTTATCACTTTCCAAACATTTAGATAAGTTGATAAATAAGACACATGCAACACTTGGGTATCCTTATAGCCGAAATGCTTCGCCTAATACATAGGTGACTTTACAGTGGAAGAAATCGCGAGGTAATTTTGAGGTGTTTAACCTCTGGGCGTTGATCTATCTAAAGCAGAAGCTTGACGGAGGACTCTTTTACTGAAGCTTGAGAGGTGCAATAGGTGGTGAATAAATACCTGTAAATTACTTCTCCACGTCTTCTACAGTCTCAACTATAAAAGTCGCCTCTGTATTCGACTGAAAAAGCCTGGTGTCCAGGTGAAACATCGGTAACCAAGATAAAGTATACTACATGTTGTAATTATCCTCGGCTAGTCGCAGTGTTGTTATTGATTAAATACCACTCGTTCGTGGTTATAATAATATATATACTGCTTGTGGAGGCTACTGCATCAAACCGGGAAAGAATATATAATGAAACAGTAAAAGCAGCAGAATTTTGAGGCGTTCAGTCCTCAGATTTAATACGTGTTCAAGTTAGGTACAATTCGTCAGGAAACAAGTTATGTGCCCTATGACGCGGGTTTTATTCACATAATGAAAAATCACTGGAACTTTTAGTTAACTGACCGAGACCTTCCGCTGGCTTAGCAGGCCACCACTTTAAAAGTTAAAAGAGGATATCATTTGATGCTAATGACATGCTAGACACAAGGGTGTTCGACCCCTTAGCTTCTATCGCGGCTAAGGAACTGAACACATCAAAATTATCCCCCTCATTCCTACCACTGTCTCCAGTAATTATCCCTCTCTGCTGCCACTGTCTCCAGTAATTATCCCTCTCTGCTGCCACTGTCTCCAGTAATTATCCCTCTCTGCTGCCACTGTCTCCAGTAATTATCCCTCTCTGCTGCCACTGTCTCCAGTAATTATCCCTCTCTGCTGCCACTGTCTCCAGTAATTATCCCTCTCTGCTGCCACTGTCTCCAGTAATTATCCCTCTCTGCTGCCACTGTCTCCAGTAATTGTCCCTCTCTGCTACCACTGTCTCCAGTAATTGTCCCTCTCTGCTGTCACTGTCTCCAGTAATTGTCCCTCTCTACTGCCACTGTCTCCAGTATATACTGGCTATATCGAACTGAAAAAGTCACTGGTTGGGGAAACGTCTCTCAATAAAGATATGTGTTGCACATCTCTTAAGCAAAATGTTAGTACTGTGTATCATGAATGTAATGATACCAGATGATTTACAACCTAAGAGCTGTGATACCTCAGGTATTTATGGTATACTACTACGACCTTTCTTACCCCCCCCCCTACAGGCCATTAATAACAGCTGATTAACACCTACTTTACACAGACAATATACCGGCTGGTCACAGACCGGGCCACGGGGGCGTTGACCCCCGGAACTATCTCCAGGCATATTAAAAAAATGTAGTGGTATGGTAAATGCCAACCATTTCGAGAGGTACCGTTACCTCTGATATACCTTTGATGAATTCAGAGTTTTCTACTCCTGGATCCCGGCCATTGGAAAGGCTCGTCTGGTGGTTGCTTGGTCAACCAGGCTGTTGCTGTTGCTGGCCCGCAGCCCCACATATCCCTCCTGTCAGGTGTGTGTGAAATGAAAGGATTGCTGATTTTCTCTTTTGCCTCATTAACACGTAAGTTGGCAGGTAAATCTTGCAAACCTCTACTTTCATTCACCATAGACAAATTTACTTTCACAGGCGCTTGTTAATACATTTTTAATCCTCTGATCTCATTTCCAAAAAGGTTGGGTCTGGGCTCTGGCCAAGTGGAAGATATTATCCATAACCAGTTATTAAATAACTTAATAGACGCTGGTTCCTTAAAATTTAAACGAAGTAATTAATATTATGAGACGAACAAAGACCTATATAGAGCCACAGCTGTGAAACACTCTATAACACTGAACTACAGAGCCACACCTGTACTAGATAGAGCCACAGTTCACAACACTGAACTACAGCTGCACAGCGATTCACTGTCACACTGGACTTCTCCCACTATAAATGTGCTAATTCCAGCTGTCACATCTATACAGGAGTTGAATGAGGCTAATTTACTTGGCTCATTACATGGGTAAATGTATAGCCGATTGTATAACCTGCCAAGCTAATGCCTTAACCGGTCATGCTCGTGTGGGACCCCCGCTGTTGCTAGGCTCCTTAAAGACACTCAAACTTATTTATATTATATTTGTAATGATTTGGAGTATATTTATATATTCAGTATTTATAAGTGTACGATATTCCATAATTATAAAAGTCTGGGTTGTTTTATATAGCTAAATGTCTGAGTATTTTATATTTATGAAAGTCTGGGGTATTTTATAACAATTTGGGACATTATATTATTCACTTTTATTTCTCTAATTTTTTTCCTGCATTTTTATTGTTTTATTACACAGAAACAGATAAAATGTTAATTTTTATTGACTTATTTAATGATGATTAGGCCTGGGGACAGTTGGTCCCAAAGATGAGGAGGTACTTGTGCCTCCTCCCATGGGAGACTTAGGTCTCAGTCAGACACTCCCTAGACAGGGAGCCAAGGCCGGGCCACCACTTGGAAAAGGCCCGGGCCGGGAGAATACCGGCGAATCAACAAGAAGAACGGGATACTTGGACGTTAATTTAGGGCTGGGGTCACTAAACTTGCCACCGTCGGTGCCACAGTTTATATTTTGCACATTTTTTGCGGGCCAAAGAAATGAGTCTTATAAATATAAATGAATGAATTAAATTTAAATAAATAAGCGACTGAAAATGAGGGTTTATTAAAGTTTCGCTATTTATATTTGAAGTTGTTGCGGGTCGCAGTTTGAAGACCCCTGATCTAGGTCAAGTAGTGGCTTGCAGCTGACCTGCCAACGACCACCAACGACCAGGTCACAGTCGTAGCTTAGATTTTCTTTGCTTTGGATAATATTCGTCAGTATAGTGTAGAACATTAACATAGCACGGATCATCTATATGACTAAGACATGTCAGGAAACACTTGTCCTGTTTCCTGACGAATACGGATAATAAAAGAACAAGTCAGGATAGTGTCCTGACACTGACCTTAAAATATAACTACCCGTTGTAGAGTATAGTTCCTTTCTCCCTCCTGAATTATGAAGTTTAATGCTACTACACTATGCATGACAATACACTGCATACTAATACATTATTCACACCAATGAATTATACATGTTAATACATTAAACATGTCCATACACAATGAAAACAAACACTTGTCTATTAAATAAAGAGTTCCATCTAAGTGATCTCACCAATATATCATTGTTCATCCATTTTTTCCAGCTTTGGAAAAAAATGGATGAAAAATAATATATTTCTGTTACTTAGATATGTGGCATAGCCACATTTCCGCGACTGTAGCAGCGCTGTTGGTTTTTTGATAACATTAATAGTCAAGCAGGTTTTGTTTAATAAGTAAATAAGGCTAAAATTGTGATACTCACTGGTAAAACCTTGAAGACTCATGGAGTCGTAATGCCGCCACATTCCATGGTTCATCTGAGCATACGTTGGATACGAACTGAAGGGTGCCTGTAGACTCTGGCTTCCGGCCCCTTGAAGATACCCCTCTCGCCCACAGTTAAAGCTCAGAGGCGAGGAGAAGGTCTGTTCTGTGGGCGGAGCTGTGGGTACCAGGGCAGTGTGGGTGGAGGACTGCCACATGGAGGGTGAGGGTGTGGATGGCTGCACCAACTGGGAGGAGTAAGAATTGTAGGGTAGCATGTGGGTATGACTATGAGAGGTGTACATGGAGGGGGAGAGCAGGTTCTGGCCCCCCTCCTGGCCATACCCACCTGCGCCTCCAGGTGGAAACATACCCGGTAGATCCACCCCGACTAATGACTGCCCGGGGGGCTCTACAATTCTCAATAACACCCCAGTTTTCACTCCACCTTCACCTGCCACTCCTTCAACACCTTCAGGAGCTCTTACTTTCCTCCCAAGTACATAAGGTGCAGTACTAAACGAACGTTTAATAATACAAACTTTGCAAAGACATTGATGCCTAACACCACAAGCACTACAAGACTCGGGAAGGCACAGTGGTATGCCAGTTCTTCACTATGTTGTACTACACTGATGGAACAGACCACCAGCATTCACTGTACGGATAAAGAAGGCACTAGCAATGTTCACTATACGGATACAAAGTGCAATAAACGTTCACTACATGCAACGTTCCCTACACAAATAGCATTATTACCAACGTTCACAGTGTCCCAGAAACTAGGATTAATCACTACAGGTAGCACAATCAACATTCACTGCTTAGTCTATAGTTGCGTTCTAAGTAGGCAATAAAAGCACGTATGTTCAGTGTACGTCCAAAAGGCACGAGGAACGTTTATAAATGAGATAGAAGGCACCGGGGACGAGCCTATAAAGGCAAAAGGCACGTTTAAAACGTTAACAGCAGTGGAAAAACACGCAATAAATGTTAATAATACACAATAAATGTTGATATCAAGAGGCAGAAAGCTCGAGGAACGTTCTCAGCTGAGGCAGAATGCTTGAGGAACGCTCATAGTTGAAACAAAAGGCACGGGGAACGTTCCCAGCTGAGGAAGAAGGCACGAGGTAGGAGGCATTGGGTCTTGGTGTATCTCTGATGGCTAGTGGGAGTGGTCGTATTTACTAAGGCACTAGTTAGGCTCCACGCTATGCAGCTCCTGTAAAGAGAGAGAAAAATATATTAGTTTTTAGTATCAAGCTTCGTTAAGCGGGGAAATAACAACTAATTTTCTATGTGAGAAGCTTGTAATTAGAACACAGCGGTAAAAAAAAAAATTGCCAGAACAACCAGAGTAATTACACTCAGTAATATCATAGTAATCTTTGGTGATAAGGTTTGTAATGTAAGTTATGGTTAGGTTTACAGCCTATTAATTCCAGGAGGGTCATTAAGGCTGTTTTTTTTTTCTCTGAACTCCACCAGTCAACGATAGTTTAACTCCAAAATAGGGATTAAAAGCAAATTTTCAGTAATTGCCCATTTGAAGCTACAGGAGCAGAGATATGCTCGTGGTGTCCCGTTTTCAATAATTTGTTCATATATAATGTCGTGCCGAATAGGCAGAACTTGCGATCTTGGCTTAAATAGCAACGCTCATCTTGCCATATAGGACAAGTGAAAATTTGTGTATGCAATAATTTCGCCAAAATCATTCTGAACCTAACGAAAAATATATATTTGATTGTGTTTATTTAGTATTAAATTACTGTAAACGTATTTAAAATATATTTAGTTGGGTTAGGCTAAAATAAATTGCGCTTGCTATAATAAGGTTAGGTAAGTTTTCTAAGATTCTTTTGGTGCAAAATTAAATTTTTTTACATTAACATTAATGAAAAAAATATGTCTTTAAACGTATAAGAGAAAATTTTAGAAAGGACTTAATTTTAAATGAGTTCTTGCTAACTGACCAGTTTTACATATTCGGCACGACATTATATATATATATATATATATATATATATATATATATATATATATATATATATATATATATATATATATACAGTGGTACCTCGGTATACGTCCGCTTTGGAATAAGTCCAACTTGGTATACGTCCTGTTTGGACACGAAAATTTTTGCTTGGTATACGGCCTTTGGAATACGACTCGCGTGATAGAACTTGTATGGGTCAAAATGGTAAAGATGCCGCCAATGATTATGTTACAGAGTTCGGGGAATTTGTGGAGGCTGAAGGTTTTGTTCCCCAAAAAGTTTTTAATTGTGACGAGACAGACCTGTTTTGGAAGAAAATGCCTAACAGGCCCTATATTACACAAGAGGAGAAGGCATTACCAGGACGCAAGCCAATGAAGGATAGGTTAACTCTCTTGTTCTGTGCCAATGCAACTGGGGATTGCAAACTGAACCCTCTACTATTCTACCACTCTGAAAACTCGAGGACCTTCAAAAAACATAACGTGCAGAAAACTCAGTTACCTGTAATGTGGAGGTCAAACAGCAAGGCTTGGGTAACCAGAGAATATTTCAGTGAATGATTTAATGTTGTGTTTGGGACAAGAGTGAACAGTTATTTAGTGGAGAAAATCCGCCTCTGAAGGCCCTCCTCATAATGGACAATGCTTCAGCTCACCCTCCAAGCTTGCAGGACTATGTGCTGCCGGAGTTTGACTTCATCACTGTAAAGTTTCTCCCTCCTAACACGACTCCTCTCATTCAGGCCATAGATCAGCAGGTCATCAGTAATTTCAAGAAACTCTACACTAAAGCAATATTCCTGAGGTGCTTTGAAGTGACCTCTGATACAGAGTTAACCCTGAGAGTTTTGGAAAGATCACCTTACTATCGCCCCATTGCATAACTTTCACTGACAAAGCCTGGCAGGAAATTTCATATAGAACAATAAACTCTGCTTGGAGAAATTTGTGGCCAGCAGCAGTGACTGAAAGGGACTTTGAGGGCTTCGAGGCTGTCTATAGTGGAGGATATTGTCTCTCTGGGCAGGTCCATGGGTCTGGATGTGAGTGATGGTGATGTGGAGGAGTTAGCGGAAGGGCACAGGGAAGAGTTGACAACTGAGGAGCTGCAGGAACTTGAGAAGGAGGAGCACAAGACTAAGATGGATGCACTCTCTTCAGGCTCGGAAGACGAGACAGAGGAAGCCTCTACTTCATTAATCAAAGAAATCTTTGCCAAATGGATGGATGTCAAAAATTTTGCAGAGAAGTACCACCCCAACAAAGCCCAAACAAGCCGTAATAACATTGTCTGGAGTGACCAGACTGTCACATTTCCGAAACATCCTGAGGAGAAGGCAAAAACAAACTTCTTTTGACAGATTTTTAGTAAGAGTCAAACCTGGTGAGCTTTAACCAGGTCAAAATATGGGAAAAGAGACAGAAAAGAGAAGGGGGACTCTCCTTCCTAACAATAACATTTCCTTCTCACTTCTCAGCACTATCCTAGTAGACACTCGACTCTCTTCAGCAAAGTCAGGTTAAATTTGCATTTATTTCATCTAATTATTTTGTATTTATGTATTTTTGTATTAAGCAGTGTTTAAATTACATATTTTTGTATTAAGCAGTGTTTAAATTACATATTTGTGTATTAAGCAGTGTTTAAATTATTTAATACAACCCCATCAATGTATAATATGGCAACAATAAGATTTATTTTCATGGGAACGGATTAATCGTTTTCCCTATATTTCTTATGGGAAAATTTGTTTGGTTTACGTCCTGTTTGGTATCAGTACAAGGTCCTGGAACAGATTAAGAACGTATACCGAGGTACTCCAGTATACATATTAATTTCCAATGCTGCACTTAGTACATCCTTTATTAATTCGTTCCATTGGTCTATGTACATATACTGAGCGATATACACCTCTCAATGTATATACGTATATGTAATAATATGTCTCGGTGTATATGCAAGGACATACACCTCCCACTGTATATTAACCGTGATAAAGAGGACTGACTATTTCCGAATAGCGAGAAATTACGACAAGCGTAGTCCATGATAAGGTATTTTTAATAGTGTAAATTCTAGGGCTGACACTGCATGGGAAATTTACGTTCTTCCGCGCCGTAAAACGTATTATAGAGTCCATATATTTTACGTCACATACGATAACATTAATTGCAGCAATATAATGCAGTAGACTAGTTACAGCAGAATCTAAAGCTGTTTTCAAGATATTATCGCCTCTATTGATACTACTCGAGTATTTACTTAAATTCAATATATACGAGAAATTAAAGCTATTAGTAAAATTTATTGATTTTTACATGTTTCTGAAAAAGTATTAAGCGTTTTACATCGTTAAATAATTTTATTTATCTCAGATCATTTCAAAATCCAGCCCTATCTAAGGTATGCTCCCCCCCCCCAGGATGCCACCCACAACGGTCGACTAGTACTCTGGTACCTATTTACTGCTAGGTGGACAGAGGCAGCAGGTGGAAGGTGACTTGCCTGTATCTACTAACTGTTAAATATTATCAAAACTGCTGCAGTAAATTCCAATAAAAATGCTATCAGATCAAAAAAATTCACTTAATATATTAGCAAGATCATTTTTTCCCGTTACTGCGTTGACATAAGTGTTAAAGCCGTGTTTTCTGAAGGTGAAAAATACTGCGTTGACATAAGCGTCAAAGCCGTGTTTTCTGAAGTTGAAAAATACTACGTTCACATAAGTGTTAAAGCCGTGTTTTCTGAAGGTGAAAAATACTACGTTCACATAAGCGTTAAAGCCGTGTTTTCTGAAGTTGAAAAATACTACGTTCACATAAGCTTTAAAGCCGTGTTTTATGAAGGTGAAAAATACTACGTTCACATAAGCGTTAAAGCCGTGTTTTTTGAAGGCGAAAAATACTACGTTCACATAAGCGTTAAAGCCGTGTTTTCTGAAGGTGAAAAATACTACGTTCACATAAGCGTTAAAGCCGTGTTTTCTGAAGGCGAAAAATACTACGTTCACATAAGCGTCAAAGCCGTGTTTTCTGAAGGCGAAAAATACTACGTTCACATAAGCGTTAAAGCCGTGTTTTTTGAAGGCGAAAAATACTACGTTCACATAAGCGTCAAAGCCGTGTTTTCTGAAGGCGAAAAATACTACGTTCACATAAGCGTTAAAGCCGTGTTTTCTGTAGGTGAAAATGGACTCAGTCACGATCACAGTGGGAAAATGACCGTCTACTTGTCTTGGGGGAATGGATTACACTGATTTCAGGGGTCACCGCCCTTACAGCCCACTACCAGACCAGGCCTCCCTCTTACTGCCATGATCGACTAGGCTGTTGGTGCTACCCGCATGCAGTCCAGCGTATGAACAACCCGGTTGCTCAAGAATTGACAAAGTTGAATCGGATCTATTTATGTGATACGGTGAGTACCCGAGTACCCGATCAGCCGGGCTGTGGTTCGTACGATGGGCCACATGAGGCCAGCAGTAACAGCTTGGTTGATCAGGCCCTGATCCACCGGGAGGCCTGGTCATGGACTAGGCAGCGGGGTCAACCCTCCAGATAGGTACCTGGAGTTTACCTGGAGAGAGTTCCGGGGGTCAACGCCCCCGCGGCCCGGTCTGTGACCAGGCCTCCTGGTGGATCAGAGCCTGATGAACCAGGCTGTTACTGCTGGCTGCACGCAAACCAACGTACGAGCCACAGCCCGGCTGGTCACTTCTAAATTATATTAACGAGACTGTTAAACATGCAGGCTTACAGAATAAGAAAAAGCCTGATTAGAGGAAGCCGAGGCTAGTTCCAATTCCCAGATCAAGTGCTCTTCAGCAGCATCAAGGCACCACCCTGACGGGTCTAGCGCTAAAGATTTAAAGAATACTCGGTGAACACTCGACCCCGCAAACACATCGGTGATGACAACACCCAAAAAAATAAAAAAATGTACTTAAATACAGCGTAGGTGAGGAAGGATGAAGTTACGATACCCAGGCGGATGTCCTAAAAAATAAGAAGGTCAATGCAAATTATTAAAAAAAAAACTGTCACTGTAGACACCGTTAAGAAGGTACAGGTGCCTGTGCCAGCAGGAAGGCAGCTGCTGGTGGGAGGAAGATAAATTGACGGTGAGAGACTGGCTGGCAGGTTGGCTGGCAGGCTGGCTGGCAGGTTGGCTGGCAGGCTGGCTGGCAGGCTGGCTGGCAGGTTGACTGGCAGGTTGGCTGGCTGGCAGAGAGGAAGGTAAGTAGGCAGGCACGTCGGAGGGTAAAAGGCGAAAACGGGCAGGCAAGCAAGCACATAAGCAGGCAGACAAGCAAATCAGATAGGCAGGCAAGCAAGCATGCAAACAAGCAGGCAGGCAGGCAAGCAAACAGGAGTTACGAGCATCTGTGGCCTTGGCTGTCAGAGGGAGAAAAAACATGCATGCACAAAGCAAGCAGTGGCGGAGTGACCTCAGCTGTCAAACACGCACTTTATAGGCTACGGTTGTTGCTGGAGCTGGCAAGTCAAGCAGAAGGTCTTCTCAGATGACAAACAACGTGGCCTATTGGCTCATATTAAGCAGATCTAACGCAAACCCAATTACACCCACGTATAAGAAAAATGAGAGAACACTGGCCTAGTGCAATTTCCTGCTAGGCAGGTCTGATGCAAGCCCAACCATACCCACTCATATATCCGTCCAACTTTATTTAAATTGACCCAAAGTTCTCGCCTCAATGATGCTACCTGTGAGTTTGTTCTGCTCGTCTACAACTCTATTGTCAAACCAGTACTTTCCCACATCCTTCCTAAATCTAAATTTGTATAACTTGAAGTCACTGCTGCGTGTCTTGTCTTGGTTAGGTACTTTCAGCACGTTACTTATATCCACTTCATTTCTATTTAACATCTGGATATAATAAGGATCCAGGAAGACACAACACTTCTCATAAGAGTGTTCCTGAGAGAGTCATCCCTCAGGGCTGAAAAAGGTTGAAGGGGGCCGACACCCCCTCCTGAAAGTCTTTTTTTCTGTTTCATGAACACGTAAGATAACAGCTTTAACTTAAATCTTCTGCCTCCCTTCGTACATATTTATTTTACTTTCCTGTATTTCTTAATGGTTCTTATTCTTTAATATTTTCTATATAATTTAGGTTTGGTCTGAGACCGGGCAGAGAGGGCGATGATCCCTGATCATGTGGAGGCAAGAAGGCAGACAGCAACATTACCCAACACACAAACAGGAAACAGCACAAATAGATGCAAGACATTCAGCAAACAAACGGCCGGTTTACATGAAGAAAAGTAAATATAAACAAGGATAACATAGCAAGCAGTTATCCATAAACAAAAAAACTGATCACCAAAAGCTTTAATCCTTAATGGATAACATACTTATAAAAAATAATAACACACCAAATTTTGTATCTTACTGCAAAATTAGCCTAACATCAAAATTTCAATCATGAAATTTTTTAGCAGGGTTAAGCTAAATTTACCTAAGACTGGCTATCTTTTCTTTACCTGTGAACTGTTTCGGAAGCTCTTTTCTACCCCAGCAGCAGCCTGAGGACAGATGAAAAAAAAATATTCACGTGACCTAAATAAATTAGATGCTATTTACCTTTTAGACATAAAATACTAAGAGGAATTGACAAGGTGGATAGGGACGGAATGTTTCAGAGATGGGACAGCAACAAGGAGTCATAACTGGAAGCTGAAAACTCAGATGAGTCACAGGGAAGTTAGGAAGTATTTTTTCAGTCATAGAGTTGTCAGGAAGTGGAACAATCTGGAGAATGATGTAGTGGAGGCAGGATCTATATATAGCTTTAAGAAGAGGTACAATAAAGCAGGGAGTAGCCCTAGTAGTGACAGCGACGAGGCGGGGCCAGGAGCTGTGAGTCGACTCCTGCAACCACAGATAGGCGAGTACACACACACACACACACACAGCAGCAGCATACTGACTACAATTAGAAACAGCAAATGGAAGGGAATTAAAAACCGCAAAATCAGAAGCAACAGAAATATACACAAGCCCAGCAAGAGCACTAGACTAACAGAAACAGCAACATTAGAGACAGAAACACAGCAGTGTAACCAGAAACAACAGCACCATAAGCAGGCACAGCAGGAACGAGACTGCAGCAGCAGCAACAGCAGCAGGGAAGGGTAGTCTCAACACAAGCAACAACAGCCTTGGCCGTCCAACAGACTGCGCATGGCACCATTAAATAGGAGACAGTTATAGCAGAGACTTCCAGCTCCCTGATTACACAACGACTATATATCACCTCAGCTCCAAGCTAAGCGACGTAAATGATACCTGACTCCTTCCAGGGTGCCCAGTGGCGAGGGAGAGACAGGGGGTGTTAAAAGTGGTGCTAGGTGGTGTGTGGTGCTAGTGTTAAACGGTGCTAGTAATGTTAGCATGGTGCTAGTAAGCGTAGTGCTAGGTGGGGGTTAGTGTACTCTTAGGTGGGGTTAGTGTGGTATTACATTTGCGATAGATGGTGATGAGTAGTTTCAAGGTATGTCAGGTGTACAGGGTGGTATTAGGTGTATTGTGTAACGATGGTGGTACGGCCCGTTACTAGATGTTACCCGATGCTTGGCGGCTGTGGCGTTACCTCATGATCACACCACATGTTGCGCACATATGCACCGGGAAAATATGCATGCGATAGCAACGAGAGAGAGAGAGAGAGAGAGAGAGAGAGAGAAACTTCACAGTAAACAATAGGGTAGCATACGATAAAAAAGTGTCAGGTGGGTTTTCCTCCCTGACGAATAAGAGCATACACCTCTAAGTTAACTAACGAGGGTCTCTACGTGAGGACGAAATGAACACTTAAAATATTCTTCAGACAGGTCTTAAGCTTTCGACAACCTGTCGCCGAAATGTACAGTAAGCTAACGTAGAGATGAGGTTAGGTTAGGTTAGAGTTGTCAGGAAACAGGACAAGTGTTTCCTGACTTTTGGTCATCTGACCGAGCTTTTGGTCATCTGACCGAAGCCTTCCACTGGCTTACCCGTCCACCCCTTTGAAAAGTATGGATATCTTTATAACCATTTTTTATTCTGAAGAGATAAGCTCCGTGAAGGGCTATTAGTGATGGGCTATTATGTAAACTCCTAAATGTCAACAGGGTTGTGCAATAGACAGCTATATTTTGGCCTAATAGGGAAGCATTTTTTTTTTTTGGGGGGGGGGGGGAAACCAAAAAAATTGAGAAACCTAATCTAGGCTAAATTAGGAGTTAAAAATCTAGTTTTGGTTAAATTGGTTCGCGCAGTTTTTTTCTTTTCTGTTAGGGAAAAAAGGTTTTCCCTACAGGTCCAAAATATAATTGATTCCACTGTACAACTGGAGGAGGAGGATTATTTTTGACTCGCGAAATCGTAATGACATGATTGCAAACAACCCACGGGTACGCTGGGCTGGAATTTTAAGACTTGACGCGATTTCAATCCCCACCCATACCGTGATTAGGATTATTTTTGGTTATTACCAGTACGAGTCATAAAGCACCCAAGGACTGGGAGACCATCAGGTCTTAATACAAGGAGAGGGAGGACAGCTTAATTCCTTGAATCAAGAAATCTTCATTGCATGGAGGTACGCCACTACGCTGCCTCTTCTATCATCGTTACTGCTGAGATAAAGGTTCCCTTGAAGAAGAAAACGGACTCTTCTTCTTTGAAAAAACCGTCCTTGAAAAATCACATTTGAAAAGCTCAGATTTATATATATTTTTTGTTAAATTCCACACGACAGCTATATATGTATAAAGCACTTAATATATTTTATTTATTCTCGAGACATCCTCTTGAAACTTTCAAGTTAATGTGAGTTTGTGAGTGTGTCAGGAGATCAAGAGTGACTAATGTTTTGTCCAGATCAGCTAATATTTGTTTATATTCGTCAGCTGTTTTGTTGTTGCAAGTGATCAGCTGATGTTTGGGACGTGGGTGTGTGCTTCTGAGTTGTTGCTAGTGGATGGTTGTTAAGGTGGTAGATGACGCACTTGGTGGCTGTTGGACTGATGTCGATTTTGGTGATGGTAGTTCACTTAGTTAACACACTGAGATCCGTGGTTCGATCCCCGTTATGTATGGAAACATTAGGACGTATTCTTTCTCCTTCTCTTTCCTTAAGACACCTACTGTCACTGTTCACCTAGCAGTAAAATAGGTGCCTGGGTATTAGTCGACTGGTGTGGGTCGCATCCTGGAACAAAATTTACCTAATTTGCCAGAAATGCTCTACATAACAAATGACTCTCTATACAGTATGTCACTGGTGTCAGCTAGGATTGTATTCTTGTACATGTACCTGTAGAAATGAAGATTATATTATTATTAAGCGTAGGCTACAGTTTGTGATAGGGAGAACTTGGTAGGGGGATAATGGGAGAGGGATGATAGGGGTGGCGGTTGTTGTTGCTGGGAGTCCTCAAATACCTGACCAAGTTCACACCTCAACTAAACACCAGTAAATGCCCCATAAAAGGTTTTGTAAATGTTCCGGCCCTGTGCGTGAATGCTTTTATAAATGCTTCCTCTGATAGCTACTTCTAGTATCTTTAAATGGCGTCCCACTGCACCTGAATGGCTACATAAAGCCAATTAATGGGAATTAGATGTAAAATGACTGCAAGGTAGTAGAGTGGCCAAGCAGGTTGTGGAGTGGACAAGCAGATAATGGACTGGCCAAGCAGGGAGTGGAATGACCAAGCAGATAATAGACTGGCCAAGCAGTTAGTGGAATAGCCAAGCAGGTAGTGGAATGGCCAAGCAGCGTACTGGGCTGGCCAAGCAGCGTAGTGGAATGGTCAAACATAGTAGTGGATTGGTCAAGCAAAGTAGTGGATTGGCCAAGCAGAGTAATGGGATGACCAAGGAGAGTAATGGAATGGCCAAGCAAGACAGTATCATCTGTCATAATTGAGAACGAGGAAGTGTGGTGCTACGACAGTGCTTTGTGGTGCTAGGAAGTGCCTTGTGTTGCTAGAACAGTGCCTTGTGTTGCTAGAACAGTGCCTTGTGGTACTACTACAGTGCTCTGTGGTGCTAGGATATGCTCTCCTGTTCACCGCTTGGTTAAGAAGACTGTTGACACCCAGCAGGTTCTCTCCTGCCTTGAAAGACACATTGAGTCATGAGAGCACTAATTATTTGAAGAGTTCCATCATCAGCATTGTTCCTCTTGAAAGTTCTCATAATTTAGGGAGAATAAATATTCAAAATACTGTGATTTGTTCGTGGCCTAAGTCAGACCGAAAGGTCATTACCACTCCTAAATACAGGCAATTTGTGCATCCTCATAATCCACCCTGTCATTTTCCTAACCGCTGCTACTTGCTGACAATTCCACTTTTGAAGTCTGTAGAATCTGCCTCAATCTCAGCTACATAATTTGTAGCGTGGGTCTTCAACTCTCAAAATTTCGTCGACTGACTTTCTAACAAAGCCATTATCGTTTTGTTTCACTAGCTCATTTCTTACTCCCGGTAAGTAGGATTAGATAGATTTTGCCCCCGAAGTGGCTCGTTTATTGTGCACCTCATATACATCCTATTGATGGTAGTGCAAGAACATTTGGATACACCAGAGGTTTATGGACTAGGCCCCAAAAGGGACTACAGGAGCGCATCTGGATTTATGTCTAAAGATCACCTGTTACAACCAAATTTAGGAAATTTGCTTAAGTATCTTATCGGTAAGTAGGGAGACATAGGCTAGTAACTTTTCGTTAGTTGATGTCAGTCCAGGACGGACCGAAAGGTCGTCAGAGGATTCCTTCTCGAACTGTGGGTCACTTGTGACCAGCATTATTAATGAGCAGTCCTGACTTAAAATGAAAGTAAATATGTCCTTTCACTGATCTTCAGCCTATGTATCGAGTAGAAACCTTCCATAGTGTCTTTATTCCTTTACAAGTAAGTAGAAACCTTTCATAGTGTCTTAGATTCCCTTACAACTTAAAAATCTTAATTTATCTTTTTTCTTTAACCTTTTTTCATAAGACATGCTTGTTAATTTGAACAAATTAGTTGAAAATGTGTCCCTTCCCTATTCTGACGTACTCGAAATATACACATAGGTGTTTTATATATATATATATATATATATATATATATATATATATATATATATATATATATATATATATATATAATGTCGCGCCGAATAGGGAAAATTGGTCAATTAGCAATAATTCATTTAAAATTAAGTCCTTTCTAAAATTCTCTTATATGTTTAAAGATATTTTTTTCATTTATATTAGTGTAAAAATTATTAATATTGTACCAAAAGAGGCTTAGAAAAATTACCTAACCTAATTATAACAAGCGCAATTTAATTTAACCTAATCCAACTGAGCATATTTTCGACAAGTTTACAACAATTTAATAATAAACAAACACATTGTAATATAATTTTTCGTTAGGGTCAGAATGATTTTTGAGAAATTATTACACAAATTTCCGTTTGCTTTATTCGGCAAGAAGAGCGTTGCTACTTAAGCCAAAATCGCGTTTTACCTATTCGGCACATATATATATATATATATATATATATATATATATATATATATATATATATATATATATATATATATATATATATATATATATATATATATGTGTGTGTGTGTGTGTGTGTGTGTGTGTGTGTGTACTAACACCTCAGCTACAAGGGCTTCTAACAGAGAAATCTGGAAGTTGTACTAACTGTACATACTTTCCGTCAGAGGCACCAACTGTAACACACCTATAAATATGTTGACGAAGGATCGATCCGCGGCCCAGAAATTGATAGCCCAGCGCACTAACACCTCAGCTACGAGAGCGTCTGATGGATAAATCTGGAAAGTTGTACTGTGGAGAAATCGCCAGTTGTGTTACAGTTGGTGCCTCTGACGGAAAGTATGTACAGTTAGAGAAATCTTGGTGGTCGTACTATTAGAAGCAACGGTCTGGAGTTTTGAGACACTCTGATCGCGGGTTCTATCCCCGCCCGTGGTATGGTTTGTTAGAAGCCCTTGTTAGTGCGTCGGCCTCTCGATTTGTGGCCAATATACATATATGTCGTGCCGAATAGGTAAAACTTGCTATTTTGGCTTAAGTAGCAATGCTGTCTTTGCCGAGCAAGGCAAGCGAAATTTTGTGTATGCAATAATTTCGCAAAAATCATTCTGAACTTAACGAAAAATATATATTTCATTGTGTTTATTTATTAAATTACTGTACACTTATCTAAAATATATTTAGTTGGATTAGGCTAAATTAAATTGCGCTTGTTATAATAAGGTTAGGTAAGTTTTCTAAGGTTCTTTTGGTACAAAATTATTAATTTTTACATTGAAATAAATGAAAAAATACATCTTTATAAGATAATTTTAAAAAGGACTTAATTTTTGACGAGTTTTTGCTAATTAATCAGTTATACCTATTCGTTACGACATATATATATATATATACACACACACCGAGGGCTTTATCTTGGTGCGCATCTCTCAGCGCATATACTCTGATAGTTTATTTTATACTTCATTTTATGTATTAAAATACACTGGCTCAATAACTTCGTGTAGTCGCTAGACTTACAACTTAACCAACAAATCCCATTTTGATGGGACTGTAAACTCCTCTCGCTACCCAAGCTATGTTTTACTCTTTTGTTTATCTGTTTAAGGCAATTTCTGTGTGATCTGAATTCTCCCATAAGGAATAAATGTTGTTTGGGCAGCCTGTACAACACTGCAAAATATCCACGTTGAGAATTTACTGAAGAGTAGCTTGTCTCATCTCCCTTGGGGAAATTAGTTATTCACTCACTAGGATAGCTAACTATTGCGCCAGAGTTTGCCAGTCAGCCAGCTTGCTAGCCAGTTAGTTTGCCAGACAGCCAGTTTGCCAGGCAGGCAGCCAACCAGCCAGTCAGCCAGGTAGGCAACTAGCCAGTCGGGGCTGTGTCGTGGGCCTGGAGGTGCTGCTATCTGATAGCGTCGAGTGAGAACACGACACAAGGCTGTCGTTCAGCATACGAATGGTTACCTTATTACTGTCGATCCCGCTAGGTGGTACCACCTTTTCTTGTGGTACGACCCCAATACCACCACCACTTCTAACCTATCACTACCATCACCACTACTAACCTAGCACCACCACCACTACTAACGTAGCACACACCACCATCACCACTAATCTAGCACTACTACCACCACCACTACCCTAGAACTACTACCACCACCACCACTACTAACCTAGCACTACCACCACCACTACTAACCTAGCACCACCATCACTTCTAACCTAGCACTACCACCACCACTACTAACCTAGCACCACCACCACTTCTAACCTAGCACTACCACCACTTCTAACCTAGCACTACCACCACTTCTAACCTAGCACCACCACCACTTCTAACCTAGCACTACCACCACTTCTAGCAGTACCACCATCACTTCTAGCACTACCATCACCGCCACTACTATCACCGCCACTACTATCACCACCATCACTGCCACTAACCCAGCAAAGGTTGCAATGTTCAGCAGCCCAAAATCATGCAACCAGACTAGTACCAAAAACTGAGAATACTGTACTACGAGGAGAAGTGGTAGAAAATGAACCTGACGACCCTCGTTGAGAGGACAAGGAACATGATTACGACATACGAAAATCTTAAGAGGAATTGATAGGGAAGAGTCAGACTTAGATTAAGACGACTAGGATCAAGGAGACACAGATGGAAGTTGAAAATATTAATGAGCCATAGGAAGTATTTCTTTAGTGTCAGGATGGTTGAAAGTAGAATGACTGGATAATGAGAAATGGAAGTTAAACTCAATACACAACTTTAACAACAGACATGATAAGGCTCAACAGGCCAGAAATCAGTAATGCCGATCAAAGTGGTCTACCAGACGAGGCCAGAAACTGTCTCGATCCCCGCAAGCATAACCAAGAGAGTTCACACATACAGGATACATACATAGCTATAAGATGAGGTACGATAAAGCTCTCGGAGCAGGGAGTGGACCTAATAGCGACCAGCGAAGAGGCGGGGCCAGAAGCTATGAATCGTCCCCTGCAACCACATATTGGCGAGTACACACGTTACATTCAGCAAAGCTCTTCACAACCTCCCTCAGTGTCACAGTCAAGCAGTGTCAGTGATCTCCTGGGGCACCTAGCTTCTCCGAGATCTCTACGCTAGCGTGGCCGGCGAGAGATACATCTGTAAAAACTTATAGTGGTGGCTCTTGTTAAACCTCCCTATGGTGTATAAATATACCTAGTTGGATGACTCTTACTGTAGCCAGCTGGTCCAGTGGCTTGGAGTTTTAACACTTATTTGCAATGGGTATAAACCCCACCCGTTCCGTGGTTTTACATTATAATCAAAACGAAGCGCTAAACCCAACAGGGTGGTTTGTTTACTATCGTGTTAAACGATTTCATGAGGCGCTGATAAACGTTCACATTTAAACGTTTGTCGGCGCAGCGCTTCCCCCGCGCTCAGACGTGCCGCGTTTTTTATTAATTTGCAAATCTGTGATTAAATGTTTCTTTTTATAAGCTTACGTAACCAAAAATCTAAATAAAAGGCACAATATCGTGACTGGAACAATAAATGGTCCAAGTCGGACCATTCATCGGACTGGAACAAATGGTCAAGTCGAACCATTTACCGGACTGGAATAATAAATGGTCCAAGTCGGACCGAAACGTCGTAAACTCCTCTCTCCGAAAATATAAATATTAGTTGTCTTACAACAGGGGGCGTTTACATAATGAAGATGCATAGATCAGTTATCACAATAAATAAACAGAAAAATGGACTGGGATTCGAACAGTGGTCCTGTCATGTTGCAGATCCAGCGATGTACACAGACAGGACCAAAGTTCGAGTCCTCGTCCATTTTTCTTTATTCATCAAATGGTGACGTCAGCTATGGTCTGCATACCTTGTACATGTACTGGTAGTAAGTAAAGATATTATTATTATTTATTATCAAATGTGGCCCACTTGCGTAGGAAGGTTGAGAACCTCTTGTATAGTGGATCCATGAACCTTCAAAACAGTGTGTGTGGGGCCTGGTAGGTAACACTCGCCTCACACACAAGTGTCCGTGGTTCGATCCCCGGCAAGGGTTAAAACATTGGGCGTGTTTTCTCACACTTGCTGTCACTGTTCACCTAGTAATCAAGTACATGGGTGTTTGTCGACTGGTGTGGGTCGCATCCTGGGGGGACAATATTGAAGGACCACAATGGAAATAAGACAGACAGTCCCTGGACCCTGGGTGGCTAACCCTCCGGGGTTAAAAATCCGAACAAAATCTTATCTCTCGCAGGCAACATCTCTAGTATAACTGCCACTTATTGAAGGCGAAATAGAGGATCTGGAGAATGTAAAAACCTACACTACCGTATTAAATTTAATTAAGTATCTAAATTATTGGGAACACTAAGTTTCTTGAAGTTTATTTCTTACGACGTCCTTTGATATACCTTACCTTTGATATACCTTTGAAGAGTTTCGAAAGTTTCTCTACTCTCTGAGCCCGGCCATGGGCCAGGCTCGTCTGGTACTTGCCTGGTCAACCAGGCTGCTGCTGCTGCTGCTGGCAAGAAAGTTGCATTATTCACATATGTAAAATTCTGGAGGATTGGTCCCAAATCTGAATACAGAAATCACTATATGAAGGCAAGAGGCTCGGCAGACGGTGCAAGAAAAATATCTTCAGTAAGAAGCACAGGTGCCATGAGTACACCAGATAACTTTTCAACACCCTCCCTTCATACATAAGGAGGAGTAACAAGAGGACCCTAGCCTTCTTCAAGACCCCTAGCGGTCTTCAAGACGCCTAGGAATCAAGAGGAAAACTGATATGTTCCTCTAGTCAGTTCCTGATCAACCAAGCTGTAGTATATCTAGAAGTATAAATAACAGAAGTCCTCAGGCTGTTCTTCAACTCTATATATCCTTGGTTAGGCCTCATTTAGATTATGCTGCTCAGTTCTGGATATAAATGCACTGGAAGACGTACAGAGGAGGATGACAAAGTTGATCCTCTGTATCAGAAATCTTCCCTATGAGGATAGACTGAGAGCCCTGAATCTGCACTCTCTAGAAAGGCGTAGAATTAGGGGGAAATATGATCGAGGTGTATAAATGGAAAACAGAAATAAATAAAGGGCATGTCAATAGCGTGCTGAAAATTTCCAGCCAAGACAGGACTCGCAGCAATTGTTTCAAGTTGGAAAAATTCAGATTCAGGAAGGATATAGGAAAGCACTGGTTTGGTAATAGAGCTGTGGATGAGTGGAACAAACTCCCAAGTACAGTTATTCAGGCTAAAACGTTGTGTAGTTTTAAAAATAGGTTAGATAAATACATGAGTGGGTGTGGGTGGGTGTGAGTTGGACCTGACTAGCTTGTGCTACTAGGTCTGATGCCTTGCTCCTTCCTTAAGTGGAAGTGACCTGACTAGGTGGGTCATTGGGCTAATCCAAGGGGGGTGGACCTGCTTCGCATGGGTCAGTAGGCCTGTTGCAGTGTTCCTTCTTTCTTATATGCATTGGACTGCGTGGCGGGCGCTTACAGTCTCTTGATCAGGCCATCAACCAGGAGGTCTGATAGCGGGGGTGGTGACCCCTGAAACCGTCTACAGGTAACCTTCAGGTAATGCGACCTCTTGTGTTATGTGTTGTTGGTGACTCGACCCACCACACCACACCTCTCTCACACCTGTTACAAACTATGAACCATTTATCATGCTGACACTTGCAGTTTCTCCTCTCCACCTGTGTGTACTCACCTATTTGTACTCACCTATTTGTGGTTGCAGGGGTCGATTCATAGCTCCTGGCCCCGCCTCTTCACTGATTGCTACTAGGTCCTCTCTCTCCCTGCTCCATGAGCTTTATCATACCTCGCCTTAAAACTATGTATGGTTCCCGCCTCCACTACGTCACTTTCTAGGGTATTCCACGGCTTGACTACTCTATGACTGAAGAAATACTTCCTAACATCCCTTTGATTCATCTGAGTCTTCAACTTCCAATTGTGACCTCTTGTGTCTGTGTCCCATCTCTGGAACATCCCGTCTTTGTCCACCTCGTCTATTCCGCGCAGTATTTTATATGTCGTTATCATGTCTCCCCTGACCCTCCTGGCCTCCAGTGTCGTCAGGCCGATTTCCCTCAATCTTTCTTCGTAGGACAATCCCCGTAGCTCTGGCACTAGTTTTGTTGCAAACCTTTGCACTTTCTCTAATTTCTTGACGTGCTTGACTAGGTGTGGATTCCAAACTGGTGCTGCATACTCCAGTATGGGCCTGACGTAAATGGTATACAGAGTCTTGAACGACTCCTTACTGAGGTATCGGAACGCTATCCGTAGGTTTGCCAGGCGCCCGTATGCTGCAGCAGTTATCTGATTGATATACGCCTCAGGAGATATGCTCGGTGTTATACTCACCCCCAGATCTTTTTCCTTGAGTGAGGTTTGCAGACTTTGGCCATCTAAACTATATTGTGTCTGCGGTCTTCTTTGCCCTTCCCCAATCTTCATGACTTTGCATTTGGCGGGGTTAAACTCAAGGAGCCAGTTGCTGGACCAGGCTTGTAGCCTGTCCAGGTCTCTTTGTAGTCCTGCCTGATCCTCATCCGATTTGATTCTTCTCATTAACTTCACATCGTCCGCAAACAAGGACACTTCTGAGTCTATCCCTTCCGTTATGTCATTCACATATACCAAGAACAGCACAGGTCCTAGGACTGACCCCTGTGGAACCCCGCTTGTCACAGGCGCCCACTCTGACACCTCGTCACGTACCATGACTCGTTGTTGCCTCCCTATAAAGTATTCTCTTATCCATTGCAGTGCCTTTCCTGTTATGTGTGCCTGATCCTCTAGCTTTTGCAGTAACCTCTTGTGAGGAACTGTGTCGAAGGCCTTCTTGCAGTCCAAAAAAATGCAGTTGATCCACCCCTCTCTCTCTTGTCTTACTTCTGTCACCTTGTCATAAAACTCTAATAGGTTTGTGACACAGGATTTTCCCTCCCTGAAATCATGCTGGTTGTCAATTATACACTTGTTTCTTTCCAGGTGCTCCACCACTCTCCTCCTGATGATCTTCTCCATGACCTTGCATACTATACACGTTAGTGATACAGGTCTGTAGTTTAGTGCCTCATGTCTGTCTCCCTTTTTAAAAATTGGGACTACATTTGCCATCTTCCATACCTCAGGGAGTTGCCCAGTTTCAAATGATGTGTTGAAGATCTTTGTTAATGGTACACACAATGTCTCTGCTCCCTCTTTAAGGACCCACGGAGAGATGTTGTCTGGTCCCACCGCCTTTGAGGTGTCAAGTTCGCATAGCAGCTTCTTCACCTCCTCCTTGGTTATATGTACCTCATCCAGCACTTGCTGGTGCACCCCCCTGCTCTGATTTCCTGGAGTCCTACTGGTTTCCACTGTAAATACTTCTTTAAATCTTGTGTTGAGCTCCTGACATACCTCCCGGTCGTTTCTTGTGAATTCCCCATCACCCTTCCTCAGTCTGATTACCTGGTCCTTGACTGTTGTTTTCCTCCTGATGTGGCTGTACAACAGCTTCGGGTCAGTCTTGACTTTCGATGCTATGTCATTTTCGTATTGCCGCTGAGCCTCCCTTCTTATCTGTGCATATTCGTTTCTGGCTCTTCGGCTAATCTCTTTATTTTCCTGAGTTATCTGTCTTCTGTACCTTTTCCATTCTCTAGTACACCTAGTTTTTGCCTCCCTACACCTTTGGGTGAACCAAGGACTCGTTCTGTTCTTCCCATTATTTCTGTTTCCCTTGGGAACGAACCTCTCCTCTGCCTCCTTGCATTTTGTTGCCACATAGTCCATCATTTCTTGTACTGGTTTTCCTGTCAGTTCCCTCTCCCACTGAATGTCTTGAAAGAAGTTCCTCAAGCCTGAGTAGTTCCCCCTTTTGTAGTTTGGTTTTTCCCACCCTATTCCTGCTGCTCTCTCCACTTGGAGCTCAACTATGTAGTCGAAGCACAGAACCACATGATCACTAGCTCCCAGGGGCCTTTCATACATGATATCCTCGATGTCAGAACTACTCAAGGTGAATACAAGGTCCAGTCTTGCTGGTTCATCCTCTCCTCTCTCTCTGGTAGTGTCTCTAACATTTTGATGCATGAGGTTTTCCAGTACCACATCCATCATCTTGGCTCTCCATGTTTCGGGACCCCCATGGGGCTCCAGGTTTTCCCAGTCAATCTCCTTGTGATTGAAATCACCCATAACTAGTAACTTTGCTCCCCCCATGTGTGCTCTCCTGGCCACCTCGGCTAGTGTGTCGACCACTGCTCCGTTGCTCTCATCGTATTCTTCTCTTGGCCTCCTGCAGTTCTGTGGTGGGTTGTACATTACTGCAATTATCACCTTATGTCCCTCAGACTGGATTGTTCCTACTAAGTAGTCCCTTTCGCCCGTGCCATCCATTCCTTCCATTTTCTCAAACCCCCACTGGTTTTTAATGAGCAGTGCAACTCCTCCTCCCCCTCTCCTCCCTCTGTCTTTCCTGAGGATTTGATATCCGGATGGAAAGATTGAATCTGTTATTATTCTGGTGAGTTTTGTTTCTGTGAGTGCTATTATGTCTGGGGATGTCTCCTTGATTCTTTCGTGCCACTCCTCATACTTATTTGTTATTCCATCTGCATTTGTATACCACACCTTCAACTTCTTTTCTAAGATTGTGGTCTGGGAGGTGTATTGGGGTTGGGGAAGTGGGAGACCTGATAAGGAACTATGGGTGGTTGCTGTGGGGGTGGAGTTTGTAATGCAGTGGGTGGGGGCATTGGATGTGGCATGGGTGTTTTGGTTTAGAGTGTTTGGTTGCACTGGGGTTGACCTGGTTGGGAGGCTTCTATAGGAAGTTGTGAGGGAGGCTGTATTTGATCTTCCTGTGTCTGGGATCTCCTGTCTGTCTTCTCCATCCCCTCTCTTTCCTCCTTTCGCCTTTGTACCATCTCTCTCTGTTTCTGCCTTTCTGCTTGTGTTCTGTCGCGGTCGAGATACACCTTCCTGTATGCCGGCATGTCCCTTAATCGTGCTTTCTCCTGCAGGATCCTGTTCCGAGTCGATTCTGCCTTGAAGGTCACTTTCACTGGCCGGGTTCTTTTTTTTACATACCCCCCTATTCTCCGAAAATTTTCCAGCTGGGTCATGTCGTCTTCTCCTATTGCTTTCATGATGCTTTCAATTGCTTTTTTTTCTCCTTGTTTTCTGGCTTCATATGTTTCCCCTTCAACTTCCTGGAGCCCATACACAAAGACTGACCTCACCCTTTCATTCTCCCACTGCATATCCCTGTGTATCCCCTCATTCAATTTGATTTCCTCCATTGCAGCTTTCCTTTCTTCAGTTTCACTAGCTAATGTACTTGGGCTCAGTGGCCTGTCATTTTCCCTTCTCGGCTTTCTCTGGGCTCTGCTGTGGTCTGTTAGGGCCTCCACATATAGCTTAGCTCTTTCATTTACTACAGTCTCCACTGATTGAGCTTCTACATGCTGTTTTGCTCCTTTCCCTACAGTCCCAATATTTGTGACTGAGGTAGCAGTCTCTGTTGTCAATCCCAAAATGTTCTTTAGTTCTTTAGGCTGTTTCAGATTTTTCAGTTCCTCTTCTAAACTCTGTATCCTGGCCTCTGCTGCTTTGACTTGCACCTCCCACTTCCTGCTTTCCATGTCTATCCTCTCTTCCATTCTCATGCTAAGTTCTTCTAGTTTCTTTTCCCATTCATGTTCCCTTTTTGTGAGCTCTGCTGCCCAATCTTCCTTTGCAGTTTCCTCCTCCTGTCCCTTGGTTTTTCTTGTTGCTCTCTGGCAACCCATTTTTGTTTTATCCTGATTGCCTCAGAGTGGGAAACCTATGTAATTCTGTATGTTAGGTTAGTATTGTGTATGTTAGAGTGTGGGGGGGGAGAGGTAGAGGAGGAACTGTGGCTATGTGGGAGAGTAGTGGGAAGGGGGAGTGGGAAGGAGAGTGAAGCAAGTGGGTGAGTGGGAGAGGGAGAGGGGGAAGGAGGGAGAGGTGGGGAGGGGGACGGTGAAAGAGGGAGGGGAGGGATCAGGTGAAGGAGTGAGATGTCGGTGGGGGAGGGGGGAGTGTATGTGTGAGTCTGGCAATGTGTGTGTGTGTGTGTGTGTGTGTGTGTGTGTGTGTGTGTGTGTGTGTGTGTGTGTGTGTGTGTGTGTGTGTGTGTGTTGTGTGTGTGGTGGGTGTGTGTGTGGGTGTGTGTGGGTGTGTGTGGGTGTGTGTGTGTGTGTGTGTGTGGGTGTGTGTGTGGGTGTGTGTGTGGGTGTGTGTGGGTGTGTGTGGGTGTGTGTGGGTGTGTGTGTGGGTGTGTGGGTGTGTGTGTGGGTGTGTGTGTGGGTGTTGTGGGTGTGTGTGGGTGTTGTGGGTGTGTGTGGGTGTGTGTGCATGTGTGTGGGTGTTGTGGGTGGGTGTGGGTGTGTGGGTGTGCGTGCGCACACTAGGCTACGCTACTCTTTTGAAGATTATAAAAAAATTTTCACAATCAATTCCTTATTAATATGCACTAATATATACTATATAATATTAATTGTGTACACTTGTGTTTGTGTGTGTGTGTTTACTAGCTTGTTGTTCTTTGAAAAAGAGGCGGGGGGGTCACGTTAACACTATTTGTTATTGTTGTTGGTTCACCGGTACTCTCCCGGCCCAGATCTTTATTGTTGTTGGTTCACCGGTACTCTCCCGGCCCAGATCTTTATTGTTGTTGGTTCACCGGTACTCTCCCGGCCCAGATCTTTGTTGTTGTTGGTTCACCGGTACTCTCCCGGCCCAGATCTTTATTGTTGTTGGTTCACCGGTACTCTCCCGGCCCAGATCTTTATTGTTGTTGGTTCACCGGTACTCTCCCGGCCCAGATCTTTGTTGTTGTTGGTTCACCGGTACTCTCCCGGCCCAGATCTTTATTGTTCTTGGTTCACCGGTACTCTCCCGGCCCAGATCTTTGTTGTTGTTGGTTCACCGGTACTCTCCCGGCCCAGATCTTTGTTGTTGTTGGTTCACCGGTACTCTCCCGGCCCAGATCTTTATTGTTGTTGGTTCACCGGTACTCTCCCGGCCCAGATCTTTATTGTTGTTGGTTCACCGGTACTCTCCCGGCCCAGATCTTTGTTGTTGTTGGTTCACCGGTACTCTCCCGGCCCAGATCTTTATTGTTGTTGGTTCACCGGTACTCTCCCGGCCCAGATCTTTGTTGTTCTTGGTTCACCGGTACTCTCCCGGCCCAGATCTTTGTTGTTCTTGGTTCACCGGTACTCTCCCGGCCCAGATCTTTATTGTTGTTGGTTCACCGGTACTCTCCCGGCCCAGATCTTTGTTGTTGTTGGTTCACCGGTACTCTCCCGGCCCAGATCTTTGTTCTTGGTTCACCGGTACTCTCCCGGCCCAGATCTTTGTTGTTGGTTCACCGGTACTCTCCCGGCCCAGATCTTTGTTGTTCTTGGTTCACCGGTACTCTCCCGGCCCAGATCTTTGTTGTTGTTGGTTCACCGGTACTCTCCCGGCCCAGATCTTTATTGTTGGTTCACCGGTACTCTCCCGGCCCAGATCTTTGTTGTTCTTGGTTCACCGGTACTCTCCCGGCCCAGATCTTTGTTGTTCTTGGTTCACCGGTACTCTCCCGGCCCAGATCTTTGTTGTTGGTTCACCGGTACTCTCCCGGCCCAGATCTTTGTTGTTCTTGGTTCACCGGTACTCTCCCGGCCCAGATCTTTATTGTTGTTGGTTCACCGGTACTCTCCCGGCCCAGATCTTTGTTGTTCTTGGTTCACCGGTACTCTCCCGGCCCAGATCTTTGTTGTTGTTGGTTCACCGGTACTCTCCCGGCCCAGATCTTTGTTGTTCTTGGTTCACCGGTACTCTCCCGGCCCAGATCTTTGTTGTTCTTGGTTCACCGGTACTCTCCCGGCCCAGATCTTTGTTGTTGTTGGTTCACCGGTACTCTCCTGGCCCAGATCTTTGTTGTTCTTGGTTCACCGGTACTCTCCCGGCCCAGATCTTTGTTCTTGGTTCACCGGTACTCTCCCGGCCCAGATCTTTGTTGTTGGTTCACTGGTACTCTCCCGGCCCAGATCTTTGTTGTTCTTGGTTCACCGGTACTCTCCCGGCCCAGATCTTTGTTGTTCTTGGTTCACCGGTACTCTCCCGGCCCAGATCTTTGTTCTTGGTTCACTGGTACTCTCCCGGCCCAGATCTTTGTTGTTCTTGGTTCACCGGTACTCTCCCGGCCCAGATCTTTGTTGTTCTTGGTTCACCGGTACTCTCCCGGCCCAGATCTTTGTTGTTCTTGGTTCACTGGTACTCTCCCGGCCCAGATCTTTGTTGTTCTTGGTTCACTGGTACTCTCCCGGCCCAGATCTTTGTTGTTCTTGGTTCACCGGTACTCTCCCGGCCCAGATCTTTGTTGTTCTTGGTTCACCGGTACTCTCCCGGCCCAGATCTTTGTTGTTCTTGGTTCACCGGTACTCTCCCGGCCCAGATCTTTATTGTTGTTGGTTCACTGGTACTCTCCCGGCCCAGATCTTTGTTGTTCTTGGTTCACCAGTACTCTCCCGGCCCAGATCTTTGTTCTTGGTTCAGTGGTACTCTCCCGGCCCAGATCTTTGTTGTTCTTGGTTCACCGGTACTCTCCCGGCCCAGATATTTGTTGTTCTTGGTTCACCGGTACTCTCCCGGCCCAGATATTTGTTGTTCTTGGTTCACCGGTACTCTCCCGGCCCAGATCTTTGTTGTTCTTGGTTCACCGGTACTCTCCCGGCCCAGATCTTTGTTCTTGGTTCACCGGTACTCTCCCGGCCCAGATCTTTGTTGTTCTTGGTTCACCAGTACTCTCCCGGCCCAGATCTTTGTTGTTGGTTCACCGGTACTCTCCCGGCCCAGATCTTTGTTGTTGTTGGTTCACCGGTACTCTCCCGGCCCAGATCTTTGTTGTTGGTTCACCGGTACTCTCCCGGCCCAGATCTTGTTCTTGGTTCACCGGTACTCTCCCGGCCCAGATCTTTGTTGTTGTTGGTTCACCGGTACTCTCCCGGCCCAGATCTTTGTTGTTGTTGGTTCACCGGTACTCTCCCGGCCCAGATCTTTGTTGTTGGTTCACCGGTACTCTCCCGGCCCAGATCTTTGTTGTTGTTGGTTCACCGGTACTCTCCCGGCCCAGATCTTTGTTGTTGTTGGTTCACCGGTACTCTCCCGGCCCAGATCTTTGTTGTTGTTGGTTCACCGGTACTCTCCCGGCCCAGATCTTTATTGTTGTTGGTTCACCGGTACTCTCCCGGCCCAGATCTTTATTGTTGTTGGTTCACCGGTACTCTCCCGGCCCAGATCTTTATTGTTGTTGGTTCACCGGTACTCTCCCGGCCCAGATCTTTATTGTTGTTGGTTCACCGGTACTCTCCCGGCCCAGATCTTTATTGTTGTTGGTTCACCGGTACTCTCACGGCCCAGATCTTTGTTGTTCTTGGTTCACCGGTACTCTCCCGGCCCAGATCTTTATTGTTGGTTCACCGGTACTCTCCCGGCCCAGATCTTTGTTGGTTCACCGGTACTCTCCCGGCCCAGATCTTTGTTGTTGGTTCACCGGTACTCTCCCGGCCCAGATCTTTGTTGTTCTTGGTTCACCGGTACTCTCCCGGCCCAGATCTTTGTTGTTGTTGGTTCACCGGTACTCTCCCGGCCCAGATCTTTGTTGTTGGTTCACCGGTACTCTCCCGGCCCAGATCTTTGTTGTTGTTGGTTCACCGGTACTCTCCCGGCCCAGATCTTTGTTGTTCTTGGTTCACCGGTACTCTCCCGGCCCAGATCTTTGTTGTTGGTTCACCGGTACTCTCCCGGCCCAGATCTTTGTTGTTCTTGGTTCACCGGTACTCTCCCGGCCCAGATCTTTATTGTTGTTGGTTCACCGGTACTCTCCCGGCCCAGATCTTTGTTGTTGTTGGTTCACCGGTACTCTCCCGGCCCAGATCTTTGTTGTTGTTGGTTCACCGGTACTCTCCTGGCCCAGATCTTTGTTGTTCTTGGTTCACCGGTACTCTCCCGGCCCAGATCTTTGTTGTTCTTGGTTCACCGGTACTCTCCCGGCCCAGATCTTTGTTGTTGTTGGTTCACCGGTACTCTCCCGGCCCAGATCTTTGTTGTTCTTGGTTCACCGGTACTCTCCCGGCCCAGATCTTTGTTCTTGGTTCACCGGTACTCGCCCGGCCCAGATCTTTGTTGTTGGTTCACCGGTACTCTCCCGGCCCAGATCTTTGTTGTTCTTGGTTCACCGGTACTCTCCCGGCCCAGATCTTTGTTGTTCTTGGTTCACCGGTACTCTCCCGGCCCAGATCTTTGTTGTTGGTTCACTGGTACTCTCCCGGCCCAGATCTTTGTTGTTCTTGGTTCACCGGTACTCTCCCGGCCCAGATCTTTGTTGTTCTTGGTTCACTGGTACTCTCCCGGCCCAGATCTTTGTTGTTCTTGGTTCACTGGTACTCTCCCGGCCCAGATCTTTGTTGTTCTTGGTTCACCGGTACTCTCCCGGCCCAGATCTTTGATGTTCTTGGTTCACCGGTACTCTCCCAGCCCAGATCTTTGTTGTTCTTGGTTCACCGGTACTCTCCCGGCCCAATCTTTATTGTTGTTGGTTCACTGGTACTCTCCCGGCCCAGATCTTTGTTGTTCTTGGTTCACCAGTACTCTCCCGGCCCAGATCTTTGTTGTTCTTGGTTCAGTGGTACTCTCCCGGCCCAGATCTTTGTTGTTCTTGGTTCAGTGGTACTCTCCCGGCCCAGATCTTTGTTGTTCTTGGTTCACCGGTACTCTCCCGGCCCAGATCTTTGATGTTCTTGGTTCACCGGTACTCTCCCGGCCCAGATATTTGTTGTTCTTGGTTCACCGGTACTCTCCTGGCCCAGATCTTTGTTGTTCTTGGTTCACCGGTACTCTCCCGGCCCAGATCTTTGTTCTTGGTTCACCGGTACTCTCCCGGCCCAGATCTTTGTTGTTCTTGGTTCACCAGTACTCTCCCGGCCCAGATCTTTGTTGTTGGTTCACCGGTACTCTCCCGGCCCAGATCTTTGTTGTTGTTGGTTCACCGGTACTCTCCCGACCCAGATCTTTGTTGTTGGTTCACCGGTACTCTCCCGGCCCAGATCTTTATTGTTGGTTCACCGGTACTCTCCCGGCCCAGATCTTGTTCTTGGTTCACCGGTACTCTCCCGGCCCAGATCTTTGTTGTTGTTGGTTCACCGGTACTCTCCCGGCCCAGATCTTTGTTGTTGTTGGTTCACCGGTACTCTCCCGGCCCAGATCTTTGTTGTTGGTTCACCGGTACTCTCCCGGCCCAGATCTTTGTTGTTGTTGGTTCACCGGTACTCTCCCGGCCCAGATCTTTATTGTTGTTGGTTCACCGGTACTCTCCCGGCCCAGATCTTTATTGTTGTTGGTTCACCGGTACTCTCCCGGCCCAGATCTTTATTGTTGTTGGTTCACCGGTACTCTCCCGGCCCAGATCTTTATTGTTGTTGGTTCACCTGTACTCTCCCGGCCCAGATCTTTATTGTTGTTGGTTCACCGGTACTCTCCCGGCCCAGATCTTTATTGTTGTTGGTTCACCGGTACTCTCCCGGCCCAGATCTTTATTGTTGTTGGTTCACCGGTACTCTCACGGCCCAGATCTTTGTTGTTCTTGGTTCACCGGTACTCTCCCGGCCCAGATCTTTGTTGTTCTTGGTTCACCGGTACTCTCCCGGCCCAGATCTTTATTGTTGGTTCACCGGTACTCTCCCGGCCCAGATCTTTGTTGGTTCACCGGTACTCTCCCGGCCCAGATCTTTGTTGTTGTTGGTTCACCGGTACTCTCCCGGCCCAGATCTTTGTTGTTGTTGGTTCACCGGTACTCTCCCGGCCCAGATCTTTGTTGTTGTTGGTTCACCGGTACTCTCCCGGCCCAGATCTTTGTTGTTCTTGGTTCACCGGTACTCTCCCGGCCCAGATCTTTATTGTTGTTGGTTCACCGGTACTCTCCCGGCCCAGATCTTTGTTGTTGGTTCACCGGTACTCTCCCGGCCCAGATCTTTGTTGTTGGTTCACCGGTACTCTCCCGGCCCAGATCTTTGTTGTTGGTTCACCGGTACTCTCCCGGCCCAGATCTTTGTTGTTGGTTCACCGGTACTCTCCCGGCCCAGATCTTTGTTGTTCTTGGTTCACCGGTACTCTCCCGGCCCAGATCTTTGTTGTTGGTTCACCGGTACTCTCCCGGCCCAGATCTTTGTTGTTGGTTCACCGGTACTCTCCCGGCCCAGATCTTTGTTGTTGGTTCACCGGTACTCTCCCGGCCCAGATCTTTGTTGTTGGTTCACCGGTACTCTCCCGGCCCAGATCTTCGCACACTACGCTACTTTACTTTTTGAAGATTATAGGATTATTTTTTCTCATTCAATTCTTTATTAATATATACTAATGTTTATTATAATAATAATTACTGGTGCACACGTGTGTTTGTATGTACGTACTTGTTTACTGGTGCACACGTGTGTTTGTATGTACGTACTTGTTTACTGGTGCACACGTGTGTTTGTATGTGCGTACTTGTTTACTGGTGCACACGTGTGTTTGTATGTGCGTACTTGTTTACTGGTGCACACGTGTGTTTGTATGTGCATACTTGTTTACTGGTGCACACGTGTGTTTGTATGTGCGTACTTGTTTACTGGTGCACACGTGTGTTTGTATGTACGTACTTGTTTACTAGCTTGTCGCTGTCGGGGGGGTCACTAGGCTACACGGGGGGGGTCACTAGGCTACACGGGGGGGTCACTAGGCTACACGGGGAGGGTCACTAGGCTACACGGGGGGGTTCACTAGTCTACACAACTCTTCTAGAGTTTACCTGGAGATATTTAGATAATTTACTAACCACTATCTATCTCCTGGTACTGAAATAGGGAGAGAGTGATGGTATAGCATACAACCAGCAGGGCGAGACACCGAGACTTTAGACACTAACCAAAATTAACCACAAATAGGCAAGTGATGTCGTCTGCACAACAATGGAGGTTCCTGCTGGTTGGCTGCTATCAACTCCTTCAATTTTGTAACTCCTTCAGGAACTTTATCATGCATTCAAGTTTTTATTTTCTTTTTCTTTTAAGACTTGGTATTCCCTCTTTTTTCTTTAGTACAGTATTATGGTCATAACAAGTCTGATGATGTTAGCTACATTCACAACACCAACAGCTGGGGATTGACTAATTTTTTCTTACTTTCAGTATTTACTTAATCACTCTTTTATGACCTTATCACTACACTGCTGTTATAACCAACTAACATATGTATTTGTTAATATTTCAGATCACACCGTTAACCCAATTAACTGTTTGGATATTTTGTGTCAACACTGCAGCCAGCAGCCTGATCAGCTGACTGCTACCCTCCCTCACTCACCAATCATTTCCCCTCAAGGAAGGTTCCTTGATGTTGGTGAGGGGCTCTTGATTTAGGAAACTGGATCTGTGCTCCAGTTCCCCGAATTAAGCCTGAATGACTTCCACATCCCCCCCAGGCGCTGTATAATCCTCCGGGTTTAGCGCTTCCCCTTGATTATAATAATAATCACCAATCATTCAAATGTAAATTGTAAAAATTCTTGATCTTATCACATTATTCGCACTCTTAAGAACATAAGAACATGAGAACGAAGGAACACTGCAGAAGGCCTACTGGCCCATGCGAGGCAGGTCCAAGTCTCCTACCGGCTTAAGCCAATGCACCCAACCTAGTCAGGTCAGGTCACATTGACTTAAGGGAGGAACACGGCAACCGACCTGTTAGCACAAGCTATCAGGTCTAACTCACACCCACCCACATCTACTCATGTATTTATCCAACCTATTTTTAAAGCTACACAACGTTCTGGCCTCTATAACGGTACTTGGGAGTTTGTTCAACTCTTGTAGGTATGTTCACTGATTCACTCACGTACGATGACCGCTAATATCTTAGGACAGCCACTAGAACGCTATATCCTGGGAGCACTATTCAGCGATACTGCTTCACACGTGTGTGTGTGTGTGTGTGTGTGTGTGTACTCACCTAGTTGTACTCACCTAGTTGAGGTTGCGGGGGTCGAGTCCGAGCTCCTGGCCCCGCCTCTTCACTGATCGCTACTAGGTCACTCTCCCCGAGCCGTGAGCTTTATCATACCTCTGCTTAAAGCTATGTATGGATCCTGCCTCCACTACATCGCTTCCCAAACTATTCCACTTACTGACTACTCTGTGGCTGAAGAAATACTTCCTAACATCCCTGTGATTCATCTGTGTCTTCAGCTTCCAACTGTGTCCCCTTGTTACTGTGTCCAATCTCTGGAACATCCTGTCTTTGTCCACCTTGTCAATTCCCCTCAGTATTTTGTATGTCGTTATCATGTCGTTATCGTGTGTGTGTGTGTGTGTGTGTGTGTGTGTGTGTGTGTGTGTGTGTGTGTGTGTGTGTGTGTGTGTGTGTGCGCGCGCGCGCGCGCGCATTTTTATATTTACAATGAGATAGGCTTGTAGTACCCTGTTTCCTGTGTTACTCAAATCTTTTTAAAACTGCCAATACTTTAAACACATACCACCTTCCTTGTGACCGGTTCCCTCAGTAGGGAGACCCGAAAAAAAAAAAAACATTCACCATCATTCACTCAATGCTTGTGAAAAATAGATTTTACATTAGGTTTTTTAGAAAGAGTTAATTCTCAGAGCTACAGATTCTGCTTTTTGCTCTTCGTATTTTTGCAACCGTGTAACTAAACCATATCTTTTGTCGTGTTATAATCTCGCATGTCCTTATCATGTCTCCTTTTTTCCTATCAGGCAATGACGTCAAATTTAGTTACCTGTCATTCGTAATTTATATTTCTCAACTTTGATATATAATTTGTTGCATATCTTTGGAATTTTTCAATATTATCTTAGTTTTAATTGTTGCGGATACCAATATTATTGCACAGTGTATTTAAGTTTATTGAAGCACAGGTACACAGAAGTACAATCATCATACATAGTGTAAATTATTTAGGATAACCCAAAAAGGTCGGACAAAGTGACTTATTTCTACTGAGAGGCGTGTTCGTCCAGTATCTAGCCATTCATATATTTGAAGGTTATCTCGTGTTCGTCCAGTATCTAGCCATTCATATATTTGAGGGTTATTTTGTTGTTTAGTCAATGTAGTGCAGCAGTTTATCACATTTCGTTAATGTGATACTAATATTTTCTAACACACTGATTGTCTTCCACCGAAATATTCTCCCCTTCCTCAAAAGAAGAAAAAAGAGGAAACAGTCACCATCACTCATTCAATCACTGTTGTCAGAAGCGTTTGACATCACAGTTAAGACGGCTCTACAAGCTGCAATTATCGTATAAATTATCCTTCCGGATTCTAAATAACAGTCTTGCCCTTTGTCAGTGAAGACAATGTGAAGGGTACCAAATGTAAGGTTTAGAGGCGTGTACATCAAATTACCATTGTAACGCACTGTGCATCCTAATACCGTCATTACCATCCCAACAGGATCATTATCATCCCAATATCCTCATTATTGGCCTATAAATCGTATAAAAAACGTTTCACTAGCGCCTCACTCACTTCTCGGTCCCTGATTGGTCCACGCAGTGTAAACAAAGATGACGATTGGTCCTTAGGGATTCCTGCTCGCCTCTCGGTCCCTGATTGGCCCACGCAGTGTAAACAAGGATGATGATTGGTCTGTGCGACTCTTCGTTTGTTTCAGATACTTTCCGACCGCTTGTAAAAAACGAAGATAATTAGTGTATTTCCTTATTACTCGTTTCTCAGTCGCTGACTGGCTAAAAAAAACGTTATACATTCTTTATTAATTTACTTCCCGGCCGCTCATTGGCTAAAATAAATTCAGTAAAGAAGTTGATTAGCTGCAGCTTCTCACAAGTGTACTTCCCTGGACTTAACTGTCTTATATAATGTCGACAAACAAGCTGATTGGCTGTGGGTACTCTGTCCTTGCTGCTTTCCAGTCCTTGATTGGTTTAATATATACAGCCAAAAGGTGACTGCTAAAAAAAAGAAGATAATTTTTAAAGGGGTGGACGGGTAAGTCAGTGGAAGGTCTCTGTCAGATGATCAAAATCTCCAGCTGTGGGTCATCATATAACTAAGACCCGCGTCAGGAAACACTTGTCCTGTTTCCTGACAAATCTTAACCTAACCTGGTGACTGCTGTTAGTTTAGTCTGACTGTTCTCCTCTTAGCTACAACTACAATACTAACGCATCATTGACTGACTAAAATGGAAACAAGAGCAAAAACGTTCCCCTGGACTAATTTGTTTGAACTTTCTACTCATTTCTGCAGCACTGCAAGCTCCTAACGTGTTGACTGCAACACGAAAGGCCTAGACCTATCATTCAACTTCCCCTGTAGTTGCTTTACATTTTGTACCGCTTGTTTGCGATTACTGTATATGTTACTATGTACGATAATTGTATTTATGTGTACCTGTAAGTTGGTATCGCTACTCTTGTGTGAGGTAAGTCACTTAGAAAGACAAATAATGTTGTAATTATATCCTTGCAAAGAGGTTTGTACAACCATTTCCCTCCCGTATGTGTAAGTTACCATTTTGTCCTAGGCACATGTCGAATAGACACTAGGCCTGTTGTGTGTGTGTGTGTGTGTGTGTGTGTGTGTGTGTGTGTGTGTGTGTGTGTGTGTGTGTGCGCTCACCTAATTGTGGGTGCAGGGGTCGATTCATAGCTCCTGGCCCCGCCTCTTCAGTAGTTGATACTAATTCACTCTCTCCCTGCTCCATGAGCTGTGTGTGTGTGTGTGTGTGTGTGTGTGTGTGTTAAACAGGTTTATAAACCATCCAGCAGGAGAAAGAGGGGAAAACGATCAAAAGAAACAAGATAACTGTTATCAGCTTCTCATCAGTGCTTGGTAGTAAACAGAGCAACACAGATGAACTATGAGATATGTAAATGAGGCAGACCGAGAAATGCGGCAACAATAACGTGTTATGACACTGACCGTATCAACCAGAGCATGAGGCTGACCTGGTGGTGCTGAAGGGCTCTTCATCCAGGTAACTGGGGCTAACTTTCCCTAGGATGTAACTTGCCTATCCCCTGGAGGCTCTATGATTCTCACGGGTTTAGCACTTCCTAATATAATTAATGTAATGACCACAGTTCGAATCCCGGAGTGTGTACTCTCCATCATGTGGTTGCAAGGGTCGATTCACAGCTCCCGACCCCGCCTCTACACTGCTCATTACTGGGTTCACTCTCCTGGCTGCGTGAAACCTATCATACCCGTTCTTAAAACTATGTATGCATTCTGCCTCTGCCACTTCGTTGTCCGGGTCGTCGTATTTCTTGTGCGTGCAAGTGTGTGTGCAAGCGCACTCCGCGATTCCACGAGACTTAACGAGACACTGCGAGATTCCGCGAGACTCCAAGCCAGGGAGGGGGGGCCTGGAACAGCAGTAGACTTAGAGAACACCTGGTGTAGTGAGACTTCCGGTGACCCAGGTGAGAATCACCTCACTACACCCAGTGCTGTGGCTGCTCCACACCATCTATCACACCTCTTTACACCGTGTTACACACTGTAAAATAATTGAATAATGATATCTCATATATTTAGAGATAATTAGAGGGTATTAGTCGTTTACTGAGACAGAGGTAGACTAAAACTTAATGGTTATTAATAGAGAGAGAAATTTATAATTGGCAATATAACAAATGCTTACATTTTATTATTAATTAGTAGCAGTAATAGTAGTGGTAGTAGTAGCAATAGTAGTAGTAGTAGTAGTAGCAGCAGCAGTATTAGTAGTAATAGCAGTAGCAATAGTAGTAGTAGTAGTAGTAGTAGTAGTAGTAGTAGTAGTAGCAGTAGTAGTAGCAGTAGTAGTAGCAGTAGTAGTAGTAGTAGTAGTAGTAGTAGTAGTAGTAGTAGTAGTAGCAGTAGTAGCAGCAGCAGTATTAGTAGTAGTAGTAGTAGCAATAGTAAAGTA
>NC_091375.1:13122644-13175144 GCF_038502225.1 Cherax quadricarinatus
GGAAATGCACCTCCTCCTGCCTTATTGTCTCCACTGACAGTTTTGACACAGTTCTTGCAGCTAGCCAAGGAGGGACCCTTGCTGGATCAGGAACTTGCATTTTGGTAGCAAAGTGTTCAGCAAAGAGGTCCGCCTTCTCTTGACTACTTGTAGAGGTGGTCCCATCCTGTCGATTTAGAGGTGGAATAAGTTCATCAGGCAGATAACCTTGTCTGTCCTTGACCAGGGACCACCAGGTTTTGGAGCCTACCCTACCTGATGCAAGCTTTCTTTTAGTGTCCACCTCCCATTTAGCAATGGCCCAATTTTGAACATCACCCATATGCCTACAGGCTTGCCTGTGCAAGTTCCTGTTATAGGTGGTAGGATGTCTCTTATACCTTCGCCATGCTTTGTACTTAGCAGTAGCAGCCTCTCTCTCTCTCTCTCCCTCTCTCTCTCTCTCTGTCTCTCTCTCTCGGTCTCTCTCTCTCTCTCTCTCTCTCTCTGTCTCTCTCTGTCTCTCTCTCTCTCTGTCTCTGTCTCTCTGTCTCTCTGTCTCTGTCTATCTCTGTCACTCTCTCTCTCTCTCTCTCACTCTGTCTCTCTCTGTCTCTCTCTCTCTCTCTCTCTCTCTCTCTCTCACTCTGTCTCTGTCACTCTGTCTCTCACTCTGTCTCTCTCTCACTCTCTCTCTCTCTCTCTCACTCTCTCTTTTCTCTCTCTCTCTCACTCTGTCTCTCTCTCTGGCAGTAGTCAATCCTTCAACTGTGCAGTAAGTTTATCTAGGTACAGATACATGTAAGTATAATTATCATTCATAGTTTAACATGCAGAACAAGCCACATAGGGATGGAAATCTTTAGCTCTGGATCTTTCGCGCATTCGTGTGTCGTCAGGGGCTATGCAATGCTCAAAGACAGCAACAGATAGGAGGGGGAATTCTCTGGGGCAATGTAGAAGGCATCAACTTCGTCATGGTCTGCCAGTGATACCTGTTGCTGTCTTGCAACATTGCATAGCTCCTAATGACGCAGTGTTAAGATTGCCTCTTTACAATAGTTTAACGTATGATACCCCAGTGGCTAACGCCCCGGTCTGGAATTTTGAGACTGATCGCGGGTTCTAACTCCGTCCGTGGTATGGTTTACCTAGGATAACCCCATCGAGATCCTTGTAGTATCTTATTATTTAGGTTACAGTAAGATGTTACAGCATCTCAGAGTTATCACGAAAGTTCACAATGGTAAACAAAAGCCTATCAACGGAGTATAGCAGCAGCACACACATTGTTTATGTATTAAATTTTGTCTGTTCAAAAATGAGAGAGTGTAGGCATTGTGTTGCGTGGATAGTGGGCACACATGTGTGTGTCTCCAGACTAGAGCGGGTAAGAACCGGCCCATCCACCCACCCCTTTTATTTATTGTTTACGTCGCTAATGAGGGTGTCGTGGAGTTATGAAAGGTGCCGCTGAGACCAGCACAGTTAGGTGGTAGATGGTGGTGGTGGATGGTGGTAGGGGGTGATGATGGTAGTGAATGGTGGTGGTGGTGGTGGCTGTAGACTGCATGAGGCCCAAACCTAGCACCTTGCGGGTGACCACTAAAATCCCACATACGTACGCATCCTCATTAATGAATATAAAATCTGTTTCTTCAGAATCAACTTTTTACTTATATCAACATTGTAAGTAGTAAATATACACCGAGACGATAACTGATTGAGCTTAAATGACGGAGTTCACTGCTCAACCATTAGCCGCCCCTTAAGCTTACTAATAAAAGGGGGTTAAGGCTGCATGCCACTGCTCACCACCAGACAAGATACGTCAATCCCAAATTCAGCCTTATTGAACTTAAACTTCAATGTTGCAGGGGTCGAGATTCAGCTCCTGACCCCGCCTCTTCACTGATCGCTACTAGGTCCTCTCTCTGCTTCCTAAGCTTTATCATACTGTAATTATACCTCTAACTCACGAAATCGTAATAATACAAACCAGGGTACGGGTGGGGATAGAACCCATGGCAAGTGAGTCTTAAAACCGTGGTTTATAAATACCCCTACATGTGTACACTATTCTTCTGTATGTACACACAGCACGAGATACATAGTACATATATAATAATGGAATACAACACCGACAAGTTGATGAATGAAATACATATTTGTGCAACACTTGTGTATTTTTATTGTAGAAACGTTTCGCCAATCAGTGGCTTCCTCAGTCCAATACAGAGAAGAATGGTCGAAGATAAGGAGCTCGGGGTAATCACTCTCAATATATATATATATATATATATATATATATATATATATATATATATATATATATATATATATATATATATATATATATATATTTACATTGTGACAGCGATCTGTTCATTAACATATTAGTTATCTGTGATCTTCAGAGAGGTATCCTCAGGTCCATCCCTCCACCACCACTAAGGCAAATCAGGATAGAAGCAGCTATTAATTGCCTTAAAAACTTGCCCTTCTTGTTTTTATACTCGCATCTGCAGCTGCGTATACCTCTTGTCATTTTGCTGTCGTCCTGCGTTTAAACTTTTCTTACGTGCATTTGTCCACGTTGTCGTCCCAATAATACGCATTCTTTTCCGCGTTATGTGACGCCAGTGGCGACTTCGAGGCAGTACTCACCTGTAATTAATAATTAGACTCTTCAGTAAATATTCCCAAATGTTGTACGGGCGTTTCATTCTTCAATTTGTCGGTTTTCTAAGCCATATAACATCACAATCATAATATAAACCTTGGTAATAGATGACTAGAAATTGGTTTAGAAAAACACTTAAGTAAACACCAGGACATGTTTACTAAAAAAAATCTTTCGGTCCTGTGACCTTGAACACTTCTAACACACACAGGTTAAAATGGTAGTGTACATAACCTTCACGACTATGACAACTTCTGTACATAGTTCTACTGTCTTCAAGTTATGTCCTAGAATTTGTATTGATAAAGCCACTGGATGGCGAAACGTCTACAATAAAGATACCCAGATGTTGCACATGTGTCTTACTCTCACAGTGTATATTTATACCTGCTGTCTTACGATGGAGATAAATAACATGAATAAAGACACGGTGAAAGAATAAACAGATGCTCTCTAATGCAATATTTTATTGACTTGATAAAGATCAATGTGTGGGAGTAAAATAGTCAATAAAGAATAACATTTCACTGCATTTCTGTTTACTTTTCACTGCTATGTCACGGCTATACGCATTTTCTCATTTGTTTATGTTTGATATCAGCCATCTAACACTGAGGTTGTTTGTTCGGAAAAACCTTCGTACTTCGGAAATATTTGACAAGCGTCGTTCCCAGACTAATTAATGAGCAGATATGATTTCCATTTGTCATCGATGTGGCTGTGTTTTGTGTGTTGTGGGAGTGTGTGATAGTTCACCCTGAACACCTGCAGGGGAGACGAGTATGGTGACAACGGGTGTTGTGGGAGACACTGACAGTTCACCCTGAACACCTGCAGGGGAGACGAGTATGGTGACAACGGGTGTTGTGGGAGACACTGACAGTTCACCCGGAACACCTGCAGGGGAGACGAGTATGGTGACAACGGGTGTTGTGGGAGTGTGTGACAGTTCACCCTGAACACCTGCAGGGGAGACGAGCATGGTGACAACGGGTGTTGTGGGAGACACTGACAGTTCACCCTGAACACCTGCAGGGGAGACTGACAACGGGTGTTGCGGGAGACACTGACAGTTCACCCTGAACACCTGCAGGGGAGACGAGTATGGTGACAACGGGTGTTGTGGGAGACACTGACAGTTCACCCGGAACACCTGCAGGGGAGACAAGCATGGTGACAACGGGTGTTGTGGGAGACACTGACAGTTCACCCGGAACACCTGCAGGGTAGACAAGCATGGTGAAAACGGGTGTTGTGGGAGACACTGACAGTTCACCCGGAACACCTGCAGGGGAGACAAGCATGGTGACAACGGATGTGGGAGAGTAACACAGTCAACGCTGCTCCCTACTTGATGGCGACCCACTACGATTCCACTCCTGATAACCTTCATTTATACATATTTTCTTTCTTTTTATACGTGTCTCCGTTACCCGTCCACTGTCACACTCACTCCTGTATCACTCTCAATATAAGTCATCAATGAAACGTCTAAACCACTGAGAACGTCTCAAAAGTATATTAAATGTTCTTTCTGGAACAAAGAGGAGAGACATACCCGATATGTACCAGGAAAATGTAGATGAATGGTCCAGAAAACCGAATGTTGCACCTCTCCTGCCTACAGTATATAAGCTACTTCTTCGCAAATAAGTTGTACTCTTTTCAAGATTGATGGATTGATCACATCGACTCAAGGATGAGGGACTGATTACCTCGAGCTCCTCCTGTTTTTCACCGTTCTCCTTTGTATGGACTGATGAAGCCACTGTGTGGCGAAACGTTTCCTCATTAAAAATACCCAAGTGTTGCACATGTGTCTAATTTATCAACCAGGAAAAATACTTAAGGGTCAGGTCCCTAATCTGCACACTAACAGAACTTACTGAAGATAGAAAGTGTAGAGTAAATCTACTGAAAAAGTATAAAAACCAGAGGTGCTGTATGCAAAAATATCTGAAGTTCAAGATTTTTTTTCAATGTTAGGTAAAAGGACAAAAGGACATTTTATTGTGGCAACGTTTCGCTCTCCAGGAGCTTTGTCAAGCCGTAACGGCAGGGACATCTTTAGTCTTGTCATTCATGAACTCCAAGACTGAGGGACTGACTACATCACTTTATGTATATAGTTCTATATTCTTCACATGTCCTTGTATTGCACTGATAAAGCCACTGGTGGGCGAAACGTCTACAAATACAGATACCCAGATGTTTCACATGGTAAGTTGATTCAGGTATACATAGCTACATAGAATATCATACATAACAGCATATGTATAGGTTGGTATGTAAGACACATATGCAACAGTTAGGCAACTTTATTTAGAAACGTTTCGCCTACACAGTAGGCTTCTTCAGTCGAATACAGAAAGAAGGCAGGAACAGTAGAGATGTGAAGACGATGTAATCAGTCCATCACCCTTGAAGTCGTAGAATTTGAGGTTGTCAGTCCCTCAGCCTGGAGAAGTTCAGTTCCAGTCAGGAACTAGGATAACCTAGGATGACCCAAAAAAGTCAAGAGTGACTTATTTTTTTCCTAAAGGTTTCTTTGACACACTGAGTCCATAGTCAGGAACTAGGATAACCTAGGATGACCCAAAAAAGTCAAGAGTGACTTATTTTTTTCCTAAAGGTTTCTTTGACACACTGAGTCCATAGTCAGGAACTAGGATAACCTAGGATGACCCAAAAAAGTCAAGAGTGACTTATTTTTTTCCTAAAGGTTTCTTTGACACACTGAGTCCATAGTCAGGAACTAGGATAACCTAGGATGACCCAAAAAAGTCAAGAGTGACTTATTTTTTTCCTAAAGGTTTCTTTGACACACTGAGTCCATAGTCAGGAACTAGGATAACCTAGGATGACCCAAAAAAGTCAAGAGTGACTTATTTTTTTCCTAAAGGTTTCTTTGACACACTGAGTCCATAGTCAGGAACTAGGATAACCTAGGATGACCCAAAAAAGTCAAGAGTGACTTATTTTTTTCCTAAAGGTTTCTTTGACACACTGAGTCCATAGTCAGGAACTAGGATAACCTAGGATGACCCAAAAAAGTCAAGAGTGACTTATTTTTTTCCTAAAGGTTTCTTTGACACACTGAGTCCATAGTCAGGAACTAGGATAACCTAGGATGACCCAAAAAAGTCAAGAGTGACTTATTTTTTTCCTAAAGGTTTCTTTGACACACTGAGTCCATAGTCAGGAACTAGGATAACCTAGGATGACCCAAAAAAGTTAAGAGTGACTTATTTTTTTCCTAAAGGTTTCTTTGGCACACTGAGTTTACTTTTGAAGGTTACTATAATGTTACCGTGAGTGTAGTGTTGAAGGATACTGGCGGGGGGGAGGTAGAGTTATAGAACGTTACTGTGAAAGACAGGTTACTGTGTGTTGATGGTGGATATGTAGTGATGGTAAATTTGCTGAGTAGTGATAATTGATATGTAGTCATTGTAGATGTGTATTGTATTTATATTAGTTATATAGTGAATATAGATATACAGTTTAGTTATAAGATAAGAAGAAGATAAGAATGGATGAACACTGCAGCAGGTCTACTGGCTCAACCTCTACCCAGAGCTACCCAAAAATTTAGTTCAGTACCTCGGGTACTGAGCAAACCCTGCCCTTTTCAATCATATATTTGTCCAATCTCTTTTTAAACTTACACAAGGTCTTTGCCTCTATAACCCTACTTGGCAGATTATGTCACACTATTTCCCAGGGACAGGGCGACCCGGTAAAAGAAGAAACACGTCCACCATCACTCATCCAAACACTGTCTTGCCAGACATCACAGTTTAGATAAACCTCTGAACTAAAACATCCCCCCAGACCTAATAACGTCTTCGTAAATATTCTAACGTCTCAAACAACGATATTAATAGTATTCAAACGTTACCAACAACAACACACAAACATCACTAACAGATAAATATCACTAATAAAAACATACATCACTAATAACACCATTAACAAGCACCACTAACATACAATTAGCAATATACAAACTACTAACAAACACGTTACTAACAACGTACATCACTAACACCACCATCACTTAACAACATACATCACTAGCACCACCACCACAACTAACAACATACATCACTAACACCACCACCACAACTAACAACATACATCACTAACACCACTACCACTAACAACATACATCACTAACACCACTACCACTAACATACACCACTAACACCATCACCACTAACAACATACATCACTCACACCACTACCAACATACATCACTCACACCACCACCACTAACACCACCACCACTAACAACATACACCACCACCACTAACAACATACACCACCACCACTAACAACATACACCACCACCACTAACAACATACACCACCACCACTAACAACATACACCACCACCACTAACAACATACACCACAAACACCACCACCACTAACACCACCACCACTAACACCACCACCACTAACACCACCACCACTAACAACACCACCACTAACACCACCACCACTAACATCACCACCACTAACATCACCACCACTAACAACATACACCACCACCACTAACAACATACACCACCACCACTAACAACATACACCACCACCACTAACAACATACACCACAAACACCACCACCACTAACACCACCACCACTAACACCACCACCACTAACACCACCACCACTAACACCACCACCACCACTAACAACATACACCACTAACACCACCACCACTAACACCACCACCACTAACAACACCACCACTAACAACACCACCACTAACACCACCACCACTAACAACACCACCACTAACAACACCACCACTAACAACACCACCACTAACAACACCACCACTAACACCACCACCACTAACAACACCACCACTAACAACACCACCACTAACAACACCACCACTAACAGCACCACCACTAACACCACCACCACTAACAACATACACCACAAACACCACCACCACTAACACCACCACCACTAACACCACCACCACTAACACCACCACCACTAACAACACCACCACTAACAACACCACCACTAACAACACCACCACTAACAACACCACCACTAACAACACCACCACTAACAACACCACCACTAACACCACCACCACTAACAACACCACTAACACCACCACCACTAACACCACCACCACTAACACCACCACCACTAACAACATACACCACTAACACCACCACCACTAACACCACCACCACTAACACCACCACCACTAACAACATACACCACTAACACCACCACCACTAACACCACCACCACTAACAACATACACCACTAACACCACCACCACTAACACCACCACCACTAACACCACCACCACCACTAACAACAAACACCACTAACACCACCACCACTAAACACCACTAACACCACCACCACCACTAACAACAAACAACTAACACCACCACCACTAAACACCACTAACACCACCACTAATAACAAACACCAACACCACTAACAACACCACTAACACCACCACCACTAACAACATACACCACTAACACCACCACCACTAACAACAAACACCACTAACACCACCACCACTAACAACACCACTAACACCACCACTAATAACAAACACCACCACCACTAACAACAAACACCACTAACACCACCACTAACAACACCACTAACACCACCACTAATAACAAACACCACTAACACCACCACTAACAACAAACACCAACACCACTAACAACATCACCACCACTAACAAGAAACACCACTAACAACAAACACCACTAACAACATACACCACCACCACTAACAAGAAACACCACTAACAAACACCACTAACAAGAAACACCACTAACAACAAACACCACTAACAACATACAACAGGGCCACCTCAGACTCGCCCCAACACAGTTGCTGGACAATCATCCAGATGACACAGTTGCTGGACAATCATCCAGGTGACACAGTTGCTGGACAATCATCCAGGTGACACAGTTGCTGGACAATCATCCAGATGACACAGTTGCTGGACAATCATCCAGATGACACAGTTGCTGGACAATCATCCAGATGACACAGTTGCTGGACAATCATCCAGATGACACAGTTGCTGGACAATCATCCAGATGACACAGTTGCTGGACAATCATCCAGATGACACAGTTGCTGGACAATCATCCAGATGACACAGTTGCTGGACAATCATCCAGATGACACAGTTGCTGGACAATCATCCAGATGACACACTGCTGACCACAATAATACGTCCCGAGAAATAATTCTTTCCGCCCTGGTAAGTTACACAACTTTGTTAACAGTTAAACCCGCAATTTCTCCCTAGTGCATATTGTATATATCAAAATAATTTCGGGGTTAATATGTTTATATTTTCCTGTCAATGATTTAATTGAGAAATGTACAAAAAAAATGAATTTACTTGTTTTTTTTTGTTTGTTTGTCTTTAGTTTCACGGTTAAGGAACATCTGTAATTAAATTTTTTTTTCAGTTAATTTTAAAAACCGAGTGTGTGTGTGTGTGTGTGTGTGTGTGTGTGTGTGTGTGTGTGTGTGTGTGTGTGTGTGTTGCGTGTGTGTGTGTGTGTGTGTGTGTGTTGCGTGTGTGTGTGTGTGTGTGTGTTGCGTGTGTGTGTGTGTGTGTGTGTGTGTTGCGTGTGTGTGTGTGTGTGTTGCGTGTGTGTGTGTGTGTGTGTTGCGTGTGTGTGTGTGTGTGTGTGGTGTGTGTGTGTACTCACCTAGTTGTGTGTGTGTGTGTGTGTGTGTGTGTGTGTGTGTGTGTGTGTGTGTTGTGTGTGGTGTGTTGTGTGTGTGTGTGTGGTGTGTGGTGTGTGGTGTGTGGTGTGTGGTGTGTGTTGTGTGTTGTGTGTTGTGTGTTGTGTGTGTTGTGTGTTGTGTGTTGTGTGTTGTGTGTGTGTGTGTGTGTGTTGTGTGTGTGTGTGTGTGTGTGTGTGTGTGTGTATGTGTGTGTTGTGTGTGTGTGTGTGTATGTGTGTGTGTATGTGTGTGTGTGGGGTGTGTGTATGTGTGTGTGTGTGTGTGTGTGTGGGGTGTGTGTGTGTGTGTGTGTGTGTGTGTGTGTGTGTGTGTGTGTGTGTGTGTGTGTGTGTGTGTGTGTGTGTGTGTGTGTGTGTGTACTCACCTAATTCACCTAATTGTGGTTGCAGGGGTCGAGACTCAGCTCCTGGCCCCGCCTCTTCACCGATCGCTACTGGATCCTCTCTCTCTCTCTGCTTCCTGAGCTTTGTCATACCTCTTCTTAAAACTATGTATGGTTCCTGCCTCCACTACTTCACTAGCTAGACTATTCCACTTGCTGACAACTCTATGACTGAAGAAATACTTCCTAACGTCCCTGTGACTCGTCTGAGTCTTCAGCTTCCAGTTGTGACCCCTTGTCCCTGTGTCCCCTCTCTGGAACATCCTATCTCTGTCCACCTTGTCTATTCCCCGCAGTATCTTGTATGTCGTTATCATGTCTCCCCTGACCCTTCTGTCCTCCAGTGTCGTCAGTCCGATTTCCCTTAACCTTTCCTCGTACGACATTCCCTTAAGCTCTGGGACTAGCCTTGTTGCAAACCTTTGTACTTTCTCTAACTTCTTGACGTGCTTGACCAGGTGTGGGTTCCAGACTGGTGCTGCATACTCCAGTATGGGCCTAACATACACAGTGTACAGTGTCTTGAACGATTCCTTATTAAGGTATCGGAACGCTATTCTCAGGTGTGTGTGTGTGTGTGTGTGTGTGTGTGTGTGTGTGTGTGTGTGTGTGTGTGTGTGTGTGTGTGTGTGTGTGTGTGTGTGTGTGTAATTACAGTAGCGGAGTTACACTCGTATTACTCAAAGTCTTCAGCCTGTCATGGCAGGATGGGGGGGGGAGGTTCATGTTTTCCACCAGGCAAATTTATAGTAAAACTGAAAAATCAGCCTATCAAAAATCATCATAGGGGGGGGCGGGGTTGTGAGGTTATTACTTTAACAACAAAAATGCGGTTAATTGGGATTAACTAAAAGATATACGCAAATTCTTACAAATATTTCATAAAATGTTTTCTACTAGGCAGTTTTTCTTAGTAAAACTCAAAATTACCCTTTTGAAAATTATCACTGGGGGGAAGGAGGGGGGAGGGGGGAGGGGGGGACGAAAAAGTCATTAACAAGAGGATGTGGGGATTAATTCAAAGACATTTCAAATTGTAGATGACTGGTTCAGAGAACCGACATGTTGTTGAATTAGACACACGTGAAACTCTTGGGTATCTTTATTGAGGAAACGGTTCGCCACACAGTGGCTTCATCAGTCCATACGTAGGAGAAACTTGAAGAACAGGAGGAGAACGAGGTAATCAGTCCCTCAACCTTGAGTCGATGGACTGACCACATCGACTCAATGCTGAGGGAAATAAATGGTATAAAATACCGACACAATGGAAATATAAACACATATGCAGTATAATGTGATCCTTTATTGACTACGTTTCGCCCACACAGTGGGCTTTTTCAAGTCACAAGTCTGTTTGTGACTTGAAAAAGCCCACTGTGTGGGCGAAACGTAGTCAATAAAGGATCACATTATACTGCATATGTGTTTATATTTTCAATGCTAAGGGACTGATTACCTCATTCTCCTCCTGTTCTTCAAGTTTCTCCTACGTATGGACTGAAGAAACCACTGTGTGGCGAAACGTTTCCTCAATAAAGATACCCAAGTGTTGCACATGTGTCTAATTTATCAATAAGTTCTACATTATTTAACTTATAAGTGCTAGGGTTATGGGCACTCCCGAGCTTCAGAACCTTGCATTTATCTACATTGAACTGCATCTGCCACTTTTCTGACCAAGAGTAGAGTTTGTCTAAATCCTCCTGAAGTTCCCTAACATCTACGTTTGAATCAATTATCCTACCCCCTACCGAGGGTAGGGGGTATAGGGAAGGGGGTAAGTGGACGAAGGAGGAGGAGGAGGAGGAGGAAGGGGGTGAGACAAGCGTGACCTACCTGCTCCTCCCCCGACGCATATTAGCACATGATGACCTAATTACCCGGTAATTAGTCCTCCATTGTTAGTGTAACTACTGTTGTTTCCACCACCCTCCTTGTCATAGTGGTTTCAGTAAATACCTATATAATTATACACATAAACCACCACACAATCTACTCATATATATATATATATATATATATATATATATATATATATATATATATATATATATATATATATATATATATATATATATATATTTCATTAGAGGTACAGCATACCTTTAATGAAATGCAGGAGTGTCAAGTACATTCAGACATGACTCGGTAAGTCTACAGGGACCAAGACTTTTCAACACCCTTCCTACATAAGAGGAATTATCAAGATACCCCTGGCTGTCTTCAACAAGGTACTGATAAGTTCTCCAAGTCAGTTCTCTGATCAGCCGGGTTGTGGTCCCTACTCTAAATTTTGAATTTTGTGCGCTCAGAAGCAACAGCCTGATTGATCAAGCCGTTAACCTGAAGACCTGGTCTGGGACCAAACAGCGGCGGCTGTGTGTGTGTGTGTGTGTGTCACACTAGAGCTGTACACAATACAATTCCATTACAACAAAAACGCATCTAATTAAATCCCAAGCTCGTGGAATGACCAGGATGACCCCAGGTGACTGTGCCAGAGACTCACGTTAAGTACATCTGCATACTCCAGCAGCTGCAGCTGCAGCTGCAGCTGCTGCTGCTGCTGCTGCTGCTGCTGCTCCCACACACACACTATCACTTCTGATGGAACCCGGAACCAGTTTCGAGGGTGGTTCTTTGTAGCCTAGCCCGAACTCAGACCTTATTGCTGACTGCCTGGTCAACCAGGTTGTTGCTACCCGTGTCCCGCAGAACTACACACACACACTGAAGATAGAGAGTACACAGCAGTGTAAGAACAAAAGAATCACTGCAGCAGGCCTGCTGGCCCCTGCTAGGCCGATCCATACCTAGGGGAACAAATTACATATGAAGATCCCAAGAGCTTGACCTTACGACACTAAAGGAAAGAACAAGGAGGGACACGACCAAGACATACAAAATACTCCTGGATATATACAGATTAGATATGTATAGACTGCGTACCAGAGCTGTAACATGAAGACATGACTAAACTACACAACACAGCTACAACATAAGACACGACTGTAAACTACACAACACAGCTGCAACATAAGACATGACTGTAAACTACACACCACAGCTACAACAATAAGACATGACTAAACTACACAACACAGCTACAACAATAAGACATGACTATAAACTACACACCACAGCTACAACAATAAGACATGACTGTAAACTACACAACACAGCTACAACAATAAGACATGACTATAAACTACACACCACAGCTACAACATAAGACATGACTGTAAACTACACAACACAGCTACAACAATAAGACATGACTGTAAACTACACAACACAGCTACAACATAAGACATGACTGTAAACTACACACCACAGCTACAACATAAGACATGACTGTAAACTACACAACACAGCTACAACAATAAGACATGACTATAAACTACACACACCTACAACAATAAGACATGACTATAAACTACACACCACAGCTACAACAATAAGACATGACTGTAAACTACACACCACAGCTACAACATAAGACATGACTGTAAACTACACAACACAGCTACAACATAAGACATGACTGTAAACTACACACCACAGCTACAACAATAAGACATGACTGTAAACTACACAACACAGCTACAACATAAGACATGACTGTAAACTACACACCACAGCTACAACAATAAGACATGACTGTAAACTACACAACACAGCTACAACATAAGACATGACTGTAAACTACACAACACAGCTACAACAATAAGACATGACTATAAACTACACACCACAGCTACAACAATAAGACATGACTGTAAACTACACAACACAGCTACAACATAAGACATGACTAAACTACACAACACAGCTACAACATAAGACATGACTAAACTACACAACACAGCTACAACAATAAGACATGACTGTAAACTACACACCACAGCTACAACATAAGACATGACTGTAAACTACACAACACAGCTACAACATAAGACATGACTAAACTACACAACACAGCTACAACATAAGACATGACTGTAAACTACACAACACAGCTACAACATAAGACATGACTGTAAACTACACAACACAGCTACAACATAAGACATGACTGTAAACTACACACCACAGCTACAACATAAGACATGACTGTAAACTAGACAACACAGCTACAACATAAGACATGACTGTAAACTACACACCACAGCTACAACATAAGACATGACTGTAAACTACACAACACAGCTACAACATAAGACATGACTGTAAACTACACACAACCTGAGCTACAACATAAGACATGACTGTAAACTACACACAACCTGAGCTACAACATAAGACATGACTGTAAACTACACACAACCTGAGCTACAACATAAGACATGACTGTAAACTACACACCACAGCTACAACATAAGACATGACTGTAAACTACACAACACAGCTGCAACAATAAGACATGACTGTAAACTACACACCACAGCTACAACAATAAGACATGACTGTAAACTACACACCACAGCTACAACAATAAGACATGACTGTAAACTACACAACACAGCTACAACATAAGACATGACTGTAAACTACACACAACCTGAGCTACAACATAAGACATGACTGTAAACTACACAACACAGCTACAACATAAGACATGACTGTAAACTACACACAACCTGAGCTACAACATAAGACATGACTGTAAACTACACACAACCTGAGCTACAATGTCAGAATACATTTCTTCAGTTATATATATATATATATATATATATATATATATATATATATATATATATATATATATAAATATATATATATATTAACGTGGTCAAGAAATGTGACAAAATAAACAGTGACATAGCCGAAGTGAACCCAATACTGAAGGAGTCAAAAATGTGAGGAAAAAGCGGAACCAAGCGCTGGAGACCAACCCTGAGAGTATCAGTTAAACCTTGAAGTTCTCGAAAGTATGTTAGTGAAGTGTGTAAAATGTGTGGTATGTCTTAATTAATGGTGGCTGGGAAGTTTAAGTGTGTACTCACCTAATTGTGGTTGCAGGGGTCGAGACTCAGCTCCTGGCCCCGCCTCTTCACTGATCGCTACTGGATCCTCTCTCTCTCTGCTTCCTGAGCTTTGTCATACCTCTTCTTAAAACTATGTATGGTTCCTGCCTCCACTACTTCACTTGCTAGGCTATTCCACTTGCTGACAACTCTAATGACTGAAGAAATACTTCCTAACGTCCCTGTGACTCGTCTGAGTCTTCAGCTTCCAGTTGTGACCCCTTGTCCCTGTGTCCCCTCTCTGGAACATCCTATCTCTGTCCACCTTGTCTATTCCCCGCAGTATCTTGTATGTCGTTATCATGTCTCCCCTGACCCTTCTGTCCTCCAGTGTCGTCAGTCCGATTTCCCTTAACCTTTCCTCGTACGACATTCCCTTGAGCTCTGGGACTAGCCTTGTTGCAAACCTTTGTACTTTCTCTAACTTCTTCACGTGCTTGACCAGGTGTGAGTTCCAGACTGGTGCTGCATACTCCAGTATGGGCCTAACATACACAGTGTACAGTGTCTTGAACGATTCCTTATTAAGGTATCAGAACGCTATTCTCAGGTTTGCCAGGCGCCCGTATACTGCAGCGGTTATTTGGTTGATGTGTGCCTCCGGTGATGTGCTCGGTGTTATGGTCACCCCAAGGTCTTTCTCCCTGAGTGAGGTCTGTAGTCTTTGTCCACCTAGCCTATACTCTGTCTGCGGTCTTCTTTGCCCCTCCCCAATCTTCATGACTTTGCATTTGGCTAGATTGAATTCAAGAAGCCAGTTACTGGACCACATGTCCAGCCTCTCCAGGTCTCTTTGCAGTCCTGCCTCATCCTCGTCCGATTTAATTCTGCTCATCAACTTCACATCATCTGCGAACAGGGACACTTCAGAGTCTATTCCTTCCATCATGTCGTTCACATATATCAAAAATAGCACTGGTCCTAGAACTGACCCCTGTGGGACCCCGCTCGTAACAGGCGCCCACTGTGTGTGTGTGTGTGTGTGTGTGTGTGTGTGTGTGTAACGACAGCAGGTGTGCGTAAGCCGACACCAGAGTAACACTGTGTTACGCTGTTATAAACACCTGTTAACCACCTACCCCACAAGTTGTGAGAGGCGCTAACACCAGGGTGTGAGAGGCGCTAACACCAGGGTGTGAGAGGCACTACCAGGGTGTGAGAGGCGCTAACACCAGGGTGTGAGAGGCGCTAACACCAGGGTGTGAGAAGCGCTAACACCAGGGTGTGAGAGGCGCTAACACCAAGGTGTGAGAGGCGCTAACACCAGGGTGTGAGAGGCGCTAACACCAGGGTGTGAGAGGTGCTAACACCAGGGTGTGAGAGGTGCTAACACCAGGGTGTGAGAGGTGCTAACACCAGGGTGTGAGAGGTGCTAACACCAGGGTGTGAGAGGTGCTAACACCAGGGTGTGAGAGGTGCTAACACCAGGGTGTGAGAGGTGCTAACACCAGGGTGTGAGAGGTGCTAACACCAGGGTGTGAGAGGTGCTAACACCAGGGTGTGAGAGGTGCTAACACCAGGGTGTGAGAGGTGCTAACACCAGGGTGTGAGAGTTGCTAACACCAGGGTGTGAGAGGTGCTAACACCAGGGTGTGAGAGGTGCTAACACCAGGGTGTTATCTGAAGCCAGCACCAACAAAGTACCTCAATTACTGAAAACATTTAAAGTTCCTTGACCTGCACTCCTTGGAACAAAGGCGAGAAAGGTGCATCATAACGTACACTTAAGAAATCCTAGAACGACTAGTACCAAATCTGCACATAGAAATTACTCCCTAGAAACGCAAGTGGCTTGACAGACGAAGCTTCTTCAAGACCTCTAGGCGTCAAGACCCCCTAAGCTTCTTCAAGACCTCTAGCTATCTTCAATACCTTCCCAGATGTCTTCAAGGACACCTTAGCTGTCTTCAAGACCCCTTCTAGCTCTTCAAGACTCCCCACTAGCCATCCTGAAGACCCCCTAGCCGTCCTGAAGACCCCTTAGACGTCCTGAAGACCCCAAGTCATCCTGAAGACCCCCTAGCCATCCTGAAGACCCCTAGCCATCCTGAAGACCCCCTAGCCATCCTGAAGACCCCCTAGCCATCCTTAAGACCCCTAGCCATCCTGAAGACCCCCTAGCCATCCTGAAGACCCCCTAGCCATCCTGAAGACCCCTAGCCATCCTGAAGACCCCTAGCCATCCTGAAGACCCCATAGCCGTCCTGAAGACCCCATAGCCGTCCTGAAGACCCCTTAGACGTGTGACGTGTACTTAGCTCAGTGGTGACGTGTACTTAGCTCTGTGAAGACCTGTTTGTGTGCTCTCTGTGAATCTGAACCAGGATGCCCTCTCTTGAGCAACTTTACCAGCAGCTGAGAGAAGAGCTCAGAATTGCTAAGATGGAGATACGGCGATTAACGGAGGAGAACAAGAGGATTCGTAGTAATCCTCCTGTTGTGAGTCCCCAGGTTAAGAGGGAAGCTTAGTCAGTGGCCGGACAACATGGAACCAAGCTGAAGATCAAGAAAACGGTTGGAGAGGCAGAAACAACGAGAAACCAGAAGACTACCGTGGAAACTTCCAACCCATTCTCGGTGCTACCCAACGAATGTGAGTGTTCTACTGGGAATGCCAAAACGAGCACCAAAGAAGCATTGGCAGACGTGAGTGAGACATCCCTAAAAACCCCAACGAAGACCATCGAGAACGTCTTGACGAATTCTACAAGTGGTGTAATGCTACCTGGCGAATGTGAGTCGACTACTCGGAGCATCACGACGGACGACGCCAAGGAAGGTAAAAACATTGTTGTTGTTGGGGTTAGTCAGATTAGGTACATGGATAGGGCATTCTGCTTGAAGGATAGGAGTAGGAGGCAGAGAGAGTGTTTTCCTGGGGCTGGGATGAAGGATATTGTTAGCCGTCTGGATGACATCATGAGAGGTAATGGGAGCAATCCTATTATCTGTCTCAGTGCTGGAGGCAACGATGTTGGCAGACGTAGGAGTGAGGACCTGATTAGCAGGTATAGGTCAGCAATAGAGATAATTAGGAGGAAAGGTGGGAAACCTGTCATATGTGGCATTTTGCCAAGGAGAGGAGTTGGAAATGAATGGTTGTCCAGAGCAATTGGTATCAATTGCTGGCTGGACAAATACTGTAAGGAAAATGCGTTAACATTCATTGACAACTGGGACCTCTTCTATGGCAGAAATGACATGTATGCCAGGGATGGGGTTCACTTATCTAGGTGTGGGGTGGGAGCACTGGCCAACGCAGTGGAGGGAGCTGTTAGGTCTTTAAACTAGGAATAGTAGTGGTATGGGTTTTTGCGGGAAAACTGAAGTCTCAAGGTAGTAATATGAGTACTAGGAGAACTAGTAATAGGCAAAATGAGGTGGATATTGGAAAGCCAGTGGCACTAATTGACAAGGACAGTAATAGGTTTAGTGGAATAACAGAAAGGAGCAGGAAGGGTAAAGAGAGTGGAGGGTCATTAAATATTTATTACACAAATAGTCGCAGTGCTAGGAATAAGATGGACGAGTTGAGACTAGTTGCTAGAGCAGGTAACATAGATGTATTTGCCATTACTGAGACGTGGTTTAATTCAAAAAGTCGGGACATGCCTGCAGAATGTCACATTCAGGGTTTTAAATTGTTCCAAGTAGATAGAAGTATCGGGAAGGGGGGTGGGGTGGCATTGTATGTCCGAGATCGCTTGAACTGTTGCATAAAAACGGGTATTAAGTCTGAAGTAACACATACAGAGTCTGTTTGGATAGAATTTTCAGAGGAGCATGAAAAATTAACTTTAGGTGTGATATACCGTCCCCCAAATTTAGATAGGGACCAAGGGAGACTACTATGGGAGGAAATTGTTAGGGCCACAAGGCACGATAATGTAGTAATTCTAGGAGACTAACTTTAGTCATATTGATTGGAATTTCTTGACTGGGAATTTAGAATCATACGACTTCTTAGAAGTAGTTCAGGATTGTTTTTTGAAGCAGTTTGTGACAGAACCTACAAGGGGTAATAACCTGCTTGACTTAGTTCTGGCAAACAATGAATCCCTTGTTAATAATTTAGAAGTTTCAGAGGAAATGGGTGCTAGCGACCACAAATCAATTACATTTAGAATTGAATGGAAGTATGATAGTAGGGATAACTCAGTAACAGTCCCAGATTTTCGCTTAGCAGATTACGATGGGCTTAGAGAACACTTATCATCTGTTGACTGGGGTAACGAAGAGAGCTATCAATATGACAGTTTTCTGAACACAATACATGCTGCTCAAAGAACGTTTATCCCTTATAAAGAAATTAGATCAAATAGAAATGACCCAAAATGGATGAATAATAGGCTGAAATATCTACTAGGGCATAAGAAAGGAATTTATAGGCGTATCAAGAGGCGAGGGTCATCTTATGAACCAGTATATTGACATTAAGAGGGACATTAAAAAGGGGATAAGAAAAGCTAAAAGGGACTATGAAATTAAAGTTGCTAGGGATTCTAAAACTAACCCAAAAAGTTTTTTCCAGGTATATAGAACAAAAGTCAGAGATAAGATAGGTCCCCTTAAAAATAACTATGGGCATCTTACTGACAAAGAGAATGAAATGTGCTCGATTTTAAATAATTATTTTCTCTCGGTTTTTACACAGGAAGACACTAATAATATTCCGGTAATTAATTTTTATAGTGGGCCAGAAGAAGATAAATTATGCAACATCACAGTCACTAGTGAAATGGTTGTGAAGCAGATAGACCAACTGAAGCAAAATAAGTCACCGGGTCCTGATGAGGTTTTTTCAAGGGTTCTAAAGGAATGCAAAATGGAAGTCTGTGAACCATTAACTAATATTTTTAATTTATCTCTTCAAACAGGTGTAGTGTCTGATATGTGGAAGATGGCTAATGTAATTCCTATTTTTAAAACAGGGGACAAGTCGTTACCGTCAAATTACCGCCCAATAAGCCTGACCTCAATTGTAGGCAAATTACTAGAGTCAATTATAGCTCAAATTATAAGAAGCCATCTCGATAAGCATAGCTTGATTAATGATACTCAGCATGGATTCACAAGAGGCCGGTCTTGTCTAACTAATTTATTAACTTTCTTCAGTAAAGCTTTTGAGGCTGTTGACCACGATAAAGAATTTGATATTATTTACTTAGATTTTAGTAAGACATTTGATAGAGTTCCGCACCAAAGACTGTTGGAGAAAGTAGCAGCTCATGGCATTGGGGGAAGGGTGCTCTCGTGGATCGAATCATGGCTCACAGACAGGAAGCAGAGAGTGTCCATAAATGGGGTTAAATCCGAGTGGGGATCAGTAACAAGTGGCGTTCCACAGGGATCAGTCTTGGGCCCGTTGTTGTTTATAATATATATCAATGATCTTGATGAAGGAATTACTAGTGATATGAGCAAATTCGCCGATGACATGAAGATAGGTAGGATAATTGATTCAAACGTAGATGTTAGGGAACTTCAGGAGGATTTAGACAAACTCTACTCTTGGTCAGAAAAGTGGCAGATGCAGTTCAATGTAGATAAATGCAAGGTTCTGAAGCTCGGAAGTGTCCATAACCCTAGCACTTATAAGTTAAATAATGTAGAACTTAGCCATACAGATTGTGAAAAGGACTTGGGGGTTATGGTAAGCAGCAACCTTAAACCAAGACAGCAATGTCTAAGCGTACGTAATAAGGCAAATAGATTACTGGGATTTATATCAAGAAGTGTAAGCAACAGAAGTCCAGAGGTCATACTGCAGCTTTATACATCATTAGTAAGGCCTCACCTAGATTATGCAGCTCAATTCTGGTCTCCATATTACAGAATGGACATACATTCGTTAGAAAACATTCAGCGTAGGATGACTAAATTAATACATAGCATTAGAAATCTTCCTGATGAAGAAAGATTGAAGACTCTTAAGTTACATTCACTTGTTAGACGAAGAATGAGGGGAGACCTGATCGAAGTGTATAAGTGGAAGATAGGTATTAATAAAGGGGATATTAACAAGGTCTTGAGGATATCTCTCCAAGAGAGAACCCGCAGTAATGGATTTAAATTAGATAAGTTTAGATTTAGAAAGGACATAGGAAAGTATTGGTTTGGAAATAGGGTAGTTGATGAGTGGAACAGTCTACCTAGTTGGGTTATTGAGGCTAGGACTTTGGGTAGTTTCAAATTTAGGTTGGATAAGTACATGAGTGGGAGGGGATGGATTTGAGTGGGACTTGCACATCGGAGCTTGTTTCTTGGGTGGCATTGAAAGTTGGGTTGGTCAAATGTTTGTTAGTGGGATGAATTGTAAAGGACCTGCCTAGTATGGGCCAACAGGCCTCCTGCAGTGTTCCTCCTTTCTTATATTCTTATGTTCTTATGAAGACCCCCTAGCCATCCTGAAGACCCCCTAGCCATCCTGAAGACCTCCTAGCCATCCTGAAGACCCCCTAGCCATCCTGAAGACCCCTAGCCATCTTCAAGAGGGATGCAGATCAAGTTAGGTGCAAATCAAGCAGGCTGTGGTTGCATGCACCGAGAACACCCGCAATACACCGCAGGTGTTCCCAAATTAGTGAATTAAAACAATTACCCCCGTAGAGATAATTTGTCAGGTGAGACGGCACCAGGTAAGGAGTATGCAAATTAAGGGGTGGGGAGGGGGAGGGAGGAGGAGGGAAGGGGAGGTCAGGAACGAGGGGGGGGGACAGCCCAGATATGTCCCACTGTTGGCGATGACACGCATGGTATCTACATGCCCTAAATAATACTAGAATGAAACGGAATCCTGTTAAATGTTTGGTAATCTGGCAGAACTGCTAGCCTTTAACGCCCTACGGTTTTAGCGCTTCTCCACGATTACAGCAAACTGGTTTTTGTGGTGTCAGTTTGGAAAACCGACAAGTTTTAAGAATGAAACACCTGTGTGACACCTGTGTGACACCTGTGTGACACCTGACACTCGTGTGACACCCGTGTGACACCCGTGTGACACCCGTGTGACACCCGTGTGACACCTGTGTGACACCTGACACTCGTGTGACACCTTTGTGACACCTGTGCAACACTTGGGTATTTTTGAGGAAAAGTTTCTCCAGCCAGTGGCTTCATCAGTCCTAAATAAAGAAGAATAGTGAAGATCAGAATGAGTGAGGTAATTAGACTGCATCGACTCTAAGCTGAGGGACTGATTACCTCAAACTCCTGATCTTCACCATTCCTCTCTCTGCTGGACTGATGAAGCCACTGTGAGGCGAAACGTTTCCACAATAAAGATACCCAAGTGTTGCACATGTCTAGTTTATCAGTTTGTGAGTTCTCTGAATCATTTATCAACGTTCACTGTACACTTTGCTGTCTCGTGTTTACCGGTAGTTCTTATGTAATATTTCCTGTCAAACTAAAGCAAAGTGAGATGGTGTCGCGGAAGACATGATCCCAGTACCATTAACACATTATAACACCTTTCCTTCCTGGAACCTCTCAGTAATGATTATTATTGCTCTTATTATTAATATTAAAGGAGATGGTGGGTATGTAGTAGTTATGAGGGTCATTTGAACTGTAATGTTGTTGTTGGGGTTTATAGGGCCACTGACACCATACGCCGTACCGAGCCCATTTAACTGTAAAGTCTGTGCACTTCTGCCGAGACAGCTGTTGAATGAATGATGGTGAGTGTGCTTCCTCTATTTGGGTCATCCCTCATGTTTCTCTTTCGATCTACTAAATGGTTTGAATTTGTTTTATATAAGTTTCTAGTTATTCATAAACCATACCCCCGGCCGGGATTGAACCCGCGGTCATAGAGTCTCAAAACTCCAGCCCGTCGCGCTAGCCACTAGACCAGCTAGCCACAATAAGATTCATCCAACTAGGTATATTTCTACACCATAGGAAAGTTAGCACAGGCACCTCTGTGACCACAAATGCAAGTTTTTACAGACGAATCTCCAGCTAGCGTGGCCGTGACGAACTCTAGCTCAAGTCCCTTCACTGCCGTCAACATGACTTAAGAAATCGTAATGACACGATTGCAAATAAACCATACCCCCGGCCGGGATTGAACCCGCGGTCATAGAGTCTCAAAACTCCAGCCCGTCGCGCTAGCCACTAGACCAGCTAGCCACAATAAGATTCATCCAACTAGGTATATTTCTACACCATAGGAAAGTTAGCACAGGCACCTCTGTGACCACAAATGCAAGTTTTTACAGACGAATCTCCAGCTATTGTGGCTAGCTGGTCTAGTGGCTAGCGCGACGGGCTGGAGTTTTGAGACTCTATGACCGCGGGTTCAATCCCGGCCGGGGGTATGGTTTATTTGCAATCGTGTCATTACGATTTCTTAAGTCTAGTTATTCATTTTTTTCAATTTACCCCATAACGGAGTAACTGAAATTTGTCCTCAGTGAATATCATATTGTTTTCTGTGGCTCACTGGAAGACTTGATTAATATCTGAAGATCTGCTGTGTCCTCAATGGATGACACTCGTACACATTAGTATCCTCTACAGAGGATGACACGTTCCTGCGTATGTCAGTTACGAGAGGGAGACCTGGGGCGAGTAGTACTGAGTTCCTTTGTCGATAAATTATTATTATTATTATTATTATTATTATTAACGGGGGGGGGGGAAAGCTAAGTCCACGGGGGTTATCAAGTGATCGGGGAATGGGGAGTAATCATGTCATTTCCCAGTTACCACTCCCCCCTCAGTCACTACACTTCTCCCTCAGTCTCCCTGGTCACCACACTTCCCTCTCATCACCACACTCCCCCACCTCAGTCACCACACATCCTGCCACAATCAACTTCGCTTGCAACAGTTAAGGCAGACATAAAGATCCGAACGATAGGTGAGACAAAAGGTCTGTTTGCTGGTTGATTGCTCCACCGACGGACATTTACACCAGGTAATTTATACCTAGACTCCAGCTTCCTCTCTCTAACAAGTTGACACCCTCGATATATGAGAAAAGTATGGAAATAAAATACTTTTTCTAATTAATGCTGTCGGAGAATTAAGAATTTCCAGGAGTTGCATTGAAACTGGTCGAGAGTGCATCCCACGTCCTTCCAATGGACAGGTGTTCATCCCACTTCCATCCTATGGAGGATAGCGGCTAGTTGTTCACCTAATATAAGCATCAATTAAGAGAGGGTTGAGACTAGTTTACTCCATCATCCAGCCTGTGTGGACAAATGTTGAGTGTATATAATCCCATTTGTTGTTAAACATACGGAATTCAGTTTCCTTCACAAATTAAGATGGTAGTGGGGGATTAATATGACAAAAGAGTGACCCCCCCCCCACAGTAGTGAAGGAGGGTAACCCTCCACACATTGAAGGAGGGTGACCCCCACACATTGAAGGAGGGTGACCCCACACAGTGGTGAAGGAGAGTGACCCCCACATTGAGTGTTGAAGGAGTCGCAGCTTCCCACTAATAAGAACCACTTTTTCTGTGATGCAGTGGTTGTCTTCCTGACCTCTGACCTCTAACAAGGGTCAGTGTTGATCCTAGGTTCATGAGGGCGGGGAGGGAGGTGGGAGGTAAAGTTGGAAGAGGTACGGAAAGTTAAGAGGGTTATTAGGTACAACAGAAAGTTAAGAGGGTTATTAGGTACAACAGAGAAACTAAAGATTTAAATCCAGATGCACTCCTTTTGAGCCCTAGTTCCGAGGCCTTTTGTGTATCCCTCCACAGGATGGATACACATATCCATCACAGGATGCAGCACATACCCATCCACAGGATGGATAAAGCAGCCATTTCGGTGGCAAAATCTAATCTAACAGAGGTGGTGTTGGTATTGGTGAAGGTTGAGGAGGAAATGAAGGAGCTGTTGCTGGAGGACAAGAAGAATGGGAAGAGAAGTTATATACATGACTAATCTTTGAGGCCTAGTTTTGTTTACTAGGCCGACGTGTGACTAAGAATATCCTGCTGGTACTTGGTATTTCTATACAAACACTGATCCGGAACATGGCCCAGGAGCTTCATGCAAGAGCGTATTTATTTTGTTTTTGATGTGTGAAAAATCTGCTCTAATATCATAGATAATTTGTAGGTTGGACAGAGTTATTAAACAATTATCTGGGTCTTCCATTTTCATGCCATTGATGAACACTGATTCATTCTGTCTTTCAGTATTTCTCTCGTGTCTTTGATGTCACCTGTGAGGGAATCTATGAGTAGACGACCAATGTTGGACGACCAATGCTGGACGACCAATGTTGGACGACCAATGCTGGACGACCAATGCTGGACGACCAATGCTGGACGACCAATGGCTTCTGCAGATGTGACAGTTCCGTTGTTTTGTTTAATTGTATTCGAAACAGCGATCAGTGCTGATTCGAGGCACTTGCGTCTGCGGAAATTAGTTTCTTTGATCACTAATTGGGCGTCTCTGAATTTCATGAGATGATTGGTGGAATTTCGGTGTTGTACACAGGCGTTGTTCAAGTCATCGTTCCTACATGCGTAAATGTGTTCATTGAGGCGGGTGTCGAGGTTTCTTGCTGTTTCACCTACGTAAATCTTGTCACAGCCTCCACAGGGTATAGTGTAAACTCCTGCATTGACTGGTTCGTGGTGCTTGGGTTTTGTCCTGGTTAGATCCTTTATTGAAGTGCTAGAAGCGATGGCGACTCTGGTGTTAGCTTGTGAAAGTACTTTTGAGACAAGCTAGCACCAGAGTCGCCATCGCTTCTAGAACTTCAATAAAAGATCTAACCAGGACAAAACCCAAGCACCACGAACCAGTCAATGTAGGAGTTTACACTATACCCTGTGGAGGCTGTGACAAGATCTACGTAGGTGAAACAGCAAGAAACCTCGACACCCGCCTCAATGAACACATTTACGCATGTAGGAACGATGACTTGAACAACGCCTGTGTACAACACCGAAATTCTACCAATCATCTCATGAAATTCAGAGACGCCCAATTAGTGATCAAAGAAACTAATTTCCGCAGACGCAAGTGCCTCGAATCAGCACTGATCGCTGTTTCGAATACAATTAAACAAAACAACGGCAGCTTCACCATCTCCAACTTTATATACTAAGACAAAGTTAACAATAATCCTCATACCGGGTACCGCATTGTTTTCTTGATTTTCAGAATTCATAACTTTTTTTCTGTCACCCCTCCATTACCCCCCAAAAATGGTTAAATTACCCCTAGGGGGTAATTTACCCCCAGTTTGGGAACCACTGCTCTACTGGTACTGGTGTGGTACCCCATGAGAGGGATGGGTGGTACTTCATGAGAGGGATGAGTGTTCCGGGGGTCAACGCCCCTGCGGGCCGGTCCATGACCAGGCCTCCCGGTAGATCAGGGCCTGATCAACCGGGCTGTTACTGCTGGCTGCACGTAGTCCAACAAATGAACCACAGCCCAGCTGCATTGACTTTGCGAATCTACCTACACCAGTACACACCTACACCAGTACACACCTACACCGGTACACACCTACACCAATACACACCTACACCAGTACAACTACAGTACACACACCTACACCAGTACACACCTACACCGGTACACACCTACACCAGCACACACCTACACCAGTACAACTACACCAGTACACACACACACCAGTACTCACAGCAGTACACACCTACACCAGTACAGCTACACCAGTACACACACACACCAGTACAACTACACCAATACAACTACACCAGTACACACCTACACCAGTACACACCTACACCAGTACACACACCTACACCAGTACACACCTACACCAGCACACACCTACACCAGTACAACTACACCAGTACACACACACCAGTACTCACAGCAGTACACACCTACACCAGTACAGCTACACCAGTACAGCTACACCAGTACACACCAGTACAACTACACCAGTACACACCTACACCAGTACACACACACCTACACCGGTACACACACCTACACCAGTACACACACCTACACCAGTACACACACACCAGTACAACTACACCAGTACACACCTACACCAGTACTCACACCAGTACACACCTACACCAGTGCTCACACCAGTACACAACTACACCAGTACACACACCAGCACTCACATCAATACACAACTACACCAGTACACACACCAGTACACAGCTACACCAGTACAACTACACCAGTACACTACACCAGTACACACCTACACCAGTACTCACACCAGTACACACACCAGCACTCACAGCAGTACACAACTACACCAGTACACAACTACACCAGTACAGACACCAGCACTCACAGCAGTACACAACTACACCAGCACTCACAGCAGTACACAACTACACCAGTACACACCTACACCAGTACTCACACACACCAGCACTCACAGCAGTACACAACTACACCAGTACACAACTACACCAGTACACACACCAGCACACAACTACACCAGTATACACACCAGTACACACGCCAGCACTCACACCAGTACACACACCAGCACTCACACCAGTACACAACTACACCAGTACACACACCAGCACTCACACCAGTACACAACTACACCAGTACACACACCAGCACTCACACCAGTACACAACTACACACACCAGTACACAACTACACACACCAGTACACACACCAGTACACAACTACACCAGTACACAACTACACCAGTACACAACTACACCAGTACACACACCAGTACACAACTACACCAGTACACAACTACACCAGTACACAACTACACCAGTACACACACCAGCACTCACAGCAGTACACAACTACACACACCAGTACATAACTACACCAGTACACACACCAGTACACAACTACACCAGTACACACACCAGTACACAACTACACCAGTACACGCACCAGTACACAACTACACCAGTACACAACTACACCAGTACACACACCAGCACTCACACCAGTACACAACTACACCAGTACACAACTACACCAGTACACACACCAGCACTCACAGCAGTACACAACTACACCAGTACACTACACCAGTACACAACTACACCAGTACACAACTACACCAGTACACACACCAGTACACAACTACACCAGTACACACACCAGCACTCACAGCAGTACACAACTACACCAGTACACACACCAGTACACAACTACACACACCAGTACATAACTACACCAGTACACAACTACACCAGTACACAACTACACCAGTACACTACACCAGTACACGCACCAGTACACAACTACACCAGTACACACACCAGCACTCACACCAGTACACAACTACACCAGTACACACACCAGTACACAACTACACCAGTACACACACCAGCACTCAAAGCAGTACACAACTACACCAGTACACACACCAGTACACAACTACACCAGTACACAACTACACCAGTACACACACCAGTACACACACCAGTACACACACCAGCACTCACACCAGCACTCACACCAGTACACACCAGTACACACACCAGCACTCACACCAGCACTCACACCAGCATTCACACCAGTACACACACCAGTACACACACCAGCACTCACACCAGTACACAACTACACCAGTACACAACTACACCAGTACACACACCAGTACACAACTACACCAGTACACAACTACACCAGTACACACACCAGCACTCACACCAGTACACAACTACACCAGTACACAACTACACCAGTACACACACCAGTACACACACCAGTACACACACCAGTACACACACCAGCACTCACACCAGTACACAACTACACCAGTACACAACTACACCAGTACACACACCAGTACACAACTACACACACCAGTACACAACTACACACACCAGTACAAGACAGGAAACTGGGGAACTAAGAGAATAAAAATATTCAGGTGTTTTATATCTTCCTATGTTTGATAGTGACTTCCGCAACACCTGTTATCTTCTCTTCCTTCTCCTCCTCCTTATTCTATTACTCTTATTCTATTATTCTTATTCTATTAATCTTATGCTGTTTTCATTATCTCACTATTTTATTCCGTTGTCCTCTGTTTCCTGATATTTATCAAAGGTTCTTTGGTCCAGTTTTTGCCGTTTTATTCCCGTTTTTTGTACCCTTATCTTTTTTTAACGTCTCACTGTTCTAGTCTGTTTTCTGCCGTTGAGCTGAGTGTTACTTGGCTTCTGTTGCTGCGTGTCTGTCTGTCTCTGTGTGTGTGCCTGTGTCTGTGTGTCTCTGTCTCTGTCTCTGTGTCTCTGTGCCTCTGTCTCTGTGCCTCTGTCTCTGTGCCTCTGTCTCTGTGCCTCTGTCTCTGTGCCTCTGTCTCTGTGTCTGCCTCTGTCTCTGTGTCTGCCTCTGTCTCTGTGTCTGCCTCTGTCTCTGTGTCTGCCTCTGTCTCTGTGTCTGCCTCTGTCTCTGTGTCTGCCTCTGTGTGTCTCTGTGCCTCTATCTCTGTGTCTGCCTCTGTGTGTCTCTGTCTCTGTGCCTCTGTCTTTGTGTCTCTGTCTCTGTGCCTCTGTCTCTGTGCCTCTGTCTCTGTACTCACCTATTTGTGGTTGCAGGGGTCGAGTCATAGCTCCTGGCCCCGCCTCTTCACTGATTGCTACTAGGTCCTCTCTCTCCCTGCCCCATGAGCTTTATCATACCTCGCCTTAAAACTATGTATGGTTCCCGCCTCCACTACTTCACTTTCTAGGCTATTCCACGGCTTGACTACTCTATGACTGAAGAAATACTTTCTAACATCCCTTTGATTCATCTGAGTCTTCAACTTCCAATTGTGACCTCTTGTGTCTGTGTCCCATCTCTGGAACATCCCGTCTTTGTCCACCTTGTCTATTCCGCGCAGTATTTTATATGTCGTTATCATGTCTCCCCTGACCCTCCTGTCCTCCTGTGCCTCTGTCTCTGTGCCTCTATCTCTATCCGTGTCTCTGTCTCTTTCTGTGGTTTTCGTGAGGTAATCTAATGGACTTATTAGTGGCTTTCATGAGGTAGTATTTTGGACTTCATGACGAAGCAAGAACACTGACTTTCACAAGACGGACTGCGAGGCGAGAAACACTTTCTCCTGACTGAGAGTGAGCTATCTCTGAGTGTGGTTGTCTCTCTCAAGCGAGGGATCATCCACATCTCTACCAGTTATGATAATAGAGGTGGGTTAATTCACTAAAGGCTATAAACCCAGCGGGAAGCCGGCTATTAAGACCCAGGATGTCGCAAAAACCAGAGAGAGAGAGAGAGAGAGAGAGAGAGAGAGAGAGAGAGAGAGAGAGAGAGAGAGAGAGAGAGAGAAATACTCCCCGAGGTAGCAGAACAAGGGTGTGAGAGGGGTGAGGAAGGGAGGACCTTTAATGAGACAGTAGGAGGGGTTTAAAGGTGGTTGTGTGAGTGTAAGGTGAGCTGGGTGAGTGTAAATCACCTTCCTCACCTAGGCTCTCTCTATCACCTTCACCCAGGCTCACCTTCACCTTCCAAGCCCTCCTACCTCTGCTCAGGAAGCATCAGAGAAGACTTCTAAATAGGTACCTGGGTGTTAGTAGATCTGTTGCGGGTGGCATCCTGGGGAAGACGACATAAGGACCACAACAGAAATTTAAGTACAAGTACACATAAGTACAACGATCATACATGCTTGTAACGTGTGTAAATTACCTAGGATAACCAAAAATAGGCCGAGAGTAATTTCCACTGGGGTCCTTAAGACATACTTGCTTAGCATTCTTGGCTTATCCTGGGTTAGTAACCCTCCGGGGTTAGTAACCCTCCGGGGTTAGTAACCCCCAGGGTTACTACAGTAGTCTCATTTTTTCCTTTATAAGAGCATAAGAGGGGCACTGCAGAAGGCCTACTGGCTCATACAAGGCAATTCATTCTCAAAAAAACCATACCCCCGGCCGGGATTGAACCCGCGGTCATAGAGTCTCAAAACTCCAGCCCGTCGCGTTAGCCACTAGACCAGCTAGCCACAATAAGATTCATCCAACTAGGTATATTTATTTGCAATCGTGTCATTACGATTTCTTGAGTCAATTCCTTCTCAAAAGCACCCACGTATTTAACCATCCCTTTTCCCTTTCTCTTTCTTCATTTACTCCTCCTCCTCATTCACCCCTCTCATTCCTTACCACTCTTCCTCCCCTCCCTACCCTTCTTCCCCACCCGTAAGACATTAACAAAGGGTAACTTCCCCTCTCAATCACTCCTCAGTATCGGGGCTGTTGCCACGTGACCCCTTAACTTCCCTTACGAAGGAGCAAAGGGTGATCAGTTATCCAGGGGGAGGAGTAGGGGCAAGGGGCGCTCAGTTCGTAAAGGGCAAAGGGAGAGTAACTGCAGGGTAATGACAAAGGGAGAGTTATAGGTAATTGTGAGAAAAGGGTTATAGGTGACCGTTGGAAATAAATGGTATCAAATACCGACCGTTCAACCTGTATTCCCTGGAACGCAGGAGGGAGAGATACATGATTATATACACCTGGAAAGTCCTAGAGGGACTAGTACCGAACTTGCACACGAAAATCACTCACTACTAAAGCAAAAGACTTGGCAGACGATGCAACATCCCCCCAATGAAAAGCAGGGGTGTCACTAGCACGTTAAGAGACCATACAATAAGTGTCAGGGGCCCGAGACTGTTCAACTGCCTCCCAGCATACATAAGGGGGATTACCAACAGACCCCTGGCTGTCTTCAAGCTGGCACTGGACAAGCACCTAAAGTCGGTTCCTGACCAGCCGGGCTGTGGCTCGTATGTTGGTTTGCATGCAGCCAGCAGCAACAGCCTGGTTGATCAGGCTCTGATCCACCAGGAGGCCTGGTCACAGACCGGGCCGCGGGGGCGTTGACCCCCGGAACTCTCCAGGTAAACTCCAGGTTGTAAAATATCGAGCAAAGGGCGTAGAAAGGATAACAAATAAACGCTATGAAAAGGGGAATAAAAAGAATTATAGATAAACAAAGGCTTTGGGAAAGAGGTAGGAAGAATTATAGATAAATAAGATTTATAAAAAAGAGGTAGAAAGTAAAGCATACCACGGGCGGGGTTTGAACCCGCGATCAGAGATTGATCGCGGGTTCAAGCCCCGCCCGTGGTATGGTGTGTTTACAACCCAACAACACAGGAGTCACATGATTTCATCGTCTACCCGTCCTCATCATAGGTAGAGGTTATGAACATCAAAATGGTATACAATACCGACAGGTTGGTAGGTAAGACACATAGGCAACAGTTAGGCAACTTTATTCCGAAACGTTTCGCCTACACAGTAGGCTTCTTCAGTCGAATACAGAAAGTAGGCAGGAACAGTGGAGAAGACGATGTAATCAGTCCATCACCCTTAAAGTCGTAGAATTTGAGGTTGTCAGTCCCTCGGCCTGGAGAAGTTCAGTTCCATAGTCAGGAACTATCTGAAGATCAAGCGACAGTGCGGAGACTTAAATACTGTCGGAAGGAGAGGTGCAGAGTAGTAGTAGTAGTGAGAATGTAACCACTGAAAGGTCAGGTCCCTCTCAGATCCAACAATTCTCACTTGAAAAGTTTGTCCAAGGTGTTTTCTGTATCAAGATGCTTTGTGTTGCAGTGTCTGACAAGATGAACATCAAAATGGTATACAATACCGACAGGTTGGTAGGTAAGACACATAGGCAACAGTTAGGCAACTTTATTCCGAAACGTTTCGCCTACACAGTAGGCTTCTTCAGTCGAATACAGAAAGTAGGCAGGAACAGTGGAGAAGACGATGTAATCAGTCCATCACCCTTAAAGTCGTAGAATTTGAGGTTGTCAGTCCCTCGGCCTGGAGAAGTTCAGTTCCATAGTCAGGAACTATCTGAAGATCAAGCGACAGTGCGGAGACTTAAATACTGTCGGAAGGAGAGGTGCAGAGTAGTAGTAGTAGTGAGAATGTAACCACTGAAAGGTCAGGTCCCTCTCAGATCCAACAATTCTCACTTGAAAAGTTTGTCCAAGGTGTTTTCTGTATCAAGATGCTTTGTGTTGCAGTGTCTGACAAGATGAACATCAAAATGGTATACAATACCGACAGGTTGGTAGGTAAGACACATAGGCAACAGTTAGGCAACTTTATTCCGAAACGTTTCGCCTACACAGTAGGCTTCTTCAGTCGAATACAGAAAGTAGGCAGGAACAGTGGAGAAGACGATGTAATCAGTCCATCACCCTTAAAGTCGTAGAATTTGAGGTTGTCAGTCCCTCGGCCTGGAGAAGTTCAGTTCCATAGTCAGGAACTATCTGAAGATCAAGCGACAGTGCGGAGACTTAAATACTGTCGGAAGGAGAGGTGCAGAGTAGTAGTAGTAGTGAGAATGTAACCACTGAAAGGTCAGGTCCCTCTCAGATCCAACAATTCTCACTTGAAAAGTTTGTCCAAGGTGTTTTCTGTATCAAGATGCTTTGTGTTGCAGTGTCTGACAAGATGAACATCAAAATGGTATACAATACCGACAGGTTGGTAGGTAAGACACATAGGCAACAGTTAGGCAACTTTATTCCGAAACGTTTCGCCTACACAGTAGGCTTCTTCAGTCGAATACAGAAAGTAGGCAGGAACAGTGGAGAAGACGATATAATCAGTCCATCACCCTTAAAGTCGTAGAATTTGAGGTTGTCAGTCCCTCGGCCTGGAGAAGTTCAGTTCCATAGTCAGGAACTATCTGAAGATCAAGCGACAGTGCGGAGACTTAAATACTGTCGGAAGGAGAGGTGCAGAGTAGTAGTAGTAGTGAGGGACTGACAACCTCAAATTCTACGACTTTAAGGGTGATGGACTGATTACATCGTCTTCTCCACTGTTCCTGCCTACTTTCTGTATTCGACTGAAGAAGCCTACTGTGTAGGCGAAACGTTTCGGAATAAAGTTGCCTAACTGTTGCCTATGTGTCTTACCTACCAACCTGTCGGTATTGTATACCATTTTGATGTTCATCTTGTCAGACACTGCAACACAAAGCATCTTGATACAGAAAACACCTTGGACAAACTTTTCAAGTGAGAATTGTTGGATCTGAGAGGGACCTGACCTTTCAGTGGTTACATTCTCACTACTACTACTACTCTGCACCTCTCCTTCCGACAGTATTTAAGTCTCCGCACTGTCGCTTGATCTTCAGATAGTTCCTGACTATGGAACTGAACTTCTCCAGGCCGAGGGACTGACAACCTCAAATTCTACGACTTTAAGGGTGATGGACTGATTACATCGTCTTCTCCACTGTTCCTGCCTACTTTCTGTATTCGACTGAAGAAGCCTACTGTGTAGGCGAAACGTTTCGGAATAAAGTTGCCTAACTGTTGCCTATGTGTCTTACCTACCAACCAGGTAGAGGTTATTTTGATGAAGACCTGCCTCGCATGAGCCAGTAGGCCTTCTACAGTGTTCCTCCATTCTTATGTTCTTATGACATTCCTCAGGTCACGTGCGTCACATCTCACTCTCCGCCTATATATATAATGTCTTTCTACCTCTATGTTAGAAGTGATCAAGGTCCCAGGACCGAAACGTTTTCTAATAAATATGTCATAGTGTTTGCTTACGTGTCTTTCTAAACCAACTTGTCGGTATTTATTACCAAGGTTTATACCACAATCGTGTCATTACGATTTCGAGAGTCAGATGAACAGAAGCTACGGAAAGGGTTGTTCCCCCAACAAATTAGCTATATTAAATAAGCTATTTCTATACTACCAACATTTCACTAAGATTAGTTTACTTACTAGGCTAATTCTAATGCAAAACTAAATTTAACAAAGTGGGTGCCGGATCAGCCAGGCTGTGGTTCGTACGTTGGACTATGTACGACTAGCAGTAAGAGCCTCGTTGATGAAGCCCTAATCCACCGGGATGCCTGGTCGCGTACCGGGCCGCGGGGGCGTTGATCCCCGGAATACCCTCCAGGTAGACTCCAGGCAGGTAGGTAGACCTAGAATTTCCTGATTTTAGCGAGAGCAAATCTTGTAGTGCTCGAAACCATACCATGGGTGGGGATAGAACCCGCGGTCAGATAGCCTCAAAACTCCAGACCGTCGAGTTAGCCTCTGGACCAGCTAGCCACAATATGATTCGTCCAACTAGGTATGGTTTGTTTGCAATCGTGTCATTACGATTTCGTGAGTCTTGTAGTGCTCGTACTGGATATGTCAACCCTCGGTGGCCAATTTAAACACACCCGCTCATTACTGCAAATATCTAATCAACCAATCACGTGGCAGCACCTCAATGCGTACTAAGCAAGTAAGACACGGTCAAGATGTTAGGTCGATCTTTGTTAGTGTGGCTTCGTAAATAGTCCAAGTCGGACCGAAACGTTGTCGCAAGGTCCTCCTATGTGCGGGTTATTTGTGTGTTGTTATAGTCACGGTATTGTGCCTTTTCGTTCTTAATGATCTATGTAACTTTGAGAATCGTGGGATGACTGCTGGTGGCATCAGACGGGCCGGCTGGGTTGAGCATCTCAGATTGCTCATCTCCTAGGATTCTCATAAGAGCACAGGAACACTGCAGCAGGCCTATTGGCCCATGCGAGGCAGATCCAAGTCTACTACCGGGTTTGGAATGAGTGAGAGTGAGTGTGAGTGAGAGCGACTTAAGCCAATGACCCAACCCAGTCAAGTCAGGTTTTAGATTACTACTAACTAGAACTTCCAAATCCTTTTCGCAATCAGTACTATTGAGATCTACATTTAGTTTATAAGTGATATGGTTATTTTTCCTGTCCAATGTTTAGAACTTTGCATTTGTCTATATTAAACTGCATCTGCCACTTCTCCGACCACTGCATCAGGAACAGGAGTTTCTGCAGTTTACACAAATTGTTCTAAAAAGCACAAAATATCCAGTGCCTGAGCTGGAAGACTTGGGTAGTGTCAGCCTGAGCTGGAAGACTTGGGTAGTGTCAGCCTGAGCTGGAAGACTTGGGTAGTGTCAGCCTGAGCTGGAAGACTTGGGTAGTGTCAGCCTGAGCTGGAAGACTTGGGTAGTGTCAGCCTGAGCTGGAAGACTTGGGTAGTGTCAGCCTGAGCTGGAAGACTTGGGTAGTGTCAGCCTGAGCTGGAAGACTTGGGTAGTGTCAGCCTGAGCTGGAAGACTTGGGTAGTGTCAGCCTGAGCTGGAAGACTTGGGTAGTGTCAGCCTGAGCTGGAAGACTTGGGTAGTGTCAGCCTGAGCTGGAAGACTTGGGTAGTGTCAGCCTGAGCTGGAAGACTTGGGTAGTGTCAGCCTGAGCTGGAAGACAGTGAGGCTATCATCCAGTATTCCAGTAAAGGGTCAATGGCTACGACACCTTCAAAGGTCACCTTCCAGCAGAGCTGCAGTTACTACCACCTGGTAATTATCTCTCAGGATGTTCCGTCTCTCTTACACAGAAAAGGAATTTCTATGTAAACATCTCTACCATCCCAGACTGAGGAAGAGAGAAATTAAACCTAAAACAAAAAGAAGAAAGGAAGGTGGGGAGAAGAGAGGAGGAATTTGGAATACATAATATTACAGAAGAGAAGAGAGGAGCGAAACTGGAGAAGAGAACAGAAAAGGAGAAGTAGTAGAGGAAAGATAGGAGAGGAAGGGGAGAAGAGTGCCACGTGCTGCTGAGAGTGCCAATACATCACCCTGGATGGCACTACACCCCCACACAACCCAACACTAATTAATGGCCTTCCACAACCACAACAACCCAAGCAACCAACACTACAACCACCACTACTACAACAACCATCACAAACTTTACAACCACCACTACAACAATTCAAAACCACCACAACTACAACAATTTAAAGCCACCACAACTACAACAATTTAAAGCCACCACAACTACAACAATTTAAAGCCACCACAACTACAACAATTTAGAACCACCAGCACTACAACCACTCATAAAATCCACCAGCACCTTCTCCCTACCTTCACCCTCTCTCCCCTCATCCCTACCTATTACCCCTCTCGTCCCTCCCTCCCCCTCGCGTCTCCTGCCAGATGGATACAGACAATTTGGCACTCCGAGCCGTGGCACCCTTCACCACACACTGGCACTGTCACTAGAAAGATGAATTACACGGAGAGAGAGAGAGAGAGAGAGAGAGAGAGAGAGAGAGAGAGAGAGAGAGAGAGAGAGAGAGAGAGAGAAACAACCAGGTGAGAGGAGGTCAACATTCATTATTCTCTTACAATGACCTTCTCTCCCCTCCCTAATCATCCCTTTAACGAGGTCCTAAGGGTGAAGAGGGTAAGGGGAAGGAGGGGAGTAAGGGGAGGGGAAGAATGGAAAAAAGAAGAAAGAATTAAAGAGAGAATAGTGATAAAGAGGAGAGATGGGAAGTACAAGGTGAGCCCAGGACACCTCACCCACCCCATGAAGAGCTCTTGATCCAGACACTTGGAGCTAACCTTCTCCCTTAACTCGGATCAAACTTAAGTACTCCCAAGGCCTTCGCAATCCCCAGGAGCTATTTGACCCCTTGCGGGTTTGGTGCTCCCCATGAATATTAATAATAGTAATAGTAAGACCTCCTAGCCTCTAGCAGCAACAGCCTAGCTGATCAGTCTGCAAGGAAATTCGGCCTTAGGCCTAGAGCAAAGGAACCCTCGAAACCGGGTACAGGCTTGTCACGGGTATGAAGGGATACTGGACAAGTGGCTGCTGGAGTTCAATCCCAGCCTGTCACTTAGAAGAGAGAGTAGTGCCACAGTGTCAGGGGTCAGACTGAGGGGTCATGAAGGAGTGCCCACCAGGGGAAATAATTCATCTGAGAGGCAACAGAGGGGAAAATTGTGTGTCCCCTCTGGTCTAGACAGACATGGTATGGCTCTGGGTACTGCTCCCTATTCTCACTACCCACTATCCTCACTACTCCCTATTCTCACTACCCACTATCCTCACTGCTCCCTATTCTCACTACCCACTATCCTCACTGCTCCCTATTCTCACTACCCACTATCCTCACTACTCCCTATTCTCACTACCCACTATCCTCACTGCTCCCTATTCTCACTACCCACTATCCTCACTGCTTCCTATTCTCACTACCCACTATCCTCACTGCTCCATATTCTCACTACCCAATATCCTCACTGCTCCCTATTCTCACTACCCACTATCCTCACTGATCCCTTTTCTCACTACCCCCTATCCTCACTGCTCCCTATTCTACCTATCCTCACTGCTTCCTATCCACACTACCCACTATCCTCACTGCTTCCTATCAGAGGGTAAGAGTGTTAACTGCACTATCAGAGGGTAAGACACTGTTAACGGCACTATCAGAGGGTAAGACTGTTAACGGCACTATCAGAGGGTAAGACAGTGTTAACGGCACTATCAGAGGGTAAGACAGTGTTAACGGCACTATCAGAGGGTAAGACAGTGTTAACGGCACTATCAGAGGGTAAGACACTGTTAACGGCACTATCAGAGGGTAAGACACTGTTAACGGCACTATCAGAGGGTAAGACACTGTTAACGGCACTATCAGAGGGTAAGACACTGTTAACGGCACTATCAGAGGGTAAGACACTGTTAACGGCACTATCAGAGGGTAAGACACTGTTAACGACACTATCAGAGGGTAAGACACTGTTAACGGCACTATCAGAGGGTAAGACACTTAACGGCACTAACAGGAGGGCTACGTTAACTACGAAAATGATCTTTAACTCCTTCACCGTGTCTAAAACCATCATCACTATCTATAACTTGTCTAAAACCTCCATCACCACTATCTATAACTCCATCACTGTGTCTATAACCTCTATCACTATCTATAACTCCATCACTGTCTATAACCTCCATCATCACTATCTATAACTCCATCACTGTCTATAACTCCATCATCACTATCTATAACTCCATCACTGTCTATAACCTCCATCATCACTATCTATAACCTCCATCATCACTATCTATAACCTCCATCATCACTATCTATAACCTCCATCATCACTATCTATAACTTCCATCATCACTATCTATAACCTCCATCATCACTATCTATAACCTCCATCATCACTATCTATAACCTCCATCATCACTATCTATAACTTCCATCATCACTATCTATAACCTCCATCATCACTATCTATAACCTCCATCATCACTATCTATAACCTCCATCATCACTATCTATAACCTCCATCATCACTATCTATAACCTCCATCATCACTATAACCTCCATCACTATAACCTCCATCATCACTATCTATAACCTCCATCATCACTATAACCTCCATCATCACTATAACCTCCATCATCACTATAACCTCCATCATCACTATAACCTCCATCATCACTATCTATAACCTCCATCATCACTATAACCTCCATCATCACTATAACCTCCATCATCACTATCTATAACCTCCATCATCACTATCTATAACCTCCATCATCACTATAACCTCCATCATCACTATAACCTCCATCATCACTATCTATAACCTCCATCATCACTATAACCTCCATCATCACTATAACCTCCATCATCACTATCTATAACCTCCATCATCACTATCTATAACCTCCATCATCACTATAACCTCCATCATCACTATAACCTCCATCATCACTATCTATAACCTCCATCATCACTATAACCTCCATCATCACTATCTATAACCTCCATCATCACTATCTATAACCTCCATCATCACTATCTATAACCTCCATCATCACTATAACCTCCATCATCACTATCTATAACCTCCATCATCACTATCTATAACCTCCATCATCACTATCTATAACCTCCATCATCACTATCTATAACCTCCATCATCACTATCTATAACTTCCATCATCACTATCTATAACCTCCATCATCACTATAACCTCCATCATCACTATAACCTCCATCATCACTATCTATAACCTCCATCATCACTATCTATAACCTCCATCATCACTATCTATAACCTCCATCATCACTATAACCTCCATCACTATAACCTCCATCATCACTATCTATAACCTCCATCATCACTATAACCTCCATCATCACTATAACCTCCATCATCACTATCTATAACCTCCATCATCACTATCTATAACCTCCATCATCACTATCTATAACCTCCATCATCACTATAACCTCCATCACTATAACCTCCATCATCACTATCTATAACCTCCATCATCACTATAACCTCCATCATCACTATAACCTCCATCATCACTATAACCTCCATCATCACTATAACCTCCATCATCACTATAACCTCCATCATCACTATCTATAACCTCCATCATCACTATAACCTCCATCATCACTATAACCTCCATCATCACTATCTATAACCTCCATCATCACTATCTATAACCTCCATCATCACTATAACCTCCATCATCACTATAACCTCCATCATCACTATCTATAACCTCCATCATCACTATAACCTCCATCATCACTATAACCTCCATCATCACTATCTATAACCTCCATCATCACTATCTATAACCTCCATCATCACTATAACCTCCATCATCACTATAACCTCCATCATCACTATCTATAACCTCCATCATCACTATAACCTCCATCATCACTATCTATAACCTCCATCATCACTATCTATAACCTCCATCATCACTATAACCTCCATCATCACTATCTATAACCTCCATCATCACTATCTATAACCTCCATCATCACTATAACCTCCATCATCACTATCTATAACCTCCATCATCACTATCTATAACCTCCATCATCACTATCTATAACCTCCATCATCACTATAACCTCCATCATCACTATAACCTCCATCATCACTATCTATAACCTCCATCATCACTATAACCTCCATCATCACTATCTATAACCTCCATCATCACTATCTATAACCTCCATCATCACTATCTATAACCTCCATCATCACTATCTATAACCTCCATCATCACTATCTATAACCTCCATCATCACTATAACCTCCATCATCACTATAACCTCCATCATCACTATCTATAACCTCCATCATCACTATAACCTCCATCATCACTATCTATAACCTCCATCATCACTATCTATAACCTCCATCATCACTATAACCTCCATCATCACTATCTATAACCTCCATCATCACTATCTATAACCTCCATCATCACTATAACCTCCATCATCACTATAACCTCCATCATCACTATAACCTCCATCATCACTATAACCTCCATCATCACTATAACCTCCATCATCACTATAACCTCCATCATCACTATAACCTCCATCATCACTATCTATAACCTCCATCATCACTATAACCTCCATCATCACTATAACCTCCATCATCACTATCTATAACCTCCATCATCACTATCTATAACCTCCATCATCACTATAACCTCCATCATCACTATAACCTCCATCATCACTATCTATAACCTCCATCATCACTATCTATAACCTCCATCATCACTATAACCTCCATCATCACTATAACCTCCATCATCACTATCTATAACCTCCATCATCACTATAACCTCCATCATCACTATCTATAACCTCCATCATCACTATCTATAACCTCCATCATCACTATCTATAACCTCCATCATCACTATCTATAACCTCCATCATCACTATAACCTCCATCATCACTATAACCTCCATCATCACTATCTATAACCTCCATCATCACTATAACCTCCATCATCACTATCTATAACCTCCATCATCACTATCTATAACCTCCATCATCACTATCTATAACCTCCATCATCACTATCTATAACCTCCATCATCACTATAACCTCCATCATCACTATAACCTCCATCATCACTATCTATAACCTCCATCATCACTATAACCTCCATCATCACTATCTATAACCTCCATCATCACTATCTATAACCTCCATCATCACTATAACCTCCATCATCACTATCTATAACCTCCATCATCACTATCTATAACCTCCATCATCACTATAACCTCCATCATCACTATAACCTCCATCATCACTATAACCTCCATCATCACTATAACCTCCATCATCACTATAACCTCCATCATCACTATAACCTCCATCATCACTATCTATAACCTCCATCATCACTATCTATAACCTCCATCATCACTATAACCTCCATCATCACTATAACCTCCATCATCACTATCTATAACCTCCATCATCACTATCTATAACCTCCATCATCACTATCTATAACAATAACACCGGGCAACTCATACACTTCATGCGTTTCAAGAATGATTCTGGCCTAACTTATTTTTCGTATGACTCTACCTCTTGGTTCTCATTGAAGTCTCTCTCTCTCTCTCTCTCTCTCTCTCTCTCTCTCTTTCTCTCACTCACTCTATCCTGTCCAGTAGGGGAAGTGGAGGGAGGAGGAAGGAGAATGGTGGGGTAAGTGAGGAAGGGGGTAAAGTGAGAAAGGGGGGGAGGGTAAGTGAGAGAGGTGGAGGGTGAGAGAGGGGGAGGGTTAGTGAGAAATGGGGGGGGGGTGAGTGAGGAAGGGAGGGGTGAGGAAGGGGGCAGGGGGAGGGAGTAAGGGAGGGCGGCATCACAAGACAAGACAACAAACACTGCCCAGATCTCAGGAGGCTTTTTAAACGTCTTTAAGAAGATGGTGTTCCAGACGGTTTGGGACAAGGACCCATTGTGGGTCCCTATTATCCTGAAGACCACCACCACCACCACCTCCTCCTCCTCCTCCTCCTCCTCCAGGAACACCAGGCAGAAACCCACATGAATGTGTTTAACATTATTGTCGTGAAAGAGGCTGAGGGAGAGTTAGTGAAGAAACAACAGTAGTAGTAGCCGTAGTTGGTCGGAAGACCACCAGAACTATCACAGCGGTCCCGCCTTAAGAGCCACCAAAACACTTTATTCATGGTACACATAAACACTTTAAACTCACCTGTGTCTACCCGCATGTTGACCTTCCGCCCTTCAACCCACCTGTATGTATACCTGTATCTTTGTGCATGCGAGTGTGTTCGTACAGCGCTACACCTGTGTGTTCCCATCTCTATATTTCTACTTAAATTTTCCAAAGATTTAATTACCCCAGGTGTCATCCCCCTTCCGGTGTATGACAGGAAACAGAGGTAGCTATATATAACTGTTGTATAGAAGAGTGCAGCAGCACACTGGTGTTCCTACAATGTAATTATCATACAGAATACTGTAGCAACACACCCTTGGTGTTCCCAGAATGTAAGTATTAAATGGAATGGAATACTGTATCAACAAAATGCTGGTGTTCCCACAATGTAACAATCAAATGTAATACTGTAGCAACACACTGCTGGTGTTCCCACAGTGTAACAATCAAATGTAATACTGTATCGACAAAATGCTGGTGTTCCCACAATGTAACTATCATATAGAATAGTGTAATAACATTTGTGTTCTCAAAACGTAACTATCAAAAATTGTAGCAACACACTGTTGGTGTACCTACAGTGTAACTATCATATACTACAGTGTTCTACTGTGCACTCTTGTACAATAGTTTGGCAACACACTGCAGGCGTTCTCAATTTTACTAATCAGAAAATCTCAAATTCAAACAAAATCCAGAGTTCCTCAGAAGAAGCTTCAAGTTCTGACTGTTTGGATACTGGCACTGCCTTCTGAGAAGTAACTTTCGAAGCCTAATTTATAATTTTTGAGTGGATGGTGGGGGTATAGATGGGCAGAAGGAGTGTGTCAGGGCATATATTGGATGCCAATGTCTGGTATATGTAAGGTGTCGTGATAGTTGGACCAGGACAAGGAGTGCTCTAGTGCTCCGCTATCTGGCCCTCTCACAGGGGTGACTATGACAAATCACGTCTCTGTGGAGAGTTGTCGCAGCCCAGAGGAACGACCCTCGACCAGCTAGCTACACTGCCTTCCACTCCTCCAGCTCAGCCAGCAATCAAGTCAAATTAAATCTTTATAATCCATAAATTACACCACTCCACCTCAGAGTAATCAAATTAAAAAATTATTAACCATGAATTACAATGTCTTCGACGGTGATGGATTGATTACATCTCTGCTTCTGCTGTCTCCCGTATTCTATTGTGTGAGCGAAATGTTTGTAATAAAGATACCCAACTGTTGCACATGTGTCTTTCTTATCATTATTATTATTATAATCAAAAAGAAGCGCTAAGCCACAAGGACTATACAGCGCTGCAGGGCAGGAAGGAAGCGAGGGCATCAGGTGGCAAAAGGGAGATGGATGAGCAACAGGTTACGGATAACAGCGGGGCAGTGGATGGTGAAAGGGTAAAGGGCAGCAAGAGACTGAACCAGAAAGGGCTGAGGGGAGTGTGAAAAGTATCATCAGAGTTTGTGGAGTAAATCAGTCGTTGTCAAGAAGTCAATGAGAGAGTCAGGATTAAAGGAGGGTCCATCAGCAAGAAGGGAAGGTAAAGAGAGAGTAGGAGAACGAAGACGACGTTGGAGGTAAATTCTGCGTGCTCGTTGATAGAGAGGGCAGTCTAACAGAATGTGGCTAATCGATACTGGAACTTGACACTGCTCACAGAGAGGAACAGGGTGCCTCTCCATGAGATACCCATGAGTAAGACGAGTGTGGCCAATGCGAAGGCGGGAGAGAGTGGTCTCCCAACCTCGGCACTGATGACAAGAAGACGGCCAGTAACCTATGCTCGGTTTAATAGAATGAAGTTTGTTATCACCTTGTCAATACTGTATTCCATTGTTACAGTCACATAATTTACAAAGTTCCTTTGTTTTGCAATGATGATTTATGCATTATCACACAATAATGATTTACACAATACATTTCAGTGTAGAATTTATTTCTTCGGTCTGACGTTTCTCTATTTCTACATATTACTGCTACATCAACCGGTGAAAATTATTTTGAATCCAATTATGCCTTAAAATTATATAATTCTGCAGAAAGATGTGACGAAAATCAATTTAGTAATACTCATAGCAGTTAGATTATTATTTTACAAAAAGTCGTAAGCATACACAAGGATATATTTAATAGAAAACGTTTCGGTCCTGGGACCTTGATCATAGTCTCAGGACCGAAGACTATTTATATCTAATTGCAGTTTTTCTGCGACTTCTGCCGGGGTAGTATTCATGATGTCTGTGTATCATCAGCTAATGATGATACGAAACTATAGAGTTTTTATCTATGTCGCTATGAGGATAAGAAACAGAAGAGGCGCCAGGAGCGTGCCTTGGGGTAACCAGCTTTTTCCTTCGCTAATGCTAGATTTTACCCAGGTTACTGTGTGTTCTGTCAAAGCTGAATTTCGTTTACCCCGTTATTCCTGTCCGCCCTCATTTTGTGTGAAGTCACTCCTTGATCACACTTGCTAAATGCGATCAACTCAAATATTAGAAAGTCTTAGCTGTTGACACACACACTCACACTCACACACTCTCTCTCTCTCTCTCTCTCTCTCTCACACACACACACACAAACGAAAACAAACATACCACAACGGGCACTTCAAGGCGGGTGAAAAAGCGAGGCAGAACCGTAAAACCAATATGTTTGTGGAAGGATCTCTTGACAAACGACTCTCTTCCCCTTTTACCCTCGTCCCTTCCCTCGGTGCCTCGTACTCTCTCCCCCCCCCCTACTCACTACCCCTCTCATTAACCCGTCTCATACCTCTCCTTCACTGCCCTACTCCTCGACTTCCTCCAGCCGTCATTTTTGCAGCGTTCATTGCTGTTACAGTATAACTGGTATGGATATTTAGGTTAGGATATTTTAGGATAGGTCATGGTAGTTTAGAATGTCAGGATAACTTACAACATGTTAAAAAAAAATCACGTTTTTACCCACAAATATGGTTAGAATTGCTTGGAATTCCTCATTTTTTCCTTGCAAGATTGCAAGCTCCTGATGTGTTGAATGCGAAAGGCCTAGAGCTATTATGCAACTCCCCTTGTGGTTGTTTTGCATTCTGTATCGTGAATATTGGATAGTAACGTGTGTAAATTACCCACAAGGGTAACCCAAAAAAAGTCAGACAAAGCTACTTATTTCCAGAGTTACACGGTGGTAACGGAAACATCATTATAGATGAACACTCCAGCAGGCCTGTTGGCCCATACTAGGCAAGTCCTTCACAATCCAACCCACCAGAAGAATATTTGCCCAACCCACTTTCAATGCTACCCTAACAATAAGCTTTGATAATTCCATTTACTCATGTGCAAGTCCAACCCCTCTCATTCATGTATTTATCTAACCTAAACTTGAAACTACCCAAGGTTTTAACTTCAATAACCCTACTAGGCAGACTGCTCCACTCATCAACTACCCTATTTCCAAATCAATACTTTCCTACATCTTTTCTAAATCTAAACTTATCTAATTTGAATCCATTATTTCGGGTTCTCTCTTGGAGGGACATCCTCAAGACATTATTTATATCGACTTGTTATATAGGACAGAGTAGCAGCACACCGCTGCTATATACTCCCTCCTCTGGTCACAGGCGCCTGAGGCTCACTTCGCTGATGTCTCCAATTATAGTTTAATAAGAGAAAAAACCAACAATAGCGCTACAAAGAACACAAAGGCACAATACCGTGACTGGAACAATACACACACAACCCGCACATGGGAGAATGAAACTTGTGAAGACGCTTCGGTCCGACTTGGGCCATTAATTGGCTCCCTTCACTTCGCGCTTGTGTGTGACTAGTTAATGGTCCAAGTTGGACCGAAACGTCATCAATTTCATTCTCCTATATGCGGGATGTGTATAGTAACACCTAGAGCAGCACGGCCAGAGGAAAGAACTGGAACAAGGGGAGAAGGAAGAGACGCAGGAGGAGGAAGCAGAATTGACAGGAGGAAAATTCAAAGGGTAAAGAGAGGTCTTAGGTACGAGGGAAGGACGTGAGGGTTAATTGTAACATTCTTGGAGTTTGTGAACCGCCTCCAGTACTTCCTCCAGTGTTCCCTCTCTCCTGTACTTCCTCCTTCCCTCCCTCGAAACCGCTCACAGGTATAACACCGGTATATCCTTCTCTCCGTTCTTCTGTACCTTCCTCCCTCAGAGAGAGAGAGAGAGAGAGAGAGAGAGAGAGAGAGAGAAATTTTACAAATTCTCATCAAAATCAAGATAATTCTCTGTACAGTATCAGTGTACAATGCTAGGCACCTTAATTTACATACTGGCAGTGTCCATAAGAACACTGGCTTCGGTCAGTAGCTTAGGCCAGGTAGGCCAGTAGGTGATGTGCTCCTTCCTAGCATGGTCAGTAACTCAGGCCAGTAGGTAGCTTGGACCTGCCTAGCATGGGTCAGTAACTCAGGCCAGTAGGTAACTTGGACCTGCCTACCATGGGTCAGTAACTCAGGCCAGTAGGTAACTTGGACCTGCCTAGCATGGGTCAGTAACTCAGGGCAGTAGGTAGCTTGGACCTGCATAGCATGGGTCAGTAACTCAGGCCAGTAGGTAACTTGGACCTGCCTAGCATGGGTCAGTAACTCAGGCCAGTAGGTAACTTGGACCTGCCTACCATGGGTCAGTAACTCAGGCCAGTAGGTAACTTGGGCCTGCCTACCATGGGTCAGTAACTCAGGCCAGTAGGTAACTTGGGCCTGCCTACCATGGGTCAGTAACTCAGGCCAGTAGGTAACTTGGACCTGCCTACCATGGGTCAGTAACTCAGGCCAGTAGGTAACTTGGACCTGCCTACCATGGGTCAGTAACTCAGGCCAGTAGGTAACTTGGACCTGCCTACCATGGGTCAGTAACTCAGGCCAGTAGGTAACTTGGACCTGCCTACCATGGGTCAGTAACTCAGGCCAGTAGGTAACTTGGACCTGCCTACTATGGGTCAGTAACTCAGGCCAGTAGGTAACTTGGACCTGCCTACTATGGGTCAGTAACTCAGGCCAGTAGGTAACTTGGACCTGCCTACCATGGGTCACTCAGGCCAGTAGGTAACTTGGACCTGCCTAGCATGGGTCAGTAACTCAGGCCAGTAGGTGACTTGGACCTGCCTACCATGGGTCACTCAGGCCAGTAGGTAACTTGGACCAAACTACACTTGTGAGGTTCAATACAAAGTGACTTAAGATTAACACACATTAAGTCTTCACACACTTTACGGTCTCTCTCCTACGAGCTGCTGCATCAACCTACATCATAGACAGGAGCTGTGACTCGACCCCTGCAACCACAAATAGGCGAGAACAGGCAACATAACAAAAAGCTCCTGCCCATCACAATCTATTTCCATCCACTTTTCTTAACACATGCAGATACCATATTACAGGCTGGTCCTGCTTGTACAGTAGGTTAGGTTCTAGGTTACTGTAGGGCACTGCTTGTACAGTAGGTTAGGTTCTAGGTTACTGTAGGGCCCTGCTTGTACAGTAGGTTAGGTTCTAGGTTACTTTAGGGCCCTGCTTGTACAGTAGATTAGGTTCTAGGTTACAGTAGGGCCCTACTTGCACAGTAGGTTAGGTTCTAGGTTACTGTAGGCCCCTCCTTGTACAGTAGGTTAGGTTCTAGGTTACTATAGGGGCCTGCTTGTACAGTAGGTTAGGTTCTAGGTTACTGTAGGGCCCTGCTTGTACAGTAGGTTAGGTTCTAGGTTACTATAGGGACCTGCTTGTACAGTAGGTTAGGTTCTAGGTTACTGTAGGGCCCTGCTTGTACAGTAGGTTAGGTTCTAGGTTACTGTAGGGACCTGTTTGTACAGTAGGTTAGGTTCTAGGTTACTGGAGGGCCCTGCTTGTACAGTAGGTTAGGTTCTAGGTTACTGTAGGGACCTGCTTGTACAGTAGGTTAGGTTCTAGGTTACTGTAGGGACCTGCTTGTACAGTAGGTTAGGTTCTAGGTTACTGTAGGGCCCTGCTTGTACAGTAGGTTAGGTTCTAGGTTACTGTAGGGTCCTGCTTGTACAGAAAGTTAGGTTCTAGGTTACTGTAGGGACCTGCTTGTACAATAGGTTAGGTTCTAGGTTACTGTAGGGCCTGCTTGCACAGTAGGTTAGGTTCTAGGTTACTGTAGGGCCCTGCTTGTACAGTAAATTAGGTTCTAGGTTACTGTAGGGACCTGCTTGTACAGTAGGTTAGGTTCTAGGTTACTGTAGGGTCCTGCTTGTACAGTAGGTTAGGTTCTAGGTTACTGTAGGGCCCTGCTTGTACAGTAGGTTAGGTTCTAGGTTACTGTAGGGCCCTGCTTGTACAGTAGGTTAGGTTCTAGGTTACCGTAGGGCCCTGCTTGTACAGTAGGTTAGGTTCTAGGTTACTGTAGGACCCTGCTTGTACAGTAGGTTAGGTTCTAGGTTACTGTAGGGCCCTGCTTGTACAGTATGTTAGGTTCTAGGTTACTGTAGGGCCCTGCTTGCACAGTAGGTTAGGTTCTAGGTTACTGTAGGGCCCTGCTTGCACAGTAAGTTAGGTTCTAGGTTACTGTAGGGCCCTGCTTGTACAGTAGGTTAGGTTCTAGGTTACTGTAGGGACCTGCTTGTACAGTAGGTTAGGTTCTAGGTTACTGTAGGGCCCTGCTTGTACAGTAGGTTAGGTTCTAGGTTACTGTAGGGCCCTGCTTATACAGTAGGTTAGGTTCTAGGTTACTGTAGGGCCCTGCTTGTACAGTAGGTTAGGTTCTAGGTTACTGTAGGGACCTGCTTGTACAGTAGAGTAGGTTCTAGGTTACTGTAGGGCCCTGCTTGTACAGTAGGTTAGGTTCTAGGTTACTGTAGGGACCTGCTTGTACAGTAGGTTGGGTTCTAGGTTACTGGAGAGCCCTGCTTGTACAGTAGGTTAGGTTCTAGGTTACTGTAGGGCCCTGCTTGTACAGTAGGTTAGGTTCTAGGTTACTGTAGGGACCTGCTTGTACAGTAGGTTTGGTTCTAGGTTACTGTAGGGCCCTGCTTGTACAGTAGGTTAGGTTCTAGGTTACTGTAGGGCCCTGCTTGTACAGTAGGTTAGGTTCTAGGTTACTGTAGGGACCTGCTTGTACAGTAGGTTAGGTTCTAGGTTACTGTAGGGACCTGCTTATACAGTAGGTTAAGTTCTAGGTTACTGTAGGGCCCTGCTTGCACAGTAGGTTAGGTTCTAGGTTACTGGAGGGCCCTGCTTGTACAGTAAGTTAGGTTCTAGGTTACTGTAGGGCCCTGCTTGTACAGTAGGTTAGGTTCTAGGTCACTGTAGGGACCTGCTTATACAGTAGGTTAGATTCTAGGTTACTGTAGGGCCCTGCTTGTACAGTAGGTTAGGTTCTAGGTTACTGTAGGGCCCTGCTTGTACAGTAGGTTAGGTTCTAGGTTACTGTAGAGCCCTGCTTGTACAGTAGGTTAGGTTCTAGGTTACTGTAGGGCCCCGCTTGTACAGTAGGTTAGGTTCTAGGTTACTGTAGGGACCTGCTTGTACAGTAGGTTAGGTTCTAAGTTACTGTAGGGACCTGCTTGTACAGTAGGTTAGGTTCTAGGTTACTGGAGGGCCCTGCTTGTACAGTAGGTTAGGTTCTAGGTTACTGTAGAGCCCTGCTTGTACAGTAGGTTAGGTTCTAGGTTACTGTAGGGCCCTGCTTGTACAGTAGGTTAGGTTCTAGGTTACTGTAGGGACCTGCTTGTACAGTAGGTTAGGTTCTAGGTTACTGTACGGACCTGCTTGTACAGTAGGTTAGGTTCTAGGTTACTGGAGGGCCCTGCTTGTACAGTAGGTTAGGTTCTAGGTTACTGTAGGGCCCTCCTTGTACAGTAGGTTAGGTTCTAGGTTACTGTAGGGCCCTGCTTGTACAGTAGGTTAGGTTCTAGGTTACTGTAGGGCCCAGCTTGTACAGTAGGTTAGGTTCTAGGTTACTGTAGGGCCCTGCTTGTACAGTAGGTTAGGTTCTAGGTTACTGTAGGGCCCTCCTTGTACAGTAGGTTAGGTTCTAGGTTACTGTAGGGCCCTGCTTGTACAGTAGGTTAGGTTCTATGTTACTGTAGGGCCCTGCTTGTACAGTAGGTTAGGTTCTAGGTTACTGTAGGGCCCTGCTTGTACAGTAGGTTAGGTTCTAGGTTACTGTAGGGCCCTGCTTGTACAGTAGGTTAGGTTCTAGGTTACTGTAGGGCCCTGCTTGTACAGTAGGTTAGGTTCTATGTTACTGTAGGGCCCTCCTTGTACAGTAGGTTAGGTTCTAGGTTACTGTAGGGTCCTGCTTGTACAGTAGGTTAGGTTCTAGGTTACTGTAGGGCCCTGCTTGTACAGTAGGTTAGGTTCTAGGTTACTGTAGGGCCCTCCTTGTACAGTAGGTTAGGTTCTAGGTTACTGTAGGGCCCTCCTTGTACAGTAGGTTAGGTTCTAGGTTAGTGTAGGGCCCTGCTTGTACAGTAGGTTAGGTTCTATGTTACTGTAGGGCCCTCCTTGTACAGTAGGTTAGGTTCTAGGTTACTGTAGGGCCCTACTTGTACAGTAGGTTAGGTTCTAGGTTACTGTAGGGCCCTACTTGTACAGTAGGTTAGGTTCTAGGTTACTGTAGGGCCCTGCTTGTACAGTAGGTTAGGTTCTAGGTTACTGTAGGGCCCTCCTTGTACAGTAGGTTAGGTTCTAGGTTACTGTAGGGTCCTGCTTGTACAGTAGGTTAGGTTCTATGTTACTGTAGGGCCCTGCTTGTACAGTAGGTTAGGTTCTAGGTTACTGTAGGGCCCTGCTTGTACAGTAGGTTAGGTTCTAGGTTACTGTAGGTCCCTGCTTGTACAGTAGGTTAGGTTCTAGGTTACTGTAGGGCCCTCCTTGTACAGTAGGTTAGGTTTTATGTTACTGTAGGGCCCTCCTTGTACAGTAGGTTAGGTTCTAGGTTACTGTAGGGCCCTACTTGTACAGTAGGTTAGGTTCTAGGTTACTGTAGGGCCCTGCTTGTACAGTAGGTTAGGTTCTATGTTACTGTAGGGCCCTCCTTGTACAGTAGGTTAGGTTCTATGTTACTGTAGGGCCCTCCTTGTACAGTAGGTTAGGTTCTAGGTTACTGTAGGGCCCTGCTTGTACAGTAGGTTAGGTTCTAGGTTACTGTAGGGCCCTGCTTGTACAGTACGTTAGGTTCTAGGTTACTGTAGGGCCCTGCTTGTACAGTAGGTTAGGTTCTAGGTTACTGTAGGGCCCTGCTTGTACAGTAGGTTAGGTTCTAGGTTACTGTAGGGCCCTGCTTGTACAGTAGGTTAGGTTCTAGGTTACTGTAGGGCCCTGCTTGCACAGTAGGTTAGGTTCTAGGTTACTGGAGGGCCCTGCTTGTACAGTAAGTTAGGTTCTAGGTTACTGTAGGGCCCTGCTTGTACAGTAGGTTAGGTTCTAGGTCACTGTAGGGACCTGCTTATACAGTAGGTTAGATTCTAGGTTACTGTAGGGCCCTGCTTGTACAGTAGGTTAGGTTCTAGGTTACTGTAGGGCCCTGCTTGTACAGTAGGTTAGGTTCTAGGTTACTGTAGAGCCCTGCTTGTACAGTAGGTTAGGTTCTAGGTTACTGTAGGGCCCCGCTTGTACAGTAGGTTAGGTTCTAGGTTACTGTAGGGACCTGCTTGTACAGTAGGTTAGGTTCTAGGTTACTGTAGGGACCTGCTTGTACAGTAGGTTAGGTTCTAGGTTACTGGAGGGCCCTGCTTGTACAGTAGGTTAGGTTCTAGGTTACTGTAGAGCCCTGCTTGTACAGTAGGTTAGGTTCTAGGTTACTGTAGGGCCCTGCTTGTACAGTAGGTTAGGTTCTAGGTTACTGTAGGGACCTGCTTGTACAGTAGGTT
>NC_091375.1:13177644-13220144 GCF_038502225.1 Cherax quadricarinatus
ACTCAAGTCCGGCCTGCCGGTTTCCCTGAATCCCTTCATAAATGTTACTTTGCTCACACTCCAACAGCACGTCAAGTATTAAAAACCATTTGTCTCCATTCACTCCTATCAAACACGCTCACGCATGCCTGCTGGAAGTCCAAGCCCCTCGCACACAAAACCTCCTTTACCCCCTCCCTCCAACCCTTCCTAGGCCGACCCCTACCCCGCCTTCCTTCCACTACAGACTGATACACTCTTGAAGTCATTCTGTTTCGCTCCATTCTCTCTACATGTCCGAACCACCTCAACAACCCTTCCTCAGCCCTCTGGACAACAGTTTTGGTAATCCCGCACCTCCTCCTAACTTCCAAACTACGAATTCTCTGCATTATATTCACACCACACATTGCCCTCAGACATGACATCTCCACTGCCTCCAGCCTTCTCCTCGCTGCAACATTCATCACCCACGCTTCACACCCATATAAGAGCGTTGGTAAAACTATACTCTCATACATTCCCCTCTTTGCCTCCAAGGACAAAGTTCTTTGTCTCCACAGACTCCTAAGTGCACCACTCACTCTTTTTCCCTCATCAATTCTATGATTCACCTCATCTTTCATAGACCCATCCGCTGACACGTCCACTCCCAAATATCTGAATACGTTCACCTCCTCCATACTCTCTCCCTCCAATCTGATATTCAATCTTTCATCACCTAATCTTTTTGTTATCCTCATAACCTTACTCTTTCCTGTATTCACCTTTAATTTTCTTCTTTTGCACACCCTACCAAATTCATCCACCAATCTCTGCAACTTCTCTTCAGAATCTCCCAAGAGCACAGTGTCATCGGCAAAGAGCAGCTGTGACAACTCCCACTTTGTGTGTGATTCTTTATCTTTTAACTCCACGCCTCTTGCCAAGACCCTCGCATTTACTTCTCTTACAACCCCATCTATAAATATATTAAACAACCACGGTGACATCACACATCCTTGTCTAAGGCCTACTTTTACTGGGAAAAAATTTCCCTCTTTCCTACATACTCTAACTTGAGCCTCACTATCCTCGTAAAAACTCTTCACTGCTTTCAGTAACCTACCTCCTACACCATACACTTGCAACATCTGCCACATTGCCCCCCTATCCACCCTGTCATACGCCTTTTCCAAATCCATAAATGCCACAAAGACCTCTTTAGCCTTATCTAAATACTGTTCACTTATATGTTTCACTGTAAACACCTGGTCCACACACCCCCTACCTTTCCTAAAGCCTCCTTGTTCATCTGCTATCCTATTCTCCGTCTTACTCTTAATTCTTTCAATTATAACTCTACCATACACTTTACCAGGTACACTCAACAGACTTATCCCCCTATAATTTTTGCACTCTCTTTTATCCCCTTTGCCTTTATACAAAGGAACTATGCATGCTCTCTGCCAATCCCTAGGTACCTTACCCTCTTCCATACATTTATTAAATAATTGCACCAACCACTCCAAAACTATATCCCCACCTGCTTTTAACATTTCTATCTTTATCCCATCAATCCCGGCTGCCTTACCCCCTTTCATTTTACCTACTGCCTCACGAACTTCCCCCACACTCACAACTGGCTCTTCCTCACTCCTACAAGATGTTATTCCTCCTTGCCCTATACACGAAATCACAGCTTCCCTATCTTCATCAACATTTAACAATTCCTCAAAATATTCCTTCCATCTTCCCAATACCTCTACCTCTCCATTTAATAACTCTCCTCTCCTATTTTTAACTGACAAATCCATTTGTTCTCTAGGCTTTCTTAACTTGTTAATCTCACTCCAAAACTTTTTCTTATTTTCAACAAAATTTGTTGATAACATCTCACCCACTCTCTCATTTGCTCTCTTTTTACATTGCTTCACCACTCTCTTAACTTCTCTCTTTTTCTCCATATACTCTTCCCTCCTTGCATCACTTCTACTTTGTAAAAACTTCTCATATGCTAACTTTTTCTCCCTTACTACTCTCTTTACATCATCATTCCACCAATCGCTCCTCTTCCCTCCTGCACCCACTTTCCTGTAACCACAAACTTCTGCTGAACACTCTAACACTACATTTTTAAACCTACCCCATACCTCTTCGACCCCATTGCCTATGCTCTCATTAGCCCATCTATCCTCCAATAGCTGTTTATATCTTACCCTAACTGCCTCCTCTTTTAGTTTATAAACCTTCACCTCTCTCTTCCCTGATGCTTCTATTCTCCTTGTATCCCATCTACCTTTTACTCTCAGTGTAGCTACAACTAGAAAGTGATCTGATATATCTGTGGCCCCTCTATAAACATGTACATCCTGAAGTCTACTCAACAGTCTTTTATCTACCAATACATAATCCAACAAACTACTGTCATTTCGCCCTACATCATATCGTGTATACTTATTTATATATATATATATATATATATATATATATATATATATATATATATATATATATATTATATATATATATATATATATTATATATATATATATATATATATATATTATATATATATATATATATATATAATATATATAATATATATATATATATATATATTATATATATATATATATATATATATATATATATATATATATATATATATATACATACAGTATATAAATTGCTTCTTTATAAGGCATTTTATGACCTAAGAGTTTAGCGCTTAATATATTAGTAGTGTGCTACATTTCTGTCTAAATTGAGTGTTAGCGTGAGGGTGACGGCAGGCAGGTCATAGGCATCTACACTGCTGCTCTGAGGTGATCCATCATACCTGTGACACTTCAATCTTCCTCTGTCTCAGGTCACTTCTAAATCACTCCCACCATCTGACCTCAGCTCAATTTGTGTGGCAGAGTTCTGAGTGTGTGTTCAACTGTCACATCTAAGTGGGTATAACAGTCATCTTTCCAAGTGTGTAACTGTTATGTTTACTAAGCTATCCTTCCAGACCATCACCACCTCAAATACATCTTTATTTCATCACTACTGCCTCGGTATTTGACTGAAGACGCCTACGGTGCAGGCGAGACATTTCATCAATAAATATACCCAACTGTTGCACATGTGTCTTAATCTTCAACTTGTCCGTAGTTTATACAATTTTCGACAATGATAATAGTGTAAAGTAAAAGGACACAAGTGCAACTAATGTGACATTTATTGTGGCAACGTTTCGCTCTCCAGGAGCTTTATAAAGCTCCTGGAGAGCGAAACGTTGGCATAATAAATGTCACATTAGTTGCACTTGTGTCCTTTTACTTTACATATTGTCGGTAATTCTACCAACTTTATTACAATGATAATAGTGTCTATGAGGCTCATGTTCCTCTTCTTATATTCAATAACAGTTGAGTTGAATGGTTTTGAAAACCGACAAGTTGAAGATTGAGACACTTATGCACCATATGGGAATCTTTATTTAGGAAACGTTTCGCCACACAGTGGCTTCATCAGTTCAATACAAAGCAGAGAAGTGCAAGAAGAGGAGGAGATTGAGGTAATCAGTCCCTCAGCCTGGAGTCGATGTGTTCAGTCCATCAATCTTGTAGAATGTACAGCATAGGGCCGTAGACGTGGCTTATATACTGTATTGAGGTGAGGCGAAGCAGGGGGAGGCGGGGTCATAGTGGTACCATCCACTAGTCGAAGTAGGTCTTCGTCCAAAGGTAGGACACCTCTCTTATTTGTATTGGACTGATGAAGCCACTGTGTGGCGAAACGTTTCCTAAATAAAGATTCCCATATCATCCATAAGTGTCTCAATCTTCATAACAGTTGAGTTGCCTCTCCAAACTGCAACATTCCCACCCCTTCCTTCAGAGTGCAGGCATTACTTTCCACCTCCAGGACTCGAGTCCAGCAAACTTTTCACATATCTTACCTTCCTGACGACTTGGACCTGACTAGTTTGGACCAGTAGGCCTGCTACAGTGCTCCTTTATGTTATGATCCGTCTTTGTACAGAGTTGGGATCTGGTCCACCATTGTCTCCCAAGTGTACATTTTCAGGAATCTCGTCTTCACGAACTACATTTCAAGTCCTTTGAAGCATTCCCAGTAATTTAAATGCTTTTCTTAATATGTTGCCAGCAGACTATCTCTGTATATTTTCCAGCTCTGACATCTCCCGTGTCTTGAGCGGTGGTGAGCACAAACATTATTCCAGACGCGAGACCACAGTACGAATCATTACAAAACACTACGAAATATAAGTGGAAAAGCATGTTTACACTAAATCTAGGAAAATACGTACGATTTATGTACCATCTCATGTTCACGGGACAGAAAAAAAGGAGCAGCATCCCTGCCAGTGTGCAAGATGTTTAAGAGGTGTGGAAAGTGGCACCCGTGGCACTCTCCCCTCTCTGGCACTATTTCAAGACTGTCACACTCCATTAATACTGTCATTGCCCTCCTTGATGGCTTACTCGACTTGCTAAATTTACTCCACTGGGCTGGGATGTGTGGGATACCCGAGACGCCCAGGGTATGTCAACACTGATACTTGCACATGTCAACCAACTGTGCCGGATATGTAAACAATCACTTGTCTGCTGCTGGATGGCAAGTACGGGGAGAAGTGACATTAATGGCAGTTGTGGTGGCTGTGTTGCTGCTGATTTATGCTTTACGTTACCGATACGTGTTTCCTGGTGATGTGTTACGAGTGCTTCCTGCTACCCTGATGTTTTACGAGTGCTTCCTGCTACCCTGATGTTTTACGAGTGCTTCCTGCTACCCTGGTGTTGAGGTACATTTTCAGTATGTCAGCTGTATCTCGTGTGATATTCAATATTGAGGCTATATTTAATTTTCACAAAACGACTTAGACTGTAATTCACACGAGAGTCCATTATACTCTTGAGTTTACTTCAAAATTACCTAAACTAGCCTCTTCTACCCTTCACTGTATTTAAGAAGAGGATCCTCGCTTCACGTCCCTCCTCTACATAAACCATACCACGGGCGGGGTTAGAACCCGCGACCAGAGACTCAAAACTCCAGACCGTCGCGTTACCCACTGGGCCAGTGGATAACAGGTGGGTCTGGAGTTTTGAGTCTCTCTGATCGCGGGTTCTAACCCCGCCCTTGGTATGGTTGGTTTGCAATCGTGTCATTACGATTTCGTGAGTCATACTCCTCTACATAGCAGTTGGAGTAACAGTTGCAGCTTCATCAGGAAACTAAACATCTGGTTCCTGTGGATTAATGTTTCAGAGAACCAATAGGATGATGACTATGTGGGACGGCAGGGCTCCAGTAGCAATAGCCTTGTTGACCAGGCTATCGCCAGATGAACCTGACCCATGGCCGGGCTCCAGGAGTAGAAACTCTCGGAACTCAAAGGCTGCCAGTGTGCCATCATCCAGGAACAAGATGAATTTAGGTACTTGTGCAACAGTTGGGAAACTTTACCGTAGAGACGCTTCGCCAACCAGCGGTTTCATCAGTCCAATATACAGAATTGTTGAGGACTGATAACCTCGAACTCCTTCTGATCTTCAACCATTCTTCTCTGCATTGGACTGAGGAAGCCACTGGTTGGCGAAACGTTTCTGTAATAAAGATACCTTATCTGGTTCCTGGATGATGGCACACTAATAGTCTTTGATGAGTTTCGAGTTTCTACTCCTGGAGCCCGGCCATGGGCCAGGTTAGTCTGATGCTAGCCTAGTCAACCAGGCTGTTGCTACTGGTGGCCTGCCACCCTACATATCAATCACAGCCTGATTGATCTGGCACATGGTGAAGATACTTGTCCAATTTCCTCTTGAAGACTTCTACACTTGTTCCGGCAGTATTTGATATATTCTGATAAGATGTTGAATAATCTGGGACCACGAATGCAGGCACAAAGGATTTCCTTCTAGCAATCTGAAACAGGTGAGGACACAAGGACAGGCTATGGGACTCGTCCTTAATCCTGGGCAACTAATAAGCAGTGTTGCGCGATCCATACTACCTGGTACCTCAACTATTACCCCCAACGTTAGCATTTTCCTTGGTGTCCCTCTGGGAGCTAATGTCAATGACGTGATTCAAAGAAGAGAGAACAACGAATATGCAATCTAAATACCTATGACTCCTTGTATCGCCTCAAAGTGCTCCAGTCAGCCCAGGCTAACTGCGCAAGATGTGCGCCCTTATGCAACAACCCAAAACTATACAAACAGAATAGTCTCCTGAAGTCGATATAAACAAAAGCATTCACTATCTAGAAGATGGAGGGAGAGTCCAAGAAATACCTCCCGTCAGATTAGAGGGCATAATTGTGTACAAGGCATCAGAGAAAACACTTCTTGCATTTGTCTTCACATGTGGAGTCCAGTAAACCTGTAGCGGCAAATCTTGGATGTCTCAGTAACAATGTTAAGGTTCACGACCCAAAGTTCATCTATCCCACCTCATCTTTTCTATCCGTGTATAATTTATCTAGTCCTCGCTCTTGTATACTGGATAGACTACCATTAAAGATGGTAATTTCCAAGTGACGGTAATTCCAGTTCTGCTGGGAAGGGAACCTCTGAAGCTGCCGTAGCTGATGGACCTTTAATGGAATACTGGACGACATCCTCACTTTCCTACCGAGGTCTCCCAGCTCAGGCTGACACTACCGAGGTCTCCCAGCTCAGGCTGACACTACCGAGGTCTCCCAGCTCAGGCTGACACTACCGAGGTCTCCCAGCTCAGCCCGACACTACCGAGGTCTCCCAGCTCAGCCCGACACTACCGAGGTCTCCCAGCTCAGCCCGACACTACCGAGGTCTCCCAGCTCAGCCCGACACTACCGAGGTCTCCCAGCTCAGCCCGACACTACCGAGGTCTCCCAGCTCAGCCCGACACTACCGAGGTCTCCCAGCTCAGCCCGACACTACCGAGGTCTCCCAGCTCAGCCCGACACTACCGAGGTCTCCCAGCTCAGCCCGACACTACCGAGGTCTCCCAGCTCAGCCCGACACTACCGAGGTCTCCCAGCTCAGCCCGACACTACCGAGGTCTCCCAGCTCAGCCCGACACTACCGAGGTCTCCCAGCTCAGCCCGACACTACCGAGGTCTCCCAGCTCAGCCCGACACTACCGAGGTCTCCCAGCTCAGCCTGACACTACCGAGGTCTCCCAGCTCAGCCCGACACTACCGAGGTCTCCCAGCTCAGCCCGACACTACCGAGGTCTCCCAGCTCAGCCCGACACTACCGAGGTCTCCCAGCTCAGCCCGACACTACCGAGGTCTCCCAGCTCAGCCCGACACTACCGAGGTCTCCCAGCTCAGCCCGACACTACCGAGGTCTCCCAGCTCAGCCCGACACTACCGAGGTCTCCCAGCTCAGCCCGACACTACCGAGGTCTCCCAGCTCAGCCCGACACTACCGAGGTCTCCCAGCTCAGCCCGACACTACCGAGGTCTCCCAGCTCAGCCCGACACTACCGAGGTCTCCCAGCTCAGCCCGACACTACCGAGGTCTCCCAGCTCAGCCCGACACTACCGAGGTCTCCCAGCTCAGCCCGACACTACCGAGGTCTCCCAGCTCAGCCCGACACTACCGAGGTCTCCCAGCTCAGCCCGACACTACCGAGGTCTCCCAGCTCAGCCCGACACTACCGAGGTCTCCCAGCTCAGCCCGACACTACCGAGGTCTCCCAGCTCAGCCCGACACTACCGAGGTCTCCCAGCTCAGCCCGACACTACCGAGGTCTCCCAGCTCAGCCCGACACTACCGAGGTCTCCCAGCTCAGCCCGACACTACCGAGGTCTCCCAGCTCAGCCCGACACTACCGAGGTCTCCCAGCTCAGCCCGACACTACCGAGGTCTCCCAGCTCAGCCCGACACTACCGAGGTCTCCCAGCTCAGCCCGACACTACCGAGGTCTCCCAGCTCAGCCCGACACTACCGAGGTCTCCCAGCTCAGCCCGACACTACCGAGGTCTCCCAGCTCAGCCCGACACTACCGAGGTCTCCCAGCTCAGCCCGACACTACCGAGGTCTCCCAGCTCAGCCCGACACTACCGAGGTCTCCCAGCTCAGCCCGACACTACCGAGGTCTCCCAGCTCAGCCCGACACTACCGAGGTCTCCCAGCTCAGCCCGACACTACCGAGGTCTCCCAGCTCAGCCCGACACTACCGAGGTCTCCCAGCTCAGCCCGACACTACCGAGGTCTCCCAGCTCAGCCCGACACTACCGAGGTCTCCCAGCTCAGCCCGACACTACCGAGGTCTCCCAGCTCAGCCCGACACTACCGAGGTCTCCCAGCTCAGCCCGACACTACCGAGGTCTCCCAGCTCAGCCCGACACTACCGAGGTCTCCCAGCTCAGCCCGACACTACCGAGGTCTCCCAGCTCAGCCCGACACTACCGAGGTCTCCCAGCTCAGCCCGACACTACCGAGGCCTCCCAGCTCAGCCCGACACTACCGAGGCCTCCCAGCTCAGCCCGACACTACCGAGGCCTCCCAGCTCAGCCCGACACTACCGAGGCCTCCCAGCTCAGCCCGACACTACCGAGGCCTCCCAGCTCAGCCCGACACTACCGAGGCCTCCCAGCTCAGCCCGACACTACCGAGGCCTCCCAGCTCAGCCCGACACTACCGAGGCCTCCCAGCTCAGCCCGACACTACCGAGGCCTCCCAGCTCAGCCCGACACTACCGAGGCCTCCCAGCTCAGCCCGACACTACCGAGGCCTCCAGGCTCAGCCTGACACTACCGAGGCCTCCAGGCTCAGCCTGGCACTTCCGAGGTCTCCCAGCTCAGCCCGACACTACCGAGGCCTCCCAGCTCAGCCTGACACTACCGAGGCCTCCCAGCTCAGCCTGACACTACCGAGGTCTCCCAGCTCAGCCTGACACTACCGAGGACTCCCAGCTCAGCCTGACACTACCGAGGCCTCCCAGCTCAGCCTGACACTACCGAGGCCTCCCAGCTCAGCCTGACACTACCGAGGTCTCCCAGCTCAGCCTGACACTACCGAGGTCTCCCAGCTCAGGCTGACACTACCGAGGTCTCCCAGCTCAGCCTGACACTACCGAGGTCTCCCAGCTCAGGCTGACACTACCGAGGTCTCCCAGCTCAGCCTGACACTACCGAGGCCTCCCAGCTCAGCCTGACACTACCGAGGCCTCCCAGCTCAGCCTGACACTACCGAGGCCTCCCAGCTCAGCCTGACACTACCGTGGCCTCCCAGCTCAGCCTGACACTACCGAGGCCTCCCAGCTCAGCCTGACACTACCGAGGCCTCCCAGCTCAGCCTGACACTACCGAGGCCTCCCAGCTCAGCCGGCCACTACCGAGGCCGCCCCGCTCAGCCTGACACTTCCGAGGCCTCCCAGCTCAGCCTGACACTACCGAGGCCTCCCAGCTCAGCCTGACACTACCGAGGCCTCCCAGCTCAGCCTGACACTACCGAGGCCTCCCAGCTCAGCCTGACACTACCGAGGCCTCCCAGCTCAGCCTGACACTACCGAGGCCTCCCAGCTCAGCCTGACACTACCGAGGCCTCCCAGCTCAGCCTGACACTACCGAGGCCTCCCAGCTCAGCCTGACACTACCGAGGCCTCCCAGCTCAGCCTGACACTACCGAGGCCTCCCAGCTCAGCCTGACACTACCGAGGCCTCCCAGCTCAGCCTGACACTACCGAGGCCTCCCAGCTCAGCCTGACACTACCGAGGCCTCCCAGCTCAGCCTGACACTACCGAGGCCTCCCAGCTCAGCCTGACACTACCGAGGCCTCCCAGCTCAGCCTGACACTACCGAGGCCTCCAGGCTCAGCCTGACACTACCGAGGCCTCCAGACTCAGCCTGACACTACCGAGGCCTCCAGGCTCAGCCTGACACTACCGAGGCCTCCAGGCTCAGCCTGACACTACCGAGGCCTCCAGGCTCAGCCTGACACTACCGAGGCCTCCAGGCTCAGCCTGGCACTTCCGAGGTCTCCCAGCTCAGGCTGACACTGAGGTCTCCCAGCTCAGGCTGACACTGAGGTCTCCCAGCTCAGGCTGACACTGAGGTCTCCCAGCTCAGGCTGACACTGAGGTCTCCCAGCTCAGGCTGACACTGAGGTCTCCCAGCTCAGGCTGACACTGAGGTCTCCCAGCTCAGGCTGACACATTTTAACACCTGATACGAGCTCCATCCTGCATAACAGAGAAAACAGTTACCTGCTGGTCCTACTGGTAACTAGAATAATGTAGGAGAACAATGCTGATGTATTCAGCTCTGCTAAAAAAAAAGGAGGGGGGGGGGATTAGGAGACGATGCAAAATATAGCCAATGCCAAGGGAGGAACGCACTATTACTGCACAGCATTTTAGTGTTTGCGTCGATATACGTTCAAAAGACGCGTAACAAGAACTCTGGGCAGCGGGAATATTTAATGTAGCTTGAAGCTCAAACTTGCCACCTTGCATTATACACCTGGGTACTAACACAAACTTAAAATATAAGGTACTGGAGCTCTGGCAGCGGAAGGAAAACAGACCAGTAGCACCATCACACATCATGGAAGTCTTGGACGGGTAACAAAACACCAAATGACAAATTTAATGGGAGAGCATTACCTACACAATGTGGATTTATAGCATATCATGCTTGTCACAACTACTAAAATATTGTGGCAAGATTACGGAGGTTTCCGAAGGAAATTAAAACGCTGTTGTGGTTTATACTGATCCCACTAAGGCATTTGAAAAATGTGATCATGGAGTGATGTATCAGAAAATAAGGTCAAAATGATCATGGAGTGATATCCCAGAAAATAAAGTACTGCTCATGGGGTCAGTAAGTATAAGAGTAAAAGCAGGAAACTGGGTATTAAATTTACTAACAAATAGGACCGAAAGAGTAGCAGCAAAGTCAAATCTAGTAAAATGCTGGGTACCCCAAGGCGCTGTCCCGGCACCTCTACTGTTTTTACCCTAGCGCCAGACTTTGAAAAGCAAAAACACTCGCCACAGCTTCGTGTCATCCTTTGCGAACGACACCAAAAGAATCATGAAAGTCGCCTCGGTAGAAGACACGGGAAATTTGCTAGCAGTCTTCAAGTGGGCAACCAAAAAACAAAAGAATGAAGCTCGTTGGAGACATACATGGAAAGAATGAATAATTCAAGAGGAATGCTGTATACAAAACACAGGAGGTGCATATCATAGAATGAAAGGATCATATTAAAGATTTGGGTATGATAATGTCGGATTATCTATCATTTGTGTCGGAGATTAAAATAAGCCAAATAGTGCGAAAATAGGTGGGGATGAGGCAGGTGGGGGTGAGGAAGGTGGGGTTGAGGCAGGTGGGGGTGAGGAAGGTGGGGTTGAGGCAGGTGGGGGGTTAGGCAGGTGGAGGGTGAGGCAGATGGGGGGTGAGGCAGGTGGTGGGTAATGTGAGCGTGTTTAGTGTGTTAAGGTGCTGGAGGCCACTACAAGACACAAGCCAGGTATAAAACACTCTCTTAACTCACACTCTTTATTGTTGCATTATCTGGGTGACACTGTGAACGCTCCCTCCACCCTGATAAAGTTGCCAGGGAGGGACGGAGGGAGAGAGCGAAGAAAGATGCAAGGAAGGAGGTACGTAAGCAGGCAGGGAAGCAGACAGGAAGGCAAATAAAAAAGGAAGCAGGGAGACAGACGATTGAGAAAGTTCAGAGACTTGATGCTGCCCTAGTTGTGGAGTTAAACGTCAAGAACTACAAGGAGTGGCCAAGCTGAATTTCACATCACTGGAGGAAAGAAGACTTATGAGAGACATGACTACAACCTATACCTGGAAGTCTTCGGGGAACGCTTCCGCAGCCCGGTCTGTGACCAGGCTTCCCAGTCTGTTAGGAAGGAGAAACGTTTCATCAATACAGACATCCAGGTGATGCATTTGTGTCTTATTCACCACAGCAATAACAGTAAACATGAGGAAATATACAGTACTGTACTCCAGTGCACGGAGTATTGATCTTGGCGGCTCCAGGGGCGCCATGTTAGCACTGAACATAATATTAACCAAATTAACCACCTAAACTTCACTATTATTAATTGATCTTGACAAACAATGAGGAACTAGCCAGACAACTCTCGAATTTAATAAACACTCATCACCTCACTGAAGTAACACAGCCTCTCTTAATGTGTGGATAACTAAGAAATAACCAACAAACATACCACGGGTGGGGATAGAACCTACCCATGGGTGGGTTCTATCCCCACCCACTCAAAACTCCAGACCGTCGCGTTAGCCACTGGACCAGCTAGCCACAATAAGATTCGTCCAACTAGGTATATTTCTACACCATATGAAGGTTAACATAGGCACCACTGTGACCACAAATGCAAGTTTTTACAGACGGTTCTCCAGCTAGCGTGGCCGTGACGAACTCTAGCTCAAGTCCCCTCAAAGCCGTTAACATGACTCGTGGGTTCTATCCCCGCCCGCGGTATGGTTTATTTGCAATCGTGTCATTACGATTTCGTGAGTCAAATAACCAACAGAATGTTCAGTAACTTTAATTTCAATGGTGTAAGAAGTGACCGAGATAAAATTAACAATAAACCAACATTCTCTGGAAACATGTGCAACTCTTGGGTATCTTTATTGAGGAAACGTTTTGCCACACAGTGGCTTCATCAGTCCATACAAAGGAGAATCGTGAACAGGAGGAGAATGAGGTAATCAGTCCCTCAACCTTGAGTCCATGTGGTCAGTCCATCATTCTTGAATAGAATACAGCATATGAGCGGAGAAGTAGCTTATATACCGTAGGCAGGAGAGGTGCAGCAGTCGTAGGTGGTGTCACATTTGTCCATGTGGAAGTAGGTCGTGCCCAAGGGTTAGGCAAGCGAAGAATTCTCAAGTATTAAGATCCCAAGAAGTTGCAGTGTCTGAACCATTCATCTACAATTCTCTGGAAAATTATCCTGAGTACTAGGATCTCCACCCAGTACAGTACTACACAGTATAGTACAGTACAGTACCATAATATTTGTAGAAGCTGAATACAGAAGTGTGCAAGGTCTGTTTAAACCCACGACATCTTAACACTGTTAACACACTGACCTGAGAGTTCCCCGCCGTGGGTTCAAGTCCCACCTGGTCTGAGTTGATTTATGTTTAAAATATATCCTGCCGAGGAAGCCTAAATGGAAATATAACATGGAAGGACAACACAAGATGACTCTGAAGAACACAAATTTTCTAAACTGCTCAAAAACCGCAAAAATCACAAGAAAACGTAGAACGAGGGACTGAAAACACAACATAAACAAAAGCACTAATATAAGCGAGAACACAAGAACAACAAAACCAACACCAGAAAGAAACACAGAAGCATCAAAAGAAACTTTCACATCAGCAACAACAGCACCAGCAGCAGCACCAGCACCAGCAGCAGCACCAGCACCAGCAGTACCAGCAGCACCAGCACCAGCACCAGCACCAGCACCAGCACCAGCAGCAGCACCAGCCGCAGCACCAGCACCAGCAGCACCAGCAGCAGTAGCACCAGCAGCAGCACCAGCAGCAGCACCAGCCGCAGCACCAGCAGCACCAGCACCAGCCGCAGCAGCAGTAGCACCAGCACCAGCACCAGCAGCACCAGCCGCAGCACCAGCCGCAGCAGCACCAGCAGCACCAGCCGCAGCAGCAGTAGCACCAGCAGCACCAGCAGCAGCACCAGCAGCAGTACCAGCAGCAGTAGCACCAGCACCAGCCGCAGCACCAGCACCAGCAGCACCAGCAGCAGTAGCACCAGCAGCAGCCAAGCCAAAACTTCTTCAAACATTGGTCGTCTACTCATAGATTCCCTCACAGATGACAACAAACAAACGAGAGAATGAATCAGTGTCCATCAATCCAATCAATCAATGGCATGAAAATGGAAGACCCAAATAATTTCTTCAATAACTCAGCCCAACCTACAAATTATTTATGCAGAGAAATAATGCAAATCATATTAAGATATCTTATTAATGAAAATAAGATACCAGATATATTAAGCAAATTTTCTAAATTTGCTTGTAACACAAGTTAACTGTGCATATAAATCCATATGTATCCCTGTTAACCCTTTGGGGGCCTAGTTCCTAGGCCTTTTGTGTATCCATATGCTCTTGCGCTACCGTCCACAGGATGGATATGAGGTGTACCATAAACTAGCCACTTCGGTGGCAAAATCTAGATCTAATCTCTAGAGTACTGTTCCGTGCTCATAACGTTGTTCAAAGCAGGAGAGATATCAGTGCTGGAAAATGCAGTTATCCTCCAATGCTCAGTAAAAAAAAAATTACTGGAACTCTCCAAAAACATCTGGAATGTATGCTCCAGGGCGAACAGGAGAGGACTGATAATATAAACAATATGTTTTTCCATTTCTAGAAGATACAGTACAGAGTTTTACAAGACTGCATGACAAAGATACAGTACAGAGTTTTACAAGACTGGATGACATCTGATTGTACCCATGGAAAGTCCCCGGTTATACTGAGCATTTTGGGTATGATACAACTTAAAACTAACATTTTGGGTATGATACAACTTAAAACTAACAGAACATAATAAACACTGTACCTTTGTGCATACAGACACATTAAATGATGGTAAACAAACACATGAGAGCAGAATAAAAACGAAACAGAGTACATAACAATGGTAATAATAGAGGGATCAGGTCCCAAATCCACACAACTTCTGGAGTGAAAGATATGGGATGAAGAACATGATAAATTTAGTAAGAGCACCATGGACACGGAAAAACAAGAACACATAAGTAACACTGCAGAAGCCCTACTGGCCCATGCTAGGCAGGTCCAAGTCAATATCCGTGGTTCAAGACTCTTTCAACCTCCTAGAGGAAATTAAGACCTTCAACAAGTGCCAGATCAACCAGGCTGTGATTGCTACGTGGGTCGTTAACAGCAACAACTGGGCTGAACAGGCATTCAATAAGTTTGGCGAAAGGTCATGCTGGTAAGGTAAGAAAGGTCTCGTAGCCAGTAACAAGTATATCAGTGTATACGGTATGTACCTGAATATACACCTCTCGGTGGTTGTGCAAGAATGGTATATAATACCGACAAGATGAAATTAAGACACATGTGCAACATCTGGGTGTCTTTATTGTAGACGTTTCGCCATCCAGTGGCTTTATCAATACAAATTCTAGGACATAACTTGAAGACAGTAGAACTATGTACAGAAGATGAGGTAATCAGTCCCTCCACGACTATGGTGCTCTTCGCACCTCCTGCTAGGTTGAGGGACTGATTACCTCGTCTTCTGTACATAGTTCTACTGTCTTCAAGTTATGTCCTGGAATTTGAATTGATAAAGCCACTGGATGGCGAAACGTCTACAATAAAGACACCCAGATGTTGCACATGTGTCTTAATTTCATCACACCTCTCGGTGTATATACAATGAAAGATACACCTCTCGGTGTATATACAATGAAAGATACACCTCTCGGTGTATATACAATGAAAGATACACCTCTCAGTGTATATACAATGAAAGACACACCTCTCGGTGTATATACAATGAAAGATACACCTCTCGGTGTATATACAATGAAAGATACACCTCTCAGTGTATATACAATGAAAGACACACCTCTCGGTGTATATACAATGAAAGATACACCTCTCGGTGTATATACAATGAAAGATACACCTCTCGGTGTATATACAATGAAAGACACACCTCTCGGTGTATATACAATGAAAGATACACCTCTCGGTGTATATACAATGAATACACTTCTCCGTGTATGTAAAGTGAAAAATACACCTCTCTGTACACAGACACTGAAAAGTCCTCATCTTGGGTTGCATGTGTGTGTATATATGTATATGCATTATATATATTTAAACCCACAGTGTATTCCCTGCCTGCATGACAAAATAAACCGAGGTATAATTTACAAACGAGGGAGATACCAAAATGTCGCAGGGACAAAATAGTTTACGCTTTACGCCGAAATAAATTGTTGCTTATAAACATCAGACTTGCTATTCTAAAATTATATTCTATTATTATCATCGTTATTATTATTACTGTTGTTATCATTGTTGGGCGCCAAGCCGAGTGGGTCAGTCAACGCACCGCAAAATGGCGTCTGGCTTTCTCCTGCACCTGGCCAATTTTATGATATAGATGTATTTCAATAACCAAATTCAGCTTAATTTTACCTCGACTGGTTTACCTTGGGAAGAGAACACGGGAGGTGATCCACATTACATTTATTTAAAAAAAAAATCTCGAGTACAGCATATAACGTATGTCCACTGTACTCAGTTTAATGGTAGATAATGGCTTTATATATTATGCTTCACGTCTGGTAGGTAACTTTAAGAGATATCTCCGTATTAGTGTAGCTTATTTGACGTCTTAATAACTGCTATCATAATGACTGCATGTTGGTAACGTAATGACAGTCATCAGCTGGTTAACTGGGCTTAAAGCCTATCGACTAGACGAGGGCTACCAAGGTTGCATATAACCTGGTAAATATTAAGCAAGAATATTGCAATCACAAGTATGCGCCTATTGAGGCTACAGCAAAGTCTCAAATGTATATAATACACACACACACACACACACACACTTACAATACCTGTAACAGTCACAAGGACAATGAGACCATTAAAATAATGGCACTGCAGGTATTAGTTACAAGTGAACACGTGTGGCGCTTATCTGAACTTATTCACGTGGATACTTGCCCTTGTTTCTTTAATCACACAAAAACATTATTTTCCCCCTTTTTCACGTTGCAAAAAATATATATACCACGATTTATATCTGTCACGACATAGGTGTAATTATTTAGATGAATAATTTTATGGTAAAGAAAGACAGAACTTTGACGAGTGACTAGTTCCTGCTTCAAGATTTTGTTTTGTAATGGCCTAACTGAGGAAATTTGACGTACAAAACCCGCACATGGGAGAGGAGGAGGAGCTTACGACCATTTACTTGTACATTGTGTAAGCCGGACCGAAACATCGTGGTAAGCTCTTCTCTATGTGTGGGTTATTTGTTTATTGTTTAAGCAAGGTTCGTCAGGAAAAAGGGCAAGCGTTTCCCGACACAGGTCTTAGATGATAACCGCCATTGGTGCTTTTGGTCATCTGACCGAGGCCTTCCACTGGCTTATTACCGGTCCACCCCTTTAAAGATTATAGTCATAGTTATAACTATTACTGTAGTACCTTCGTCTATTGTTCCAGCCACGGTAATGTCTTTTTTCTTTCTAAAATTTGTAATATACTATTTACCTGTAAACAAAAGGGAATTTTCAAGCTCTGGATACTAACACATTACTTTTGTATAAATATTCTGTTGTATAAATATTATTTTTGTATAATTATTTTTGTATATTCTTTTTGTATAAATATTCTTCTGTAGAAATATTCTTTTAAAAGGAATGTATTAGAGTGAATAAAAAATATACTGAATTCCTTTAAAACAACGATAAATACACTTCAAGCTGCCAAACATCGATATAATGACGGAGTACTAAACCCGTACTGGTCGGTCTGGGGAACGGGGAGCAATCTGGTTTGACTCAAGAAATCGTAATGACACGTAATGACCGCGGGTTCAATCCCGGCCGAGGGTATGGTTTAATCTGGTTTGATTCATGGACGGGAAAGACTAGTTACTAGGCTGGGCCCCTGGACTCATTACTTCCACGTATGTACATATACACTTAAGTGTGTATCTTAAAAGAGTGGAAGATTGAGACACTTATGCAGCGTCAGGAAACGTTTAGTGGCTTTCAGATACAAAGAGGAAGGCTAAGGAGAGGAGGAGAAGAGGTAATCACCTCTATGTGTTCAGTCACATAGAATCTTGTCGGTTTTTCAAACCATTCATCACATCTTAAAAGAGTATAGACATCGTCTAGTCTTGATCTTAAGAGGCACCTCTAATCACATGTTGATTTTTCCAGTATAATCTACCTTGTTTATAATTACTATCATATTTCTTTTGTTTCCTAAGGTGAAATCTAGGCTCTTTCCTTAATTCATGGTATAACTTTTTAATTTCATGGTATAACTTCTTAAATTCATGGTATAACTTTTAATTTCATGGTATAACTTTTTAATTTCATGGTATAACTTTAATTTCATGGTATAACTTTTAATTTCATGGCATAACTTTAATTTCATGGTATAACTTTAATTTCATGGTATAACTTTAATTTCATGGTATAACTTTAATTTCATGGTATAACTTCTTAAATTCATGATATAACTTTAATTTCATGGTATAACTTTAATTTCATGGTATAACTTTAATTTCATGGTATAACTTTTTAATTTCATGATATAACTTCTTAAATTCATGATATAACTTTAATTTCATGGTATAACTTAACAAATCTCCAACACAAGTGTTAACTTATACCATGAATTAAGGAAAGATCCTGGACTTCACCTTACCAAAGCAAATGCAATAGTAATTATGGACAAGGTAGATTATAGTGGAAAAATGAACATGTTAGAAGACGGGGGAACTTACGTGCCTCTTAATTTACAGTAATAGCAGATTTAATGACCTACACAGAATGAAACTAATAAAGCAAGCAATCACAGACTCCCCTGCTATAAAACGATCATCTGAAATGCATATATTAATCCTGCCGTTTCCTCGCTATAGCCTAATTAAATGTTGCGAACACATTTTTAAACTTAAGCTCCCCTAAGCAACAAGATCCTAAATATGGTTAATTATTTAAGAATAATATTTGAAAGAAGCAGAGGATGTAATCAGAAAAAATAATTGTTATTCTCAGCTTCCTGCGTAACTAAATAGTACTTTGTGAGGTTTTATTATGCAATGTGGAAAGATTTATAAAATACTTTTGTGATAATTGTAATGAGGCTAACGCGACGGTCTGGAATTTTGAGACTCTGACCGCGGGTTCAAATCCCGCCCGTGGTATGGTTTAATGAGGGTTTCCTTGGGCAGGCCCCTCAAGGGAGGTTCCTTGATGCTGGTGAGGGGCTCTTGATCTAGGGAATTGGATCTGTGCCCCAAATTCCTGAATTAAATATCATTGTCATCCATCCCTTCCTCCTCAAGGGTTGACTAATCCCTGAGGGAGGTGTTCTTAGGACAATCCTCGAGAAGGTGGTGAGGACCTGAAAACCAGACGAACCTGGCCAATGGCCGGGCTCCAAGAGTAGTCAAACTCTCGAACCTCTTCAAAGGTATATAATACAAACAGCGAGTCAAAAATGGAAAGACAAACGCCACTTAAATGCACAATTAAACACTATCATTAAAGTCACTGAGAGACTTCAAAAATTATTTTCCTTCAATTATAATTTTAAATGGACAACGTAATCTATTTTTTTATAATCTTCAGAACCTCAACTTGTCATCAGGACATTGGAGATCAGATGCATTAACTCATTATGCCAGGCTTACCGCGAGGCCGGTCGATGTCACCTTATGCATCAGGGAAAGACCCTGATACTCGTCTTCCCCATAAGATGACTCGTTCACTGGTGTAGGCCACTAATGGGAGTGTAGTGAGGCTGAACCTTCCCACCAAGTGCACTTTTATCCCACCTTCCCGTGTCCTCAGACACGGGAAGGTGAGGTAACAGATGGCACAAGCCACGGCAACACTACCTTGTCATAACGAAGGCAGCCATCTATCTACTTAGCCCGCCAAGGAGCCATCGACTACCTGCCTCACCTTCACGAGGTTATAGATACATCGTCTTGCCAGTATCTGCTGATTTTTCCCCCAACAACAAACTTTCTACCATCCAGCTCGACCTGTAATCCAGAGATCGCTATATCGTACATTACACTACCTGGAGGTTATTCCGGGGATCAACGCCCCCGCGACCCGGTCCATGACCAGGCCTCCTGATGGATCAGGGCCTGATCAACTAGGCTGTTACTGCTGGCCGCACGCAGTCCAACGTACGAGCCACAGCCCGGCTGATCCGACACTGACTTTAGGTATCTGTCCAGCTCTCTCTTGAAGGCAGCCGGGGGTTTATTGGCAATTCCCCTAATGCTTGATGGGAGGCTGTTGAACAGTTTTGGGCCCCGGACGCTTATGGTGTTTTCCCTTAGTGTACCAATGGCGCCCCTACTTTTTATTGGGGGCATTTTGCATCGCCTGCCCAGTCTTTTACTTTCGTAGGGAGTGATTTCTGTGTGCAGATTTGGGACCATTCCTTCCAAGATTTTCCAAGTGTAGATTATGATATATCTCTCCCTCCTGCGTTCCAACGAGTACAAGTCAAGTGCTTCCAAGCGTTCCCAGTAGTTAAGGTGCTTGACAGAACTTATACGTGCAGTAAAGGATCTCTGTACACTCTCTAGATCTGCGATTTCACCTGCTTTGAATGGAGATGTTAATGTACAGCAGTATTCCAGCCTAGAGAGAACAAGTGATTTGAAAAGGATCATCATTGGCTTGGCATCTCTCGTTTTGAAAGTTCTCATTATCCATCCTATCATTTTCTTTGCATGTGCGATCGTGGCACTGTTGTGATCCTTGAAAGTGAGATCTTCAGACATTACTACTCCCAGGTCCCTTACATTATTTTTCCGCTCTATTATATGGCCGGAGTCAGTAGTATACTCTGTTCTAGTTATTATCTCCTCCAGTTTTCCATTACGGAGTAGTTGGAATTTGTCCTCATTGAACATCATATTGTTTACCGTTGCCCACTGATAATCTTTGTTTATATCTTCTTGGAGGTTAACCGCGTCCTCAGCAGATGACAGCCTCATGCAGATCCTAGCATCATCCGCAAAGGATGATACCGTGCTGTGGTGTATATCTCTGTCTATGTCTGATATGAGGATAAGGAATAAAATGGGGGGAGTACTGTGCCTTGTGGAACAGAGCTCTTCACTATGGCAGCCTCCGATTTAACTCTCTTGACCACTACTCTTTGTGTTCGATTTGTTAGGAAGTTGAAGATCCATCTCCCCACTTTCCCAGTTATTCCTTTAGCACGTATTTTATGGGCTATTACGCCATGATCGCATTTGTCAAATGCTTTTGCAAAGTCTGTGTATATTACATCTGCATTCTGATTTTCTTCCAGTGCATCCAAGGCCATGTCATAGTGATCCAGTAGTTGTGAGAGGCAGGAGCGACCTGCCCTGAACCCATGTTGCCCTGGATTGTGCAGATTTTGGGAATCCAGGTGATTTGCAATCCTGCTTCTTAGCACTCTTTCAAAGATTTTTATGATGTGGGACGTCAGAGCTATTGGTCTATAGTTCTTAGCTAATGCTTTGCTGCCACCTTTATGGAGTGGGGCTATATCCGTTGTTTTAAGTGACTGTGGAATTTCACCCATGTCCAAGCTCCTCCTCCATAGTGTACTTAGGGCACACGAGAGGGGTTTCTTGCAGTTCTTAATGAAAACAGAGTTCCAAGAGTCTGGGCCCGGGGCTGAATGCATAGGCATGTTGTCAATGGCTTTTTCGAAATCTATCGGAGTTAGTGTAATGTCGAAAATCTGGCATACATTTATGGAGTTTTGAGGCTCATTCATGAAGAAATCATTTGGGTCGTCGATCCTCAGACCGATTAGTGGTTCACTAAACACAGAGTCGTACTGGGATTTCAATATTTCACTCATTTCCTTCTTGTCATCTGTGTAAGTCCCATCCTGTCTGTCTGAGTAAGGGCCCGATACTAGATGTGGTATTTGCCTTGTTTTTGGCATATGAAAAGAAATATTTTGAATTTCTTTCAATTTCACTAATATCTTTAAGCTCCTCCTGCCTCTCCTGGTTCCTGTAAGAGTCATTTAACGTAAGTTCGATAGTTTCCACTTCCCTGGTCAGCGTCTCCTTTCGTGTATCAGATATTCTAGCACTCCTGAGGAGCTCAGTGACTCTTCGTCGTCTTCTGTAGAGGGAGCGTCTCTCTCTCTCCAGTTTACTCCTGCTCTTCTTCTTTCTTAGGGGAATATGCCTAGAACATGCTTCGGCTGCTAGGAAGTTGATCCTTTCAAGGCACTGGTTTGGATCCATGTCATTTAAGACATCTTCCCAACATGTTTCGTTTAGGACATGGTTTACCTGGTCCCAGTTGATGTTCTTGTTGTTGAAGTTGTATTTTGTGAAGACACCTTCACAGGTACATGCATTCTGCTGATCAGGACCCCTATGCATGTACGTCTGGACTTCGATTAGGTTGTGATCGGAATTAGTTGTTTTTTATATTCTTATGTCTCTTATCAGGTCCTCATTATTGGTGAAGATAAGGTCAAGTGTGGTTTCTAGTCTTGTTGGCTCCACTATCTGCTGGCTTAAGGTGTGTTTTTCGCAGAGACTTAGTAGCTCATGTGTGATCTTTCATCTGTGCTACCTCCGGGGATTGTTTCAGCTATAACATTATTTGCTACATTCTTCCATTTTGTATGCCTTAGGTTGAAATCACCAAGCAGTAAGATGTTTGGGGATGGAGCTGGAAGGTTTTCCAAACAGTAATCAATTTTCAGTAGCTGTTCCTTGAACTGTTGTGAGGTTGCATCTGGTGGCTTGTATACAACCACAATGACTAGGTTTTGGTTCTCGATCTTTATTGATAGAACTTCAACTACCTCATTTGTGGTGTTCAGCAACTCTGTGCAGATAAGGGACTCTTTGACATACAGGCCAACCCCCCCCCCCTCCCTTGTTGCCTGTTTTTTTCTGTCGCATCTAAAAAGGTTGTAACCACTTATCCATATTTCACTGTCAAAGTGATCTTTTGTGTGAGTCTCTGTGAAGGCTGCAAACATTGCATTAGACTCCACTAGAAGTCCACTGATAAAAGGTATTTTGTTGTTGGTGGATGGCTTAAGGCCCTGTATATTAGCAAATATGAACGAGGTTGTATTCTGTGTTTTATTGGGGGTATTTTGTTATTGGCATCAGTAGTTGTAATTCTGGAGGGCCATGGGTGGCCACTGGCTGCGCCTCCAGTCCAACAAGGCTCCGAGGTGGTGGACTATTTTTATTTCCTTCCATTTTCTTTTTCCGTTTTCTGCCACTAAAAAATCACCTGGAGTTAGGTTGTCGTAGCTGCTATATTCACCATATTAACCACTGCACACTTTCTATTATATATATATTGTGACCACGAACGAGTGGTATTGATCAATAACACTACACTAGCCAAGGACTCGAACCCATGCTGCTTTAGCCTGCCTCATGGTAGGCGAAAACACATGATGCCCTTATCCACTGAACCATACGATCCTTAAGAGTAGGGCATCCAGCAGAACTGAATGTCGTACTCCCTACCCAAGGACACACCATCGTGTGTCCTTGGGTAGGGAGTCATCCACACCATCGTGTGTCCTTGGGTAGGGTTCGTAGGTTCGAGTCTCCTTCAGCCAGAGATCAGTGTTTATATATATATATATATATATATATATATATATATATATATATATATATATATATATATATATATATATATATATATATATATATATATATATATATATATATATATATATATATATATATATATATATATATATATATTTGCAATACAATCGCTGACAAGCAATCTTAAGAATGCAAGAAAGTCACGGGAGATGTTAATCTTCAGCTAAAGATCGTTCACACGTCTCCGTGCGTCATAAACACACACACGTGTGTGTGTGTATGTGTGTGTGTGTGTGTGTGTGTGTGTGTGTGTGTGTGTGTCTTAAAACAGTCATATACTCGTATATTCCCCCAGTCCCTACACAAAGACAAGAAAAGGATCTGCTATATTTTTCTAGTATACTTCAAATGGTACGCCAGCTATTGTGCGTGTCTCAGCACATACACTTTCCATAATACTCTAGGAAGTATACTTTCTCGTATACTCTAGCTAGCACACTTTCTAGTATACTAGAATTAGCATGCGTTCTAGTACACTGCCAAACATATCTTTTTACGATAATTTAGCTAGAATACTTTCTAATGCACTTTAGCTACTATACACTCTGGTATATATAACCTAGTATATATAACGTAAAAGGAATATTTCTTGCTAATGGCTGTTGGAAGCGGATACCTCATTACGAATATCTTTATATTACTCTGATAATTATTTTTTAAGATTACTCTTAAATGTCGTGAGGGTAAGAATTAACACGTTCTTTCCTGGCTAATAAAGCCAGTATAACAAGATCCTGGGGAGACGCTCCTCTCGTTAGCTACACTCAACCCAACTTGTCTGCCATAAAAAAGCTCTTAAACGCCATCAACCTCTATCACACCATCAATTCATCCACACCCGCATTAATTATTGGAGGTTTTCCCTGCGCTGCGCTGCCGCTACAGTCACACCGACTTGCACTTATCACAATGAGGTTAGATATTAACGGTAAATATATATATATATATATATATATATATATATATATATATATATATATATATATATATATATATATATATATATATAATGTCGTGCCGAATATGTAAAACTGGTCAATTAGCAAGAACTCATTTAAAATTAAGTCCTTTCTAAAATTTTCTCTTATACGTTTAAAGATACATTTTTTTCATTAATGTTGATGTAAAAATTTATAATTTTGCTCCAAAAGAATCTTAGAAAACTTACCTAACCTTATTATAACAAGAACAATTTATTTTAGCCTAACCCAACTAAATATATTTTAGATTTGTTTACAATAATTTAATACTAAACAAACACAGTGAAATATAATTTTTTCGTTAGGTTCAGAATGATTTTGGCGAAATTATTGCATACACAAATTTTCACTTGTCCTATATGGCAAGATGAACGTTGCTATTTAAGCCAAGATGGCAAGTTCTGCCTATTCGGCACGACATATATATATATATATATATATATATATATATATATATATATATATATATATAATCCACATGCACGGGGAAGTAGGAAAGAATTTAACTTGAGCAATAAATCATCAATACACAACAAAATAACAATAAATAAAACACCAATAAATCCCACCACGTAAAATAAAATTTTTCTGAGCGTCAAATAGAGTAAAATTCTGAGTGTATATAAATATAAGAGTACACCTGTCTATACACACGCTGAGGGACCGGCAGCTGTGAAGCGACCCCTGCAACCATAAATCCTTAATACTAATGGTACATGAAACTAACGTGTCACAGGTTTGTGACTGATCACGATCGAGGAGCCGAGCATGTCAAACTAATAATTTACATCTTTCACCGTCTCTAGTAACCCTCTATTGAAGTGATAAACGATACTAGTTAGAGAGATGTTTCCACAGGAGATACTCAAGTATTACACACGCATCTCATAAATATTATTGGTACTATATTTCTCAGGGATAGCGGGAAAATTTCTCCTGATGTGGGTCTTAAAGTCATATGACCCTCTCAGTGGTGCTTTGTGTCCCAGAAGCCCCTCTTGTCCCTACAGGTCATCACGTAATTATAAAAACAACGATATAAGTGGAAATTCTAAAGTTATTTGCAGTCAGTTGGTGTGTTCCATAGGTGCACGCCATAAGCCGCACAGGAACACTTGTAACTAGGTGGTTAACGGTAGCGTAGTGTTGATATTCTCAACTTACAGAAAAATCTACTATTACTACATTACTACTACTACTACTATTGCCTCGTTTTACTCTTGTGCCACTACCATTACTCCCCCCCCACTTACTACTACCACTAATACTTTACTACTACCATCACCACCTCTACCACTACTCCACTTTCTCTGGCCCGTCCCTGTCATCTATATGTACTGGCTCCCTCACCTTCCTGTGTTAGTGAGACTTGTAAATGGTCGAAGTCGGAGAGTAACGTCGTCGTATGTTTCCATGTGTGCGGAATATTTGTGTACAGAGAAATCTTTCAGTGACGACACTTGTTGAAACAGGGCGGCCAAACTCCCATGTCCTGTTGAACTAATTCATTGGTCGTCCATAAGGGTCGTGTAACATGACAAGTAAATGTTACAGTGTTCTACTTACATTCAGCATACAAATATCTACTTTATGTTATGTGCTTCAAAAGTTCTTAATTAACTTTCCAAACCTACTTTCGACCAAAGGGAACATAATCCCCAGAAATGATCAGCGAGCCTGGCCCAAGACCGAGCCCTGGGAGTAGACAAACTCGAAATTCGTCAAAGGTAAAGGTAGATCAAAGGTACACTGCTGAAGGACGCACTGGAAAAACGCTGGAAAAAAAACAGCCTTCTCCTCCTCATCCACCCGTTCATGACCAAGGGCTCGTCATGTCCTGGAGAACAAACAAAACTTGGCATCCTTGTTCTTAGCGAGGAGACGGACTAACCACACGTGGATCTTCTGGCCCATATGCTAACATGAACATATTGCACCAGGGCCAACAAAGTGTACAATGGAAGTCTAGCTGACACTGTTTCAACCTATTTTCAAAGCTACCCAACTCTTAGCTTCAATGACCACAGGGCAACCTGTTAAACTCAACCACAAATCTATTCCCAGAACAGTATTTTCCTATACCCGTTCTTAATCTAAATTAAGCCAATTTAAATCCATTAACTTGAGTTTATTCTTGATTGGATATGATAATGAAAATTGCCTGGGTTATTAGTGCTAAACCCGTAGGGGTTATACAACGCCAGGGTAATGGGAGATATCAAGTTCGATCCAAGAGGAGAGGGGAGATCCAATTCCTTGCATCACGAACCTATTGCTGGCATCAAGTGCCTTGATGCTGGTGAGGGGCTCTTGATACACTGAATTGGAGTCACTGCCTCTCTTCGAATCGAACCTGACTGCATCCCACTTCCCAAACATTGTCTGACCCCATTCGGGTTTAATGCTTCGCCATACGCCTCATAATAATTCTGTGAAGGTGATAATCAACTATCAACTTCTCTGTCAACTGCAGTTTCAAGCCTATCGATTTCATTAATGCCGCATTTCATCAGTTTAAAATATTTTAATCCCTAAAATAATGAGCAGAATAAACTCTGAATATACACTGAGATATATATACACTATGTATATATGATCCTCAGAGCTCAAGTAACGTAACATTTTTATGAGTTTTTATTAGTCATTTTAAAACCCAAAAAAAAAACATTTAATATTATTAATAACTATTTCTATCTTGGTTAAGAGAGAGAGAGAGAGAGAGAGAGAGAGAGAGAGAGAGAGAGAGAGAGAGAGAGAAACACCTACTATATCAGCAACGAAAATAAGTTATCAGGCGCCTCGGTGACGTCACGGGCTACAAAAACGACTGAGCATGGGTTTCAAATGCAGGAAATCCGACCCTTTACGTTACACAACATGGCGGAGTAATTGGTTTCTGTCTGTGTTGACTCCCTCATTCTCATTCTCTCTCTCTCATTCTCATTCTCTCTCTCATTCTCATTCTCTCTCTCTCTCTCTCTCTCTCTTACACTCATACACACATGTGTAACAGCCTAAAACCTGTGTTTGGAAGTCTCCGGAGGTAGGTTGTATGTCCAGGCTGCGGCAGACATTTCCTCTTTGGATCGCATCACTGGAAAAACATGGTTGTTCTTGCTTCCTTAGTTTGTCTGACAGGTTTGCCATCTATTTTTTTTCCCCCGGAAATTATAATGCGATTTCTGCCCGTAATCCAGCGGTCTCTGATCCTACTGGAGCGAGGTTGGGGCACATTGCCGGGCCCCTGACCGTGATTGGCCTCGGTCTTTGATCCTACTGGAGCGAGGTTGGGGCACTCTGCCGGGCCCCTGACCGTGTTGGTCTCGGTCTTTGATCCTACTGAAGCGAGGTTGGGGCACGCTGCCGGGCCCCTGACCGTGATTGGTCTCGGTCTTTGATCCTACTGGAGCGAGGTTGGGGCACACTGCCGGGCCCCTGGCCGTGATTGGTCTCGGTCTTTGATCCTACTGGAGCGAGGTTGGGGCACGCTGCCGGGCCCCTGACCGTGATTGGTCTCAGTCTTTGATCCTACTGGAGCGAGGTTGGGGCACTCTGCCGGGCCCCTGACCGTGATTGGTCTCAGTCTTTGATCCTACTGGAGCGAGGTTGGGGCACTCTGCCGGGCCCCTGACCGTGATTGGTCTCGGTCTTTGATCCTACTGGAGCGAGGTTGGGGCACTCTGCCGGGCCCCTGGCAGTGAAGATCAGCTCGGTCTTCCTGAAAATATCAGCACCACCCCCTTCAGCTATGAGAAACAAGAGTTAGTCTCATGCTGTTTACTGTCTGTCCATGGTAACTCCATCTGGGAACTCCTTAGAAGAATGAGACTTGTGCAACATTTCGAAATCTTTGAGGAAACGTTTCGACAGTCAGTGGCTTCTTCGGTCAGTAACAGAAAAGAACAGTGAAAGATGAGGCGGCAATCAGTCCCTCAGGGACTGTAACAAGGGAACTTTATGAGGAACTTATGGCAGCTTGAAGAACGTACAATGGTATCCCTATAAGTTGTTCTTTCGATGGGTCTCGAGCCTAAATAATTATATTTTGGCTATGCCGATATTTTGATTATTTAATGCCCTGTATCACTACACCAAGGATTCCCTACAGAGCTGGATCTACAGTTTTACCTATCACACTGACAACTGTGCAAGAAAATGAACTTAGTGAAATAGGAACAGGTAGGAAGTTAGTGTGTGTGTGTGTGGCATTGACACCAAGTGTGCCGGCAACGTAGCATAGAAAGATACATAAACCTGTCTCGGTTTCCTGATCATAAACAACTCAACATTCTAGATAAGATATAACCGGATGCTCTTCAAGACGATGCAGATATATATATACACACACACTATTATATAAACCAAATAACTCTCCACCTCTAGGCTGGGGGTCCTACAAGGGTACCCCACCAACATGTGTGTGTCGTGCCGAATGGGTAAAATTTGCGATTTTTTACTTAAATAGCAAAGCTCTTGTCGCCGAATAAGGCAAGCAAAAATTTGTGTATGCAATAATTTCACAAAAAAATCATTCTAAACCTAACGAAAAAAATATATTTCTTTATTATTAAATTAGCGTAAACTTACCTAAAATATATTTAGTTGGATTAGGCTAAATTAAATTGCGCTTATTATAATAAGGTTAGGTAAGTTTTCTAAGGTACTTTTGGTACAAAATTATTAATTTTTACATTAACATTAGAATAGTTTGTATTTTAGGGATTTAAGTGGTTTTTAGTCGTCTTGACTGATGATGTAAAGGCTATATGCAACCTTAATGACCCTCGCGTAGTCCAGAGCGTTAAACCAACACACACGGGCTAGGAGCTACGACTCGACCCTGCAACCACACACACACACTAAAAATCCCATAAGGTTTACTCATTATTTACACGGTATATTCAACTGAATGCCTCCCTAGCACTTACACCTGCACACCAGTACTTCCCATCACACACCTGCCGCCTCAAGAACACAAACATAAAAGGACACGAAAATGAAATAAAATAAGCACTGGGAGAATGAGATTGGTTACTACGAGCGTCAAAAATATACAAGTTTACCGTGTAGCTTTGCCGACCATGCAGAAGAGGTTGTGATGTTGCCGACTCTCCCAGGAAATGATCAAGAGCGAGACAAGTACCACACTTGTATGATGTTTATGGAGTGTGTCCTAATTGATTCGCATGCTATCTTCTGAATGCACGTATCGATGATTGGCAGAAATATTACAGACAAGAATCATCTGGGAGGCAATAATCCCATCGTGTGTGTGCGCACACCTGAGAGCCGGCTGCTAGATAACCATTAGAAGACGCACTACTGCCGTTGGTGAGAATGGTATAAAGTATCTACAAGTTGAAGATTAAGACACATGTGCAACAGTTGGGTATCTTCAATGTTGAAACGTTTCGCCTACACAGTAGGCTTCTTCAGTCAAATACAAAGGGAGCAGTAGTAATGAAAGATGTAATCAGTCCATCAACCTTGGAGAGAAAGTATTTGAGGTAGTCAGTCCCTCATTCTGGAGAAGAGTTCAACTCCATTGTCTGGAACATATGAACGATTTCCTTGTGTGTGCGTGTGTGTGTGTCTGTCTTAGACGTGCTTAGCATGGGCCAGTAGGCCTCCTGCAGTGCTCCTTCATGTTATGTGCATTCTACGATCACAAAGTTGCTATAAAAACGAAAGTAAACAGATAGGCTAGATAACTAGAACCTTCAAAACAAGAGATACCAAGCCAGAGATGTAAAATTATGGAGGACTGATCCCAAATCTGCACATCGAAATCTCACTACGTGAGAAAGGGGCTCAGCAAATTAGAAAGATAATTTCAATGAAAGGTGTGCAATAATGTATCCAGGTGACCTTATGTACCATATGTATATCTATTTTTCATGAGTGTGCAGTGAGAGCAAGAGTGCATGTATATGTGGTGGGGTATATATCTCAGCAGTGTGTATACACTTAGAACTTCCTTCTCCAATGAGTTTTCTTCATGGACGAGGCTCAAAAAACTGCCTATATCTCCATTATTTCTGACAACTCTAACCCCACCTTGACTTCGAGAAAGCCATCGACTACATGGCCCCTGCGCTCTGCCCCGGGTTCTGACTCGTGGAGCTTGTTATCAAGAACCGCAAGAAATCACTATATCGTGCCTTGAACTTTCTATGGAGGAGCCTGGTCACTGGAATCATCCCACAGTCTTGAAAACTCACTCCGCTAAGATAGCAGTAAAGCAATAAAAAAAAAATGATAGACCTATAGCACTGATGTCCCACATTATCAAAAACTCTTAAGATTGTGATGAATGGTTTGAAAAACCTACAAGTTGAAGATTGAGACACTTATGCAGCATATGGGAATCTTTATTCAGGAAACGTTTCGCCACACAGTGGCTTCATCAGTCCAATACAAAGAGGAAGGCGTAAGGAGAGGAGGAGTATGAGGTAATCAGTCCCTCAGCCTGGAGTCGATGTGTTCAGTCCATCAATCTTGTAGACTTGATGGACTGAACACATCGACTCCAGGCTGCGGGACTGATTACCTCATACTCCTCCTCTCCTTACGCCTTCCTCTTTGTACTGGACTGATGAAGCCACTGTGTGGCGAAACGTTTCCTGAATAAAGATTCCCATATGCTGCATAAGTGTCTCAATCTTCAACTCTTAAGATTGCTAATCACATGGAATCTTGCCAACTGCACAACCCAGGATTTAGAGCAGGTCACTCCTGCTTCTCGCAATTGCTTGACCATTATATGGTCCTAGTGTCACCCATTTCTGAATAAAGAATTTATTATGCTGAAATAAACTTGTATACATACAAACGTAGTTTACACTAACTTTGGAAAGGCCTTTGACAAGTTTAACCGTGGTATAACAGGTCATAAAATGCGTTCAAAAGGATTAACTAGATACGTACTTTGCAGATAGATATTTAATTTTCTAACAAATAAAACGCGAAGTGTGATGGTAAACAGAGTGAAGACGGAGGTTGTCAAGTGTAAAGTTTGTTCCCCAAGGTACACTACTGCTTCCTCTTCTCTTCTTTATTCTTATAACTCACAGCATCGTATCAACCTGTAAAGTAAAAGGACACAAGTGCAACTAATGTGACATTTTAGTGTGGTAACGTTTCGCTCTACAGGAGCTTTGTCGGCTTGACAAAGCTCCTGGAGAGCGAAATTGCCACACTAAAATGTCACATTAAATAAAGGAGCTGTCTAGTATGGGCCAACATGCCTGCTGCAGTGTTCCTCCTTTCTTATGTTCTTATTAGTTGCACTTGTGTCCTTTTACTTGACATATTGTCGGTAATTCAACCAACTTCATTACAATCGTATCAACCGTTGTAGAAGACACTAGAGTCAGTGAGAGTGACATTCACTGAGCACTCGGTAAACCTCCAAGCTGATATAAACAGTCTTCGGGGGGAGGGGGTCACTGGCAACAATATGATGTTCAGTAAAAGGACACATGTGCAACTAATGTGACATTTATTGTGGCAACGTTTCGCTCTCCAGGAGCTTTATCAAGCCATTACAAACAATACATGGACACAGAGGGTATATATACCCTCTGTGTCCATGTATTGTTTGTAATGGCTTGATAAAGCTCCTGGAGAGCGAAACGTTGCCACAATAAATGTCACATTAGTTGCACATGTGTCCTTTTACTTTACATATTGTCGGTAATTCTACCAACTTTATTACAATATGATGTTCAATGAGGACAAGTTTCAGTTACACCATTATGGAAATATTAAGGAAATAAAATCAGGAACGGAGTATAAGAAACTCGAATCACTCGTTAGAGCACAAGATTAATGTAAAAAAAAAAAACCTAAGTGACCATGTCAGAGATCCCACCTTTAATTAATGATCACAACAGTGTCATTATCACTACCCCAAGAAAAATGATAGGCTGAATAATCAGAACCTTCAAAGTAATGTAGTGCTGTACTCTTAACAGCTCTGTTCAAGGCAGGCGAACTTGCAGACCTGGAGAATGTGCAGAGAACCTTTCCTGCCTGTGCAGATTCAGTCAAGCACCTAAATTACTGGGAACATTTGCAGTCCCTTGATCTGCACTCCTTGGAACATAGGCGATAGAGATACATTATAATCTACACCTGGAAAATTTTTAGGAGGACTAGTTCCAAATATGCAGACAAAACATTCCCCATGAAAGAGGCCTGGCAGACGATACAAAATACTCCCAAATGAAGACAGGGATGTAATGAGTACAATAAGGAAAACTCGATAGGCGTCATGGGGCCAAGACTTTTAAAAGATCTTCCTGTCTTACATACGGGATTACCAATAGATCACTGCCTGTCTTCAAAAACTGGACAAGCTTCTCAAGTCAGTGCCTCATCGGTCGGATTATGGTGTTTATGACGGACTTTGTGCGGCCAGCACCAACAGCCTTGTTGATCAAACCATCCACCGGGAGGCCTGGTCTGGGCGTTGATCCTCGGAATACTCTTCAAGTAGACTCTACACTGGGGATTAAAGCATCCTTGTCTGGTGGTGACCAGTGAATACTTTAATCCCTAAAACAGAGAATACAGTAAGGCGTCAAGTGTATAATAAACAAAAATGTGCAACTCTCGGTGTATATAATAGCGTTACTATGTCGGTTAATTGGGTTTGTAGCCACTCGACTACACAGGGGATCAATAAGCTCCATGTAACCTGCTTACTGCGGTCAAGGATACTTAGATTCCAAATATGAACCTATGGGGATCAAAGTAAACTCTTATAGTCTACATGAACAGATTTACCCTACACTCCTCCACATGTGAATATACTTTTCACTGAACACATAGGAAGATATATGCTAAAAATATATACAATGAAGGTTGAGACTGCAGCTCGACTACAGGAAAATCATTACCTCTACACATATATGTATTGTTTACCACAAGCCAAGAATATTTCAATCCCTAAAATGAGGTTTAAACTAACAGAGTTTATACCCAGAGAAACAAATCTCTCAATTTATACATATCCCTGTTGCACAATGTCCAAAACAAGTTAGAAGTTGGAGGTACGAGACTGCTGACCTTTCATGGAGCTGGAGAAAGCTGGATGTTTAGCAGTAACTTGTGGAAATAGTGAGGTACTTACATGACGCTGTGTGGAGGGATGCCAGATACAGTCTGCAATAAACAGATAAAATCAGTGTTAACTCGGACAAAAATGTTAATCTATATCATAAGTATTTCCGTTTCTCTATCTTAATAAACTGCATATAAATGTGATATATCTCATCATTTTATTTACATAATTTACATCATCATACTTTGGAACATTAGATTCTGTGGATAAAAATCAATTTTTGGGTATGAAATTATATTCTGCGAAATTTTCTTGTGTTGGCAGGAAGTGGAGGATAACTGTTAAAGGTGGAAACCCAAGAGACCAGAGGAGATTCGTAACTTTATTTAGGCACAAGTACACGTAAGCACAATTATCATAGTGTAAATTACATAGGATAATCCCCAAAAAGTTGGTCAATGTGACTTATTTCCATTGGAGTCCACATTTTTTCTGTAGAATGTGGTGTGGGTGACTGGGTGAGCCAACTATGTTTAACATGATCACCAGTTTCAATATTATTTTTGGCCAATGTCTTGTGTAGCGTATGTCTTTAAAGTAAAAACCTTGAATTGTGTGTGTACTCGCTTATTTGTGGTTGCAGGGGTTGATTCACCTCCTGGCTGTGTGTGTGTACTCACCTATTTGTGGCTGCAGGGGTTGATTCACAGCTCCTGGCTGTGTGTGTGTGTACTCACCTATTTGTGGCTGCAGGGGTTGATTCACAGCTCCTGGCTGTGTGTGTGTGTGTGTGTGTGTGTGTGTGTGTGTGTACTCACCTATTTGTTGCTGCAGGGGTTGATTCACAGCTCCTGGCTGTGTGTGTGTGTACTCACCTATTTGTGGTTGCAGGGGTTGATTCACAGCTCCTGGCTCTGTATATGTAGTCCCATAACTTCAAGCAAAAACATAAGGTAATAAAAGTAATAACAGTTGTAAATTTCGCAGAACACAATGAAAATTATAATGTAACGTCCTTCTGGAAATTTGCAAAACGCAAAATAATCTTAGCAGTTATCTTGAATGAAAAAATTAAATATGATAACGTTGTAAGTAATGCTATGCACCATGACACAAGATATCCATAAATCTTGTTTCAGATCCATGAAGGAAGTAAAAGTCCTCGTAAAAAATTAATTACAACAAGGCAATGAAGGCACAGCGACTGATATATAAATCACTGCTGTTGAAAAAATTACCAGAGTAAATATTACACCTGAAAAAAAAAAAATACCACGGGCGGGGATAGAACCCGCGATTAGTGTCTCAAAACTCCAGACCGTAGCGTTAACCACTAGACCACTGGTATGGTTTGTTTGCAATCGTGTCATTACGATTTGGCGAGTCAGATTACACCTGAAACTAACAGAATATAATAGATGAACAAAGGAATTATAGCAATTAACTAACTAGTTAATTTTACAGGTTAAGAGTTATCTAACTCATTTACAGATTAAAGAGTTACCCTATCTCAGCTCATTTAAACAAACTCAGATCTGTGATCCTACATCACCTCGTTTGTGGTTATCCAACCCCAGAGTTATCTTGTTTCTGTTGATTTACAGAAGTTATCCTTCAACTCACAGAAACACCTAAGCCTCCCCCCAGGATACCAACCACAACACCCAGATATATACTGCTAGGTTATTACAACTGCCTTATCACCATCACACCACCACGTAAGGATAAGTTAATCCATTAAATTGGTACTAAATTCTAAGTTTGTAATATATAATTATGTATATATTCTACATGGGGAAGCAGGACAGAATTCTTCCTCCGTAAGCCATCCGTGTTGTAAGAGGCGACTAAAATGCCAGGAGCAAGGGGCTAGTAACCTCTTCTCCCGTAAACATTACTGAATTTAAAAAGAGAAACTTTTGCTTTTCTTTTTGGACCACCCTGCCTCGGTGGGATACAGTTTGTTGGGAGAGATATATATACATTCTTCTTTCAACAAACTGGCCGTATCCCACCGAGGCAGGGTGGCCCAAAAAGAAAAACAAAAGTTTCTCTTTTTAAATTTAGTAATTTGTACAGGAGAAGGGGTTACTAGCCCCTTGCTCCCGGCATTTTAGTCGCCTCTTACAACACGCATACCTTACGGAGGAAGAATTCTGTTCCACTTCCCCATGGGGATAAGAGGAAATAAAAAAGAACAAGAACTAGAAAGAAAATAGAAGAAAACCCAGAGGGGTGTGTATATATATATATGCTTGTACATGCATGTGTAGTGTGACCTTAATGTAAGAAGAAGCAGCAAGACGTACCTGAAATCTTGCACGTTTATGAGACAAAAAAAAAAAGACACCAACAATCCTACCATCACGTAAAACAATTACAGGCTTTCGTTTTATACTCACTTGGCAGGACGGTAGTACCTCCCTGGGTGGCTGCTGTCTACCAACCTACTACCTAGGAGATATATATATATATATATATATATATATATATATATATATATATATTACATACACATTACATACACATTACATACACATTACACACACATTACACACACATTACACACACACAAACACACAGTGGAACCCAGGATTTCGTCCAGTGCGGATATCGTACAATTTGGATTTCGACCACTTTTTTGGGCGAAATTTTACCCCAGGTTTCATACCTCCGCTTGGAAATCGTCCACATCAGACGTGTCCGCCCGCCCAGGACACAGCCGCTCACACGTACGTGACTCAGCCTGACTGTCAGTGATGGTGGTAGTAATGGTGGTAGAGGGTGGTAGTGATGATGGCGGAGATAACCTCTCCTCCCTCCCCCCCTCCTCCTCGCCTTCTTCCATATGCCAACAAATCTTCAATAAAGGTATGTAATAGTGATTTAACCCTTAAACTGTCCAAGCAGATCTACGTTCACATGCGTAGTGCTCCAAAAGTAGATCTACGTTTTTTTTACATATTTTCAATAACAAAAAAAAAGTAGATCAAACTTTTTTTTACACGTTTTCAAATGTAAAAAATAAATATCTACTTTTTTTTACATACTTTCAAATGTTGAAAAAACGTAGATCTATGTTTGGACAGTTTAAGGATTAAATGTTGATTTATCCATTATAGTCATTTATATTAATTTCTCATTGTTTTCTGTATGTAAAACTAGTTATTCTCTATAAAATGTATTTTTTGTTAATATTTTTGGGTGTTTGGAATGGATTAATTGGATTTACATTATTTCTTATGGGAAATATTACTTCAATTTTCGTCCATTTCGGATTTCGACTGACCTGCTGGAAAGGATTAAGGACGAAAACCGGGGTACCATTACATATATATACAGCCTCTCCTCACTTAGCAACGTCCAGTATTGGGCCCCTACTTAAACAAGATGGGTCCTACACAGATGACAGCAAGGAAATGAGTGAGCTACTCAAGTCCCAATATGACTCAGTTTTTAGCAAGCCGCTAACCAGACTGAGAGTCGAAGATCAAAATGTTTTTTTACGAGAGAGCCACAAAATTTGATTAACACAAGCCTATCCGATGTTATCCTGATGCCAAATGACTTCGAACAGGCGATAAATGACTTGCCCATGCACTCTGCCCCAGGGCCAGACTCATGGAACTCCGTGCTCATCAAGAACTGCAAGAAGCCCCTATCACGAGCCTTTTCCATCCTATGGAGAGGGAGCATGGACACGGGGGTCGTCCCACAGTTACTAAAAACAACAGACATAGCCCCACTCCACAAAGGGGGCAGTAAAGCAACAGCAAAGAACTACAGACCAATAGCACTAACATCCCATGTCATAAAAATCTTTGAAAGGGTCCTAAGAAGCAAGATCACCACCCATCTAGAAACCCATCAGTTACACAACCCAGGGCAACATGGGTTTAGAACAGGTCGCTCCTGTCTGTCTCAACTATTGGATCACTACGACAAGGTCCTAAATGCACTAGAAGATAAAAAGAATGCAGATGTAATATATACAGACTTTGCAAAAGCCTTCGACAAGTGTGACCATGGCGTAATAGCGCACAAAATGCGTGCTAAAGGAATAACAGGAAAAGTCGGTCGATGGATCTATAATTTCCTCACTAACAGAACACAGAGTAGTCGTCAACAGAGTAAAGTCCGAGGCAGCTACGGTGAAAAGCTCTGTTCCACAAGGCACAGTACTCGCTCCCATCTTGTTCCTCATCCTCATATCCGACATAGACAAGGATGTCAGCCACAGCACCGTGTCTTCCTTTGCAGATGACACCCGAATCTGCATGACAGTGTCTTCAATTGCAGACACTGCAAGGCTCCAGGCGGACATCAAACAAATCTTTCAGTGGGCTGCAGAAAACAATATGAAGTTCAACGATGAGAAATTTCAATTACTCAGATATGGTAAACACGAGGAAATTAAATCTTTATCAGAGTACAAAACAAATTCTGGCCACAAAATAGAGCGAAACACCAACGTCAAAGACCTGGGAGTGATCATGTCGGAGGATCTCACCTTCAAGGACCATAACATTGTATCAATCGCATCTGCTAGAAAAATGACAGGATGGATAATGAGAACCTTCAAAACTAGGGAGGCCAAGGCCATGATGACACTCTTCAGGTCACTTGTTCTATCTAGGCTGGAATATTGCTGCACACTAACAGCACCTTTCAAGGCAGGTGAAATTGCTGACCTAGAAAATGTACAGAGAACCTTCATGGCGCGCATAACGGAGATAAAACACCTCAATTACTGGGAGCACTTGAGGTTCCTGAACCTGTATTCCCTGGAACGCAGGCAGGAGAGATACATGATTATATACACCTGGAAAATCCTAGAGGGACTAGTACCGAACTTGCACACGAAAATCACTCACTACGAAAGCAAAAGACTTGGCAGACGATGCAACATCCCCCCAATGAAAAGCAGGGGTGTCACTAGCACGTTAAGAGACCATACAATAAGTGTCAGGGGCCCGAGACTGTTCAACTGCCTCCCAGCATACATAAGGGGGATTACCAACAGACCCCTGGCAGTCTTCAAGCTGGCACTGGACAAGCACCTAAAGTCGGTTCCTGACCAGCCGGGCTGTGGCTCGTACGTTGGTTTGCATGCAGCCAGCAGCAACAGCCTGGTTGATCAGGCTCTGATCCACCAGGAGGCCTGGTCACAGACCGGGCCGCGGGGGCGTTGACCCCCGGAACTCTCTCCAGGTAAACTCCAGCTACTCGTTTACTGATGACTTGGACTTACGACGGGCTCTCTCTCTCTCTCTCTCTGACCAGTATGCATAACTCTGTTCTGTTTATTACAATATACAGTACACTACTGTATAAACATTTAAAAATATATCAGAAATGTTATAAATGGTGCAAAGGTGATATTAAAACAATATCAAAGATGACCGACACACACCCATTACCATTATAGTATTCTCCTCACTTAGCGACAAATTCGTTTACCGACGAAGTCTCAGGAACAGAACTTCGTCATTAAGTGAGGAGAGGCTGTATAATATATATATATTATATATATATATATATTATATATATATATATATATATATTATAGGTAGTAGGTTGGTAGACAGCAACCACCCAGGGAAGTACTACCGTCCTGCCAGATGACTGTGAAACAAAAACCTGTAACTGTTTTGCATGATGGTAGGATTGCTGGTTTCTTTTTCTGTCTCATAAACACGCTAAGATAACAGGGATATCTTGCTACTCCTACTTACACTTTGGTCACACTTCACAGACACGCACATGCATATATATATATACATACATCTAGGTTTTTCTCCTTTTTCTAAATAGCTCTTGTTCTTTTTTATTTCTTCTATTGTCCATGGGGAAGTGGAAAAGAATCTTTCCTCCGTAAGCCATGCGTGTCGTATGAGGCGACTAAAATGCCGGGAGCAATGGGCTAGTAACCCCTTCTCCTGTATACAATTACTAAAAAAGAGAAGAAGAAAAACTTTATAAAACTGGGTTGCTTAAATGTGCGTGGATGTAGTGCGGATGACAAGAAACAGATGATTGCTGATGTTATGAATGAAAAGAAGTTGGATGTCCTGGCCCTAAGCGAAACAAAGCTGAAGGGGGTAGGAGAGTTTCAGTGGGGGGAAATAAATGGGATTAAATCTGGAGTATCTGAGAGAGTTAGAGCAAAGGAAGGGGTAGCAGTAATGTTAAATGATCAGTTATGGAAGGAGAAAAGAGAATATGAATGTGTAAATTCAAGAATTATGTGGATTAAAGTAAAGGTTGGATGCGAGAAGTGGGTCATAATAAGCGTGTATGCACCTGGAGAAGAGAGGAATGCAGAGGAGAGAGAGAGATTTTGGGAGATGTTAAGTGAATGTATAGGAGCCTTTGAACCAAGTGAGAGAGTAATTGTGGTAGGGGACTTGAATGCTAAAGTAGGAGAAACTTTTAGAGAGGGTGTGGTAGGTAAGTTTGGGGTGCCAGGTGTAAATGATAATGGGAGCCCTTTGATTGAACTTTGTATAGAAAGGGGTTTAGTTATAGGTAATACATATTTTAAGAAAAAGAGGATAAATAAGTATACACGATATGATGTAGGGCGAAATGACAGTAGTTTGTTGGATTATGTATTGGTAGATAAAAGACTGTTGAGTAGACTTCAGGATGTACATGTTTATAGAGGGGCCACAGATATATCAGATCACTTTCTAGTTGTAGCTACACTGAGAGTAAAAGGTAGATGGGATACAAGGAGAATAGAAGCATCAGGGAAGAGAGAGGTGAAGGTTTATAAACTAAAAGAGGAGGCAGTTAGGGTAAGATATAAACAGCTATTGGAGGATAGATGGGCTAATGAGAGCATAGGCAATGGGGTCGAAGAGGTATGGGGTAGGTTTAAAAATGTAGTGTTAGAGTGTTCAGCAGAAGTTTGTGGTTACAGGAAAGTGGGTGCAGGAGGGAAGAGGAGCGATTGGTGGAATGATGATGTAAAGAGAGTAGTAAGGGAGAAAAAGTTAGCATATGAGAAGTTTTTACAAAGTAGAAGTGATGCAAGGAGGGAAGAGTATATGGAGAAAAAGAGAGAAGTTAAGAGAGTGGTGAAGCAATGTAAAAAGAGAGCAAATGAGAGAGTGGGTGAGATGTTATCAACAAATTTTGTTGAAAATAAGAAAAAGTTTTGGAGTGAGATTAACAAGTTAAGAAAGCCTAGAGAACAAATGGATTTGTCAGTTAAAAATAGGAGAGGAGAGTTATTAAATGGAGAGTTAGAGGTATTGGGAAGATGGAAGGAATATTTTGAGGAATTGTTAAATGTTGATGAAGATAGGGAAGCTGTGATTTCGTGTATAGGGCAAGGAGGAATAACATCTTGTAGGAGTGAGGAAGAGCCAGTTGTGAGTGTGGGGGAAGTTCGTGAGGCAGTAGGTAAAATGAAAGGGGGTAAGGCAGCCGGGATTGATGGGATAAAGATAGAAATGTTAAAAGCAGGTGGGGATATAGTTTTGGAGTGGTTGGTGCAATTATTTAATAAATGTATGGAAGAGGGTAAGGTACCTAGGGATTGGCAGAGAGCATGCATAGTTCCTTTGTATAAAGGCAAAGGGGATAAAAGAGAGTGCAAAAATTATAGGGGGATAAGTCTGTTGAGTGTACCTGGTAAAGTGTATGGTAGAGTTATAATTGAAAGAATTAAGAGTAAGACGGAGAATAGGATAGCAGATGAACAAGGAGGCTTTAGGAAAGGTAGGGGGTGTGTGGACCAGGTGTTTACAGTGAAACATATAAGTGAACAGTATTTAGATAAGGCTAAAGAGGTCTTTGTGGCATTTATGGATTTGGAAAAGGCGTATGACAGGGTGGATAGGGGGGCAATGTGGCAGATGTTGCAAGTGTATGGTGTAGGAGGTAGGTTACTGAAAGCAGTGAAGAGTTTTTACGAGGATAGTGAGGCTCAAGTTAGAGTATGTAGGAAAGAGGGAAATTTTTTCCCAGTAAAAGTAGGCCTTAGACAAGGATGTGTGATGTCACCGTGGTTGTTTAATATATTTATAGATGGGGTTGTAAGAGAAGTAAATGCGAGGGTCTTGGCAAGAGGCGTGGAGTTAAAAGATAAAGAATCACACACAAAGTGGGAGTTGTCACAGCTGCTCTTTGCTGATGACACTGTGCTCTTGGGAGATTCTGAAGAGAAGTTGCAGAGATTGGTGGATGAATTTGGTAGGGTGTGCAAAAGAAGAAAATTAAAGGTGAATACAGGAAAGAGTAAGGTTATGAGGATAACAAAAAGATTAGGTGATGAAAGATTGAATATCAGATTGGAGGGAGAGAGTATGGAGGAGGTGAACGTATTCAGATATTTGGGAGTGGACGTGTCAGCGGATGGGTCTATGAAAGACGAGGTGAATCATAGAATTGATGAGGGAAAAAGAGTGAGTGGTGCACTTAGGAGTCTGTGGAGACAAAGAACTTTGTCCTTGGAGGCAAAGAGGGGAATGTATGAGAGTATAGTTTTACCAACGCTCTTATATGGGTGTGAAGCGTGGGTGATGAATGTTGCAGCGAGGAGAAGGCTGGAGGCAGTGGAGATGTCATGTCTGAGGGCAATGTGTGGTGTGAATATAATGCAGAGAATTCGTAGTTTGGAAGTTAGGAGGAGGTGCGGGATTACCAAAACTGTTGTCCAGAGGGCTGAGGAAGGGTTGTTGAGGTGGTTCGGACATGTAGAGAGAATGGAGCAAAACAGAATGACTTCAAGAGTGTATCAGTCTGTAGTGGAAGGAAGGCGGGGTAGGGGTCGGCCTAGGAAGGGTTGGAGGGAGGGGGTAAAGGAGGTTTTGTGTGCGAGGGGCTTGGACTTCCAGCAGGCATGCGTGAGCGTGTTTGATAGGAGTGAATGGAGACAAATGGTTTTTAATACTTGACGTGCTGTTAGAGTGTGAGCAAAGTAACATTTATGAAGGGATTCAGGGAAACCGGCAGGCCGGACTTGAGTCCTGGAGATGGGAAGTACAGTGCCTGCACTCTGAA